>NC_137029.1:20172839-20444303 GCF_032717465.1 Coenobita brevimanus | reverse complement strand
GCAACTACCCATGCACATGTGAAATTTCAAGGAGGTAAGAAGACAGTGATAGATATTGGTAGGTTTAGCAGCTACAAGAAACTGCTTTCAGTAGTCTGGCAGCTAGCAGGGTATTACAAGTTGTCAAGGCAAAGTCATTGAAAGGATTGTGTGAAGAGCCTACCGCAGAATGCCTACAAGCAGCAGAGGGTACTGGATCAGATCAGGTTCAAGTCTCAATCCATCCAGATTGGAGGACTAGGATTCAAGTGACTGGGGCCCACGCTAAATGATCAGAGAAGTAGTAGTGGTGAGACAGAAGAATATCGAAGTGGATGAAAGCTAATTGGAACCGTGATGAATTCATTCTTTTAACATCAGACCACTTCATTCACAAAACTATACATTAGTCAGATACATCAGAAGAATGTGATGGTGTGGGAAACTTGTCTTGCTAAGTTGCAGTTAAAATTTTGGGTGCCTGGTGCTAGAAGGGTTATTAAATCTGTGAAACGGCACTGTACCACCTGTCGTATGATTGACAAGAAGGCTGACCTCTCATTGCACATGGGCGAATTGCCAAAAGAGAGACTTTAACCTTCACCACCATTTTTCAATGTATCACTTGATCTTCCCCGGACCTTATTCTGTTTGCGATACTGTAAAACGAAGGGTGAAAAGGAAGGTATATGGAGTCATATTTAGTAGCATGGCTACCCAGAGCTGTGTATATAGATGTTGCAGAAGGCCTGATACTGGCTTGGCTTTCTTAAGGTATTTAAAAGATTCACATCTATTAGAGGTTTTCCAAGAAAGTGTGTTCTCAGATAATGGTGCTCAGTTGAATATAATAGGCTTGAGTTGAGAGACATGGTTTCTAAGTGGAATCTTAAAGAATTAACTGAATTTGGAAGATTTGAAAGTCACTCTTGGGAGTTTAATAAGTCAACGAATGCACCGTGGCTAGAACGGATGCAGTGAGGCCTATGATTAGGTTGGTTAAGAGATCATAGCAGCAGAATTTATTGGGGACAGTGTCTTGTCATATAGCCAGGTTGACAGTAATGTTTGAGGTAGCTAACCTTCTCAATGAAAGACCGATTGGATGTAACAAAGTATCTGACCTCGAAGATGTTTCTGTTGTTCGTCCTAATGATCTTCTTTTGGGTCGTTCTACAGTCACAGTGCCAAGTGGGATGTAGGATGAAAGTAGCAATTTTGTAGTAAGAAGGGCATGCATTCATGAACAGAATTATTGATTCGTCTGGGAAGAAATGGATGCCGAAACTATTTCCCTAGTCTGGCTTATTGGGCAGAAATGGCATGTAGATGTACCAGGTCCAGACTGGAGATATAGTCTTGGTAAAGGATTCTAATGTATTGAAAGGGGAATGGAAAATGGCACAGATTGGCAAAGTGCTCTCAGAAGTAAAGATGAGAAGGTCAGGGATGTATTGCTCCGGTATAAAATTAATAAGCCAGGAGGCGAATATTCCATTAACAGGATGTAAATGTAACCAGATCAGTTCATAGCTTAGTTGTACTTCTTCCCGGTGGAAGAGCAGTAATCAAGATAACCAAATGTCGAATGGGGAGTGTATCGTGATTATCAGAAATCACGATATTTTATCGTAATACTATTACTATGGTGATTATTTAGATGCATGTTGTCTATCACAATTGTGGGTGTATATATGTGGGATTGTTTGTATGTGTAAATACCTGTATATACTGTATATTACATGTATTAAAGATTTCACCCTGATTGTTTATTGGAATAACGAGGAATTATGTTGATACCCTTGGGTGATTTGGTACTGTTAAGTGATATAAAGCTTAAGTTACATTTATGTAACTAATCATAGTGTACTGTTAATATTAGTTAATATTGGAATGTCTTGAAAATGTTGTATTTGCGAGGTTCAATGTTTTAACTGATACTTGTTTATGAATAGGTTAAATTTAAGCTGTACGGTTAACGTGTGAAACAAGCCGAATGGCGGCAGTTTGTGATAAACTATTAGTAGTCAGTCACGTGGCCATGTTTCCAAAGCCCAGCTCACAGCCGGACCGGGAGTCACTGGGGTCTAAGTTGGTACGAGGTTAAGGAGCTGAGCAGAGGGGCCCCCGAGTTTAGGTCTGGCAGCTGTCCTGTAGTGAAATTGTCTATGCTGTATGTGGACTGATGTTATTCGGGTGGATGTTTGGGAAGACAGTGCGGCCATGTTGTAAGTTTACTGCATTTTTACAAGTTTCAAATCATATGCTTAAGTTCATGAATAATTGTCCATTTTATTTTGCATATTTAAATGTATGGTCGGTCACATTGTATAGTGTGATATTATTATTTGATATCATACTATAGGTTCTTTGTAATTATATATATATGACGTGTGTTTGCGATTATTGCTGGGAAGTGAATCCAGATTCTGAGTTCATTCTTTTGTGGTTTATTATTTATGAAGCTGTATTTACCAAGGTTGAATCATTAAACGGATCCGACACCCGCAGAACTGCAAGTGTTCATTCAAGACCTGAATAACAATGCTTGACCTGATGGTCACGTCCCTATCAGTGTGGGTACTTCCCCACAGTTCACTAGTCCCCACAGTGACAGTGAACCCCCCTCCACAGATGGCCAATGTTTCCATCTTCTCAAGTATATAACCCTCAAGGCACAATGTTTGCCGCATCAATTCAGCAATATGCCTCATGGAGTGGCTAGCCCTGCTTCCTCCACAGGCCCTCCCACAGGTGACAGGTACCTTCCTTGTTCAGCCAGGGTTTGTGGGAGGCATTCCTGTGAAAAGGTCTACCAGCGTCGAGAGATAATGGTTCCTCCAGGTTGCTCTGTTAAGCAGGAGATTTAGTTCGGCCTGAGCAGTACCCACAAGTCTGACAGATCCATGCAAACCTTATTGATGAGGTCAGTGAGATTGTTCCCTGAGGGCATGTATCCAGAAGTGGCATCTCTCATTTTATACTGGTACGACACTCTGCAGTTGTCATGCCAGAGCCTCTATTTGACCTTATCAAGTAGGCACAATATTCAAAGGAGCCAAGGATAGTTTCACTCCGATGATGGCGCCCCTACTCAGACTTCGGCTGCTGCGTGTAACACGAGCCATGACTGAGGCTCCAGGACTGTGTCACCCCAGTACAGATCATTGAATCGCAGCAAGAATCTGATGTGTAGTCAACTTGTTGTGCAAGGAACAACATTCCTGACCCGACACTTGCTGCCGTTCAGATCAAACAAAAGGGTCGAGTGATAAAGTATTCATGGGGAGGTCGAGCCAAGTTTCTTCGTAAACAAGGACGGCTCTACCGTGAGTCACGAACACCCGAGGGCGAAGTTCGACTGCAGCTTGTCGTTCCCGCCATGTACTGCCTAGCAGTGTTACAATGGGGTCATTGTTCAGCCTCAGGAGGTCACATGGGCAAAAGGAAGACCCAGGGCCGTATCCGAGCTGACTTTTTCTGGCCAGGGATGGGACGGGACATAGATAGTTTTGTCCGTTCCTGCAGTGTGTGTCAAAGTAACACCACTAATCAGGGATATGTCCTCCCTGTGCCGTTCATAACCACACGTGTAATCTCTGAAACAGTTGAGAGACAGGGTAGTGGTGAAGTGGGTGCAGACCTGACGTCTCGCCCATTGGCCCCACAGGACACAGTATGTCCAGGGCCTGTGTACATACATATTATGTACCGTAAGTTAAGGGGGAAGTAGAGAAGGAGACTCTGCAGAGGCGAGCTTGAGGCTATGGAAGACCCGAGTTTGCACAAGGATTTCTCCAGCTCCCCAATACTAATATATAAGTACTGGCAGCCAGGTTAAAGGGAAGTGAGAATTCCCGCATGAGGCGACTTGAGGCTATGGAAGACCCGAGTTTGCACAAAGATTCTCCAGCTCCCGATATTAATATAAGTACTGTAGGTTAAGGGGGAAGTTTGAGAGAGAATTCCGCAGAGGCGACTTGAGGCTATGGAAGACCCAAGTTTGCACAAGGATTCTCCCAGCTCCCGATACTAATATGAAGTACTGTAGGTTAAAGGGGGAAGTGAGAACTCCACAGAGGCGACTTGAGGCTATGGAAGACCCGAGTTTGCACCAAAGGATTCTCCAGCATCCCCGATATTAATATAAGAAGTGTAGGTTAAGGCACAGGTTGAGGACCCGTGTGCAGTTCGAGGCTATGGAAGACCCGGGTTTGCACAAGGATTCTCAACTTGCCGACCATAATCGTGTGCTATAATTAATGGCGACCTCGAATGTACGTCGTAGCACTGACTGCTAGGCAGAGAGAGTAATTGTAACATATTAAAATTTTGTCTCATTGACACTTTTGATGCTCCACCTTAATTGGTTTTGCAGGTTCAGCAATGGGTGTAGCAGTTTTGCTGTGCGGACCAGCTGATCGTCTGCCGCACGCTGCCGCCTCTTCTCCTCTGCCTTCGTCGTCGCCATATTATTATTTACTGTGTCATTTTAAACGTAGGTACAGTTACACTACAACTATCACACCTACACCATGTATTACATACACCACGCTACACAACAATTAGTTGTCAGTGTAAATGTAGCGACTTTTCGCTCAGTTTGACCTGAGTACAGGATTTTAACCGTCGTCACGGAGTTTTTCCCTCAAGCTTGCTTCTATTAACGTAAATACGAGGTTTTTTCGCTCACTGGCGACTGCGACTTTCTCCTGTAGCAGGATAGCACACACACCACAGTGTGAATCTTGTGTGAATGACTTAGGATGTGTAAATATATATATATATCCACAAATTTTTTCCCATAAGGAAAAAATTTAATTTTGTAGGGGCGTAATGTCACAAATCAAATTCGCGACATTACCCTTTTGTGAGAAGCCACGAACTATTAGTGGAAAACTCACTGTGTATCGCTCAGTTAACCGTTTCTCCCTCCATTTCGGGGTATACTTTTCAAAACATTCGTCACCGTTTTCAAAAGTGACCGATTTAATGCACGTCACTAAGTGCTGTACTGAGCGATACTATTGTTTCTTTATTGTTCGCCCCTGCTCACTCGACCGTTAGAATAATGCGGCCTACTGCTCCCCTTTTGTTCCCACGACTTACGCAGTCGAGTGTTTGCTTTGACAGAGAGAGGTCCTATGCTCAAGAAGTGTGAGAGGTCAGCTAGCACCCAAGCTCCACTAGTACAGTGCCCAGTACTCCCACCCCCCGGGTGATACACAGCATTCATCGACCGGTATTTCCTTTTTGTATAATCCTAGTTTTAAGAGCTTAGTTAAGGTGTTTTTCCTAGGCGTAAGTATTTAGCTATTGCGTGAGTGAGTGAGTGCGGTCTCATTAATTTGATCTTGAATTGTAACGTTAAATTTATTTTGTAATCAATAAATTTAACAGTTCTTTTTCTTGAGCTTAATGTAAAGTAAAATCTTGTTTCATTTCTCCAAATTAAGCTTATTTCCCACATAGCTCCTAGCTTGCATACACGTTTTACTATTCATAAATGGTACTTAGACCAGTCTTGTTGTATTAACTTAAAATCCGTTGTGCCAGGAGTTAAGCATCGGCAAGAACCTGATGTTAGTATTAGTTATTTATTGTCAGGGGTGAAGTAACTTTCTCCAGAGGCTAACAGTACTAATTCAGCATTTGTGAGTAATTAGTCTCTGCTGTGTACTGTTGAGCAAGTTTATAAATTCTCGTTCTTAGAGAATCGTTGCTTGATGTAGAAAGACAATCATTGTCCCTGCTCTTCAATCTCATTGAATATTATTATCAATTAAATAATATTTAAGCATTTATTTTAATATAAAAACCCCGTGACAACGAAGAAAGGAAACTTATACAATGGCAGCCAAACCACACATCCAATTGCCGAGGTTCAACCCGGACCTGTGCGACATAGAGGTATATTTGGATATGGTCAAACCCCTCCTAGACATAGGGTTCGATACAGACAGAGAAAAGATTGCAGTCACACTACCTAACCGGGGGAAAATAATCGCCACTGTCACTCCCAAAATCGTCCCGAGACTAAAATGGGATCAATTCAAACAAATTGTGAAACAGGCGGCGACACCATCTCTGGGCACAGTTGTAGCCTTGTCGGAACTAGACGCCCTCACATACGACGGAATCCTCGATGACACCTTCATCCAGGCTAGGCGGCTCGTCACCGCTGCGTACCCGGGCACAGATGCAAAAACCCGGGAACAACTCATATTCCACAAACTCCTCAGGATCCTCCCCGATTTCATTAAAAACCACTTATAATACATGAACCGATGGGAGACCTGGATAAACAAATCAACTTAATATGGCGCCTTCTAACCGTCCACTCCTCCCCCAAACGCATCGGCATCACCAACCAATTCCCCACGGATCTCATCCCTGTAAATCCTTGGGAATTTACTCCTTGCTGCCCTGAGTGCCCAATCCACGACATTCGTGAGCAGCTAAAAGCTGCCCGGGGTAGCAAAACAAAACAAGAGCACCCACAAGCCTCCCCACCATTCACCGATTGCCCCAAGCCTCAAAGAAGAAAAGTCAAACGATGAAGTCAAAGAAGGCGCCCCCCCACTGCCCCCCCATCTCACCGTAATGACGGGGGCCACCTCACATCTCCCCCAGTCGATGACAGGGGAAAACGTCATCTTTCCATTTCCTCTCCTCCCACTATCTCTTCTAGTTTGCCCTCCCCTATTCCTACCACTATTCCTAACCCTCCCACCTCACACACCACTTTCTCCACTACTACCGCCTTCCCCCTTCCTATTCCTCCCCAACACAAAGCCTGCCTCCCCCTTTGCAGGCCTCCTAGAACCCTTACCTCATCTTTCCCAAACCTACTTCCCAAAACTGCCTCCTCCTGTCTACTCCCTCCCACCTACCACCCCGCACCACCCACCACCAATACATCCCCGCCACTCCTTTTTCCCACCTACACAGCCAACTCATTCGCCTTCCCTATCACACCATCCTCCTCCTCACCCTCACCTGCCTCCCTTTCCTCACTCACCTCCCCCACCCCATCCTCAACCTCACAAAAACCACAAACCCCTTCACCCACGTCACCCTTGCCTGACCAACCACCACCTTCCTCCGATTCTGATCCTTCACCAACCACTTTGCCTCCTCCAACCCACCCCTCTCAATCACCGCCCGCTACGCCCACCACCAAACAACCAGAAACAAACATTGAGAGGGTGCTATGGCGCCACCACGACCGCCCACCCATCAGAATCCGAGGGACCCACCACCTTCTCCGACTCCTACGCCGGACCAACCATCCATCCTCCCTCCGGCTCACTCTCAACCCCCATCAGGAGCCTAACACCTTCACCACTTACTGGGTCAGCCTCATCCAACACCTTACCCCGGCCCACCAGACATCCACCTCCACCACCTACCACCTCCAGTCACGGGGCCGTGACTTCAACAACGAGGAGGGTGGTAAAATGCCCGCCGTGAACGCCGCAGGACCTCCCACCTCACCACCCCCCACACCACCACCGAGCCGCCACCGCACCACCACCACAGGAGGACACACCAGTGAGGTTAGTGACCCCGGGCAAGAGGGTCATCAGGGCATCACGGCCCTGGGTCCCTATTCCCCACAAGTGCCCCAACCCCAGGTGATCAGGGGAAGTGAACTACTGAGCGGGCGGAGCAGTGATTGACAGAATTGGGGTGGGACTGAAATTAAATCAGTCCCAGGTAACACCGTATTGACGGTTTTGTTACACCCTCTAGGGCAGGAGGCCCAAGGGCAGGAGGCCCAAGGCTACGGCCTAACAAAAAGTGAAAAGAGAAAGACAAACCTAGGCTACGGCCTAATAGTGTGCAAAGGGGAAGGGGACCCCAAGCTCCGGCCTTAACACACCAGGGAGAGAGAGTTGCCTTAGTGCATCCCTCTCCTGGTGTCTTTGGCTACGGCCAGAATACGGACCAGGGTAAGGAGCCCCTGCTGCCGTACGTGTAGTACTTCCCTATTACGGAAGCGACACCCCGTGGACGGTACCCAGCCGCAGCGTGCGGGCGAACCAGTTCGCCCGGTAGTTGTCTTCCGTATGGGCAGACACTCCGCTTCGGCCGGGACACGTACCAGGGTAGAGAATTCCCTGAAGGTAGTATCAGTTCGTATTGGAGAAAGTGCGGCCTCTGTGTCCCTCCCTCCGGCTTGTCTCCTACTACGGGAGGAACACCACGCCGGCGGTCCCGAGCCGAGGCGAAAGGGCGACCCCAATCACCCTATAGGTGTCCCCCGTACGCCGGGCAAGTTCACGGCTACAGCCAAAGTTTGTAATAGGTGAAAGAGATCCCCGGCTCCGGCCTCCAGACACACTCGAGACACCACGGGCAACGTGAGTCCTCCTCTAGCCTCTTTCCTTTCGGGGAGCCTGTCGTCGCCATCCGGGAATATAGCTCCGGAGGTGACATTAGAGTGGCGGCAAGGCCCGATTGCGGACTTACCGCCCACACCAGGGAGTTCCTTGTTCCTGCCGGAGCCCCGTAGGAGACGCTGCCGCAGTCCAGTCCTGACGGCGCTTCTCCCTCTTCGTACCCGCAGTCCCAGGATGCCCAGGCTCGACTCCACAACCCACGACGAAGGCGATCCAGGCTCCCTCATTTCCGGGAGTCGGAGGAAACAGGCCCGACTACTCTGGCTGTTCGGCCCCAGTCCTGAGGGCCACCTATCAGGTCGAGGCCCCCAGACCAAAGGGCCTCCCTGCACCCCACCGGCACTGCCCTAAGACGAGGGCCGCCTCTCAGGTCGAGGCCCCCACACGGGAGAGCCTCCCTGTACCCTAAAGTGCAACAGTGACAGTTACTTTACCCAGGAAACAGAGGGATACAGTGACAGTGACAATAACCAGGAAACAAAGGAAAACAGTGACAGTGACTACCCAAGAAAATATAGTAAACAGTGGCCCACTAGAATCTAGTGTTACCAGGGTAGAAAGTGCATTTTGTGATTTGTCTTAGTCCCTCCCCATAATAAGGAACCAGGAAGTTTTCTGTGAGTCTAGAGGTAGGAGCGCGGGCGAGTCGAAAGTTAAGTGTACGTGTCTCCGTGACCAGGTGACAGTGTCGACTGTCGCCATCCGCACCCTACCTCCTTTCTAGTAATATCCCTAAACCAGACTCCCAACCTCGTGTATTCTTAAAGTGAACAACCACAGTTATATATTACCTCCAAGTGACATAAGAACCCTATTAAAGAATACTCGCAATCTCCCTGAGTGATAATTGTAGTGCATGATTATTCTGTGAAGGCAAGTATTAATTCTGTATCTCTGTCTCTCTGTATCCTAAATATCATTCTATGTGTACTGTTATGAGTAGGACCTAGGTAATAGATGTGATACGGTACACTGCCTGGTTTTTATGTCCTGTTCCTTTGTTAGTGCTTTACTTCCGGTCTAGAAAGAGGACCCCCGCGTCAGTACCTAGTGTTTTTACGACGAGAAGTCGCCTTAAAAACACAGCATTACACTGGTGGCAAGCGGTGGTTCTCGATCCGAGTAAAAGCACGGAGGAACGAAGAAAGGAAACTTACACAATGGCAGCCAAATCACACATCCAATTGCCGAGGTTCAACCCGGACCTGTGCGACATAGAGGTATATTTGGATATGGTCAAACCCCTCCTAGACATAGGGTTCGACTCAGACAGAGAAAAGATTGCAGTCACACTACCTAACCTAGGGAAAATAATCACCACTGTCACTCCCAAAACCATCCCGAGACTAAAATGGGATCAATTCAAACAAATTGTGAAACAGGCGGTGACACCATCTCTGGGCACAGTTGTAGCCTTGTTGGAACTAGACGCCATCACATACGACAGAATCCTCGATGACACCTTCATCCAGGCTAGGCGGCTCATCACCGCTGCATACCCGGGCACAGACGCAAAAACCCGGGAATAACTCGTATTCCACAAACTCCTCAGGATCCTCCCCGATTTCATTAAAAACCACTTCATAATACATGAACCGACGGGAGACCTGGATAAACAAATCAACTTAAAAAGGCACCTTCTAACCGTCCACTCCTCCCCCAAACGCATCGGCATCATCAACCAATTCCCCACGGATCTCATCACTGTAAATCCTTGGGAATTTACTCCTTGCTGCCCTCAGTGCCCAATCCACGACATTCGTGAGCAGCTAAAAGCTGCCTGGGGCAGCAAAACAAAACAAGAGCGCCCACAAGCCTCCCCACCATACGCCGATTGCCTCGGGCCTCAAAGAACAAAAGTGAAACGAGGAAGTCACAGAAGGCGTCCCCCCCCCCACTGCCCCCGCATCTCACCGTAATGACGGGGGCCACCTCACATCTCCCCCAGTCGATGACAGGGGAAAACGTCATCTTTCCATTTCCTCTCCTCCCACTATCTCTTCTAGTTTGCCCTCCCCTATTCCTACCACTACTCCTAACCCTCCCACCTCACACACCACTTTCTCCACTACTACCGCCTTCCCCCTTCCTATTCCTCCCCAACACAAAGCCTGCCTCCCCCTTCGCAGGCCTCCTAGAACCCTTACCTCATCTTTCCCAAACCTACTTCCCAAAACTGCCTCCTCCTGTCTACTCCCTCCCACCTACCACCCCGCATCACCCACCACCATCACATCCCCGCCACTCCTTTTTCCCACCTACACAGCCAACTCATTCGCCTTCCCTATCACACAATCCTCCTCCTCACCCTCACCTGCCTTCCTTTCCTCACTCATCTCCCCCACCCCACCCTCAACCTCACCATAATCACAAACCCCTTCTCCCACGTCACCCTTGCCTGACCAACCACCACCTTCCTCCGATTCTGATCCTTCACCAACCACCCCACCTCCTCCAACCCACCCCTCTCAATCACCGCCTGCTACGCCCACCACCAAACAACCAGAAACAAAAATTGAGAGGGTGCTATGGCGCAACCACGACCGCCCACCCATCAGAATCCGAGGGACCCACCACCTTCTCCGACTCCTACGCCGGACCAACCATCCATCCTCTCTCCGGCTCACTCTCAGCCCCCATCAGGAGCCTAACACCTTCACCACTTACTGGGTCAGCCTCACCCAACACCTGACCCCATCCCACCAGACATCCACCTCCACCACCTACCACCTCCAGTCACGGGGCCGTGACTTCAACAAAGCAGAGGGTGGTAAAATGACCGCCGTGCCCGCCGCAGGACCTCCCACCTCACCACCCCCCACACCACCACCGACCCGCCACCCCACCACCACCCCAGGAGGACACACCGGTGAGGTTAGTGACCCGGGCAAGAGGGTCATAAGGGCATCACGGCCCTGGGTCCCTATTCCCAGCAAGTGCCCCAACCCCAGGTGATCAGGGGAAGTGAACTACTGTGTGGGTGGAGCAGTGATCGACAGAATAGGGGTGGGACTGAAATTAAATCAGTCCCCGGTAACACCGTATTGACGGCTTTGTTACACCCTCTAGGGCAGGAGGCCCAAGGGCAGGAGGCCCAAGGCTACGGCCTAACAAAAAGTGAAAAGAGAAAGACAAACCTAGGCTACAGCCTAATAGAGTGTGTAAAGGGGAAGGGGACCCCAGGCCCCGGCCTTAACACACCAGGGAGAGAAAGATGCCTTAGTGCATCCCTCTCCTGCTGTTCTTTGGCTACTGCCAGAATACGGACCAGGGTAAGGAGCCCCTGCTGCCGTACGTGTAGTACTTCCCTATTACGGAAGCGACACCCCGTGGACGGTACCCAGCCGCAGCGTGCGGACGAAACAGTTCGCCCGGTAGTTGTCTTCCGTATGGGCAGACACTCGGCTCCGCCCGGGGCACGTAACAGGGTTGACATTTCCCTGAAGGTAGGATCAGTCCGAATTGGAGAGAGTGCGGCCTCTGTGTCCCTCCCTCCGGCTTGTCTCCTACTAAGGGAGGAACACCACACCAGCGGTCCGGATCCGAGGCGAAAGGGCTACCCCAATCACCCTATAGGTGTCCCCCGTACGCCGAGCAAGTTCCCGGCTACAGCCAAAGTGTGTAATAGGGGAAAGAGTTCCCCGGCTCCGGCCTCCAGACACACTCAAGAGACCACGGGCAACGTGAGTCCTAATCTAGCCTCTTTCTCTTCGGGGAGCCCGTAGTCGCCATCCAGGAATATAGCCCCGGAGGAGACATTAGAGTTGTGGCAAGGCCCGATAGCGGACTTACCGCCCACACCCGGGAGTTCCTTGTTCCTGCCGGAGCCCCGTAGGAGACGCTGCCGCAGTCCAGTCCTGACAGCGACTCTCCCTCTTGGTACCCGCAGTCCCAGGATGCCCAGGCTCGACTCCACAACCCACGACGAAGGCGATCCAGGCTCCCTCACTCCCAGGAGTCGGAGGAAACAGGCCCGACTACTTCGGCTGTTCGGCCCCAGTCCTGAGGGTCACCTATCAGGTCGAGGCCCTCAGACCAAAGGGCCTCCCTGCACCCCACCGGCGCGGCCCTAAGACTAGGGCCGCCTCTCAGGTCGAGGCCCCCACACGGGAGAGCCTCCCTGTACCCTAAAGTGCAACAGTGACAGTGACTATACCCAGGAAACAGAGGGAAACAGTGACAGTGACAATAACCAGGAAACAGAGGAAAACAGTGACAGTGACTACCCAAGAAAATATAGTAAACAGTGGCCCACTAGAATCTAGTGTTACCAGGGCAGAAAGTGCATTTTGTGAATTGTCTTAGTCCCTCCCCATAATAAGGAACCAGGGAGTTTTCCGTGAGTCTAGAGGTAGGAGCGCGAGCGAGTCGAAAGTTAAGTGTACGTATCTCCGTGACCAGGTAACAGTGTCGAGTGTCACCATCCACACCCTATCTCCTTTATCGTAATATCCCTAAACCAGACTCCCAACCTCGTTTATTCTTAAAGTGAACAACCACAGTTATATATTACCTCCAAGTGACATACGAACCCTATTAAAGAATACTCGCAATCTCCGTGTGATAATTGTAGTGCATATGATTATTCTTTGAAGCCAAGTGTTAATTCTGCATCTCTGTGTCTCTGTATCCTAAATATCATTCTATGTGTACTGTTATGAGTAGGACCTAGGTAATAGATGTGATACCGTATACTGCCTGGTTTTTATGTCCTGTTCCTTTGTTAGTGCTTTACTTCCGGTCTAGAAAGAGGACCCCCGCGTCAGTAGCTAGTGTTTTTACGACGAGAAGTCGCCTTAAATACACAGCATTACACTGGTGGCAAGAGGTGGTTCTGGATCCGAGTAAAAGCACGGAGGAACGAAAAAAGGAAATTTACACAATGGCAGCCAAACCACACATCCAATTGCCGAGGTTCAACCCGGACATGTGCGACATAGAGGTATATTTGGATATGGTCAAATCCCTCCTAGACATAGGGTTCGACTCAGACAGAGAAAAGATTGCAGTCACACTACCTAACCTGGGGAAAATAATCGCCACTATCACTCCCAAAATCGTCCCGAGACTAAAATGGGATCAATTCAAACAAATTGTGAAACAGGCGGCGACATCATCTCTTTGCACAGTTGTAGCCTTCTCGGAACTAGACGCCCTCACATACGACGGAATCCTCGATGACACCTTCATCCAGGCTAGGCGGCTCGTCACTGCTGCGTACCCTGGCACAGACGCAAAAACCCGGGAACAACTCATATTCCACAAACTCCTCAGGATCCTCCCCGATTTCATTAAAAACCACTTCATAATACATGAACCGACGGGAGACCTGGATAAACAAATCAACTTAATAAGGCGCCTTCTAACCGTCTACTCCTCCCCCAAACGCATCGGCATCATCAACCAATTCCCCACGGATCTCATCCCTGTAAATCCTTGGGAATTAACTCCTTGCTGCCCTGAGTGCCCAATCCACAACATTCGTGAGCAGCTAAAAGCTGCCCGGGGCAGCAAAACAAAACAAGAGCACCCACAAGCCTCCCCACCATACGCCGATTGCCTTAAGCCTCAAAGAAGAAAAGTGAAACGAAGAAGTCACAGAAGGCGCCCCCCCACTGCCCCCGCATCTCACCGTAATGACGGGGGCCACCTCATATCTCCCCCAGTCGATGACAGGGGAAAACGTCATCTTTCCATTTCCTCTCCTCCCACTATCTCTTCTAGTTTGCCCTCCCCTATTCCTACCACTATTCCTAACCCTCCCACCTCACACACCACTTTCTCCACTACTACCACCTCCCCCCTTCGTATTCCTCCCCAACACAAAGCCTGCCTCCCCCTTCGCAGGCCTCCTAGAACCCTTACCTCATCTTTCCCAAACCTACTTCCCAAAACTGCCTCCTCCTGTCTACTCCCTCCCACCTACCACCCCGCACCACCCACCACCATCACATCCCCGCCACTCCTTTTTCCCACCTACACAGCCAACTCATTCGCCTTCCCTATCACACCATCCTCCTCCTCACCCTCACCTGCCTCCCTTTCCTCACTCACCTCCCCCACTCCACCCTGAACCTCACAAAAACCACAAACCCCTTCACCCACGTCACCCTTGCCTGACCAACCACCACCTTCCTCCGATTCTGATTCTTCACCAACCACTTTGCCTCCTCCAACCCACCCCTCTCAATTACCGCCCGCTACGCCCACCACCAAACAACCAGAAACAAAAATTGAGAGGGTGCTGTGGCGCAACCACGATCACCCACCCATCAGAATCCGAGGGACCCACCACCTTCTCCGACTCCTACGCCGGACCAACCATCCATCCTCCCTCCGGCTCACTCTCAACCCCCATCAGGACCCTAACACCTTCACCACTTACTGGGTCAGCCTCACCCAACACCTTACCCCGTCCCACCAGACATCCACCTCCACCACCTGCCACCTCCAGTCACGGGGCTGTGACTTCAACAAAGCAAAGGATGGTAAAATGACCGCCGTGCCCGCCACAGGACCTCCCACCTCACCACCCCCCACACCACCCCCCACACCACCACCGAGCCGCCACCCCACCACCACCCCAGGAGGACACACCGGAGAGGTTAGTGACCCGGGCAAGAGGGTCATAAGGGCATCACGGCCCTGGGTCCCTATTCCCAGCAAGTGCCCCAACCCCAGGTGATCAGGGGAAGTGAACTACTGTGCGGGTGGAGCAGTGATCGACAGAATAAGGGTGGGACTGAAATTAAATCAGTCCCAGGTAACACCGTATTGACGGCTTTGTTACACCCTATAGGGCAGGAGGCCCAAGGGCAGGAGGCCCAAGGCTACGGCCTAACAAAAAGTGAAAAGAGAAAGACAAACCTAGGCTACAGCCTAATAGAGTGTGTAAAGGGGAAGGGTACCCCAGGCTCTGGCCTTAACACACCAGGGAGAGAAAGATGCCTTAGTGCATCCCTCTCCTGCTGTTCTTTGGCTACTCCCAGAATACGGACCAGGGTAAGGAGCCCCTGCTGCCGTACGTGTAGTACTTCCCTATTACGGAAGCGACACCCCGTGGACGGTACCCAGCCGCAGCGTGCGGACGAACCAGTTCGCCCGGTAGTTGTCTTCCGTATGGGCAGACACTCGGCTCAGGCCGGGGCACGTACCAGGGTTGAGAATTCCCTGAAGGTAGGATCAGTCCGTATTGGAGAGAGTGCGGTCTCTGTGTCCCTCCCTCCGGCTTGTCTCCTACTACGGGAGGAACACCACACCAGCAGTCCGGATCCGAGGCGAAAGGGCGACCCCAATCACCCTATAGGTGTCCCCCGTACGCCGGGCAAGTTCCCGGCTACAGCCAAAGTGTGTAATAGGGGAAAGAGTTCCCCGGCTCCGGCCTCACGACACACTCAAGAGACCACGGGCAACGTGAGTCCTCCTCTAGCCTCTTTCTCTTCGGGGAGCCCGTCGTCGCCATCCAGGAATATAGCCCCAGAGGAGACATTAGAGTGGTGGCAAGGCCCGATAGCGGACTTACCGCCCACACCCGGGAGTTCCTTGTTCCTGCCGGAGCCCCGTAGGAGACGCTGCCGCAGTCCAGTCCTGACAGCGCCTCTCCCTCTTGGTACCCGCAGTCCCGGGACGCCCAGGCTCGACTCCACAACCCTCGATGAAGGCGATCCAGGCTCCCTCACTCCGAGGAGTAGGAGGAAACAGGCCCGACTACTCCGGCTGTTCAGCCCCAGTCCTCAGGGCCACCTATCAGGTCGAGGCCCCCAGGCCAAAGGGCCTCCCTGCACCCCACCGGCGCGGCCCTAAGACGAGGGCCGCCTCTCAGGTCGAGGCCCCCACACGGGAGAGCCTCCCTGTACCCTAAAGTGCAACAGTGACAGTGACTATACCCAGGAAACAGAGGGAAACAATGACAGTGACAGTAACCAGGAAACAGAGGAAAACACTGACAGTGACTACCCAAGAAAATATAGTAAACAGTGGCCCACTAGAATCTAGTGTTACCAGGGCAGAAAGTGCATTTTGTGAATTGTCTTAGTCCCTCCCCATAATAAGGAACCAGGGAGTTTTCTGTGAGTCTAGAGGTAGGAGCGCGGGCGAGTCAAAAATTAAGTGTAGGTGTCTCCGTGACCAGGTAACAGTGTCGAGTGTCGCCATCCACACCCTACCTCCTTTATAGTAATATCCCTAAACCAGACTCCCAACCTCGTGTATTCTTAAAGTGAACAACCACAGTTATATATTACCTCCAAGTGACATAAGAACCCTATTAAAGAATACTCGCAATCTCCCTGTGTGATAATTGTAGTGCATATGATTATTCTGTGAAGCCAAGTGTTAATTCTGCATCTCTGTGTCTCACTGTCCTAAATATCATTCTATGTGTACTGTTATGAGTAGGACCTAGGTAATAGATGTGATGCGGTATACTGCCTGGTTTTTATGTCCTGTTCCTTTGTTAGTGCTTTACTTCCGGTCTAGAAAGAGGACCCCCGCGTCAGTAGGTAGTGTTTTTACGACGAGAAGTCGCCTTAAAAACACAGCATTACACTGGTGGCAAGCAGTGGTTCTGGATCCGAGCAAAAGCACGAAGGAACGAAAAAAGGAAACTTACACAATGGCAGCCAAACCACACATCCAATTGCCGAGGTTCAACCCGGACCTGTGCGACATAGAGGTATATTTGGATATGGTCAAACCCCTCCTAGACATAGGGTTCGACTCAAACGAGAAAAGATTGCAGTCACACTACCTAACCTGGGGAAAATAATCGCCACTGTCACTCCCAAAATCGTCCCGAGACTAAAATGGGATCAATTCAAACAAATTGTGAAACAGGCGGCGACACCATCTCTGGGCACAGTTGTAGCCTTGTCAGAACTAGACGCCCTCACATACGACGGAATCCTCGATGACACCTTCATCCAGGCTAGGCGGCTCGTCACTGCTGCGTACCCGGGCACAGACGCAAAAACCCGGGAACAACTCATATTCCACAAACTCCTCAGGATCCTCCCCGATTTTATTAAAAACCACTTCATAATACATGAACCAACGGGAGACCTGGATAAACAAATCAACTTAATACGGCGCCTTCTAACCGTCCACTCCTCCCCCAAACGCATCGGCATCATCAACCAATTCCCCACGGATCTCATCCCTATAAATCCTTGGGAATTTACTCCTTGCTGCCCTCAGTGCCCAATCCACGACATTCGTGAGCAGCTAAAAGCTGCCCGGGACAGCAAAACAAAACAAGAGCGCCCACAAGCCTCCCCACCATACGCCGATTGCCTTAAGCCTCAAAAAAGAAAAGTGAAACGAAGAAGTCACAGAAGGCGCCCCCCCCCACTGCCCCCGCATCTCACCGTAATGACGGGGGCCACCTCACATCTCCCCCAGTCGATGACAGGGGAAAACGTCATCTTTCCATTTCCTCTCCTCCCACTATCTCTTCTAGTTTGCCCTCCCCTATTCCTACCACTATTCCTAACCCTCCCACCTCACACACCACTTTCTCCACTACTACCGCCTCCCCCCTTCCTATTCCTCCCAAACACAAAGCCTGCCTCCCCCTTCGCAGGCCTCCTAGAACCCTTACCTCATCTTTCCCAAACCTACTTCCCAAAACTTCCTCCTCCTGTCTATTCCCTCCCACCTACCACCCCGCACCACCCACCACCATCACATCCCCGCCACTCATTTTTCCCACCTACACAGCCAACTCATTTCCCTTCCCTATCACACCATCTTCCTCCTCACCCTCACCTGCCTCCCTTTCCTCGCTCACCTCCCCCACCCCACCCTCAACCTCACCATACCCACAAACCCCTTCCCCCACGTCACCCTTGCCTGACCAACCACCACCTTCCTCCGATTCTGATCCTTCACCAACCACCCCACCTCCTCCAACCCACCCCTCTCAATCACCGCCCGCTACGCCCACCACCAAACAACCAGAAACAAAAATTGAGAGGGTGCTATGGCGCCACCACGACCGCCCACCCATCAGAATCCGAGGGACCCACCACCTTCTCCGACTCCTACGCCGGACCGACCATCCATCCTCCCTCCGGCTCACTCTCAACCCCCATCAGGAGCCTAACACCTTCACCACTTACTGGGTCAGCCTCACCCAACACCTTACCCCTGCCCACCAGACATCCACCTCCACCACCTACCACCTCCAGTCACGGGGCCGTGACTTCAACAACGCGGAGGGTGGTAAAATGCCCACCGTGCCCTCCGCAGGACCTCCCACCTCACCACCCCCCACACCACCACCGAGCCGCCACCCCACCACCACCCCAGGAGGACACACCAGTGAGGTTAGTGACCCCGGGCAAGAGGGTCATCAGGGCATCACGGCCCTAGGTCCCTATTCCCCGCAAGTGCCCCAACCCCAGGTGATCAGGGGAAGTGAACTACTGTGCGGGTGGAGCAGTGATCGACAGAATAGGGGTGGGACTGAAATTAAATCAGTCCCAGGTAACACCGTATTGACGACTTTGTTACACCCTCTAGGGCAGGAGGCCCAAGGGCAGGAGGCCCAAGGCTACGGCCTAACAAAAAGCTAAAAGAGAAAGACAAACCTAGGCTACGGCCTAATAGAGTGTGTAAAGGGGTAGGGGACCCCAGGCTCCGGCCTTAACACACCAGGGAGAGTAACCAGGAAACAGAGGAAAACAGTGACAGTGACTACCCAAGAAAATATAGTAAACAGTGGCCCACTAGAATCTAGTGTTACCAGGGCAGAAAGTGCATTTTTTGAATTGTCTTAGTCCCTCCCCATAATAAGGAACCAGGGAGTTTTCTGTGAGTCTTGAGGTAGGAGCGCGGGCGAGTTGAAAGTTAAGTGTACGTGTCTCCGTGACCAGGTGACAGTGTCGAGTGTCGCTATCCGCACCCTACCTCCTTTATAGTAATATCCCTAACCCAGACTCCCAACCTCGTGTATTCTTAAAATGAACAACCACAGTTATATATTACCTCCAAGTGACATAAGAACCCTATTAAAAATTACTCGCAATCTCCCTGTGTGATAATTGTAGTGCATATGATTATTCTGTGAAAGCAAGTGTTAATTCTGCATCTCTGTGTCTCTGTATCCTAAATATCATTCTGTGTACTGTTATGAGTAAGACCTAGGTAATAGATGTGATACGGTACACTGCCCGGTTTTTATATCCTGTTCCTTTGTTAGTGCTTTACTTCCGGTCTAGAAAGAGGACCCCCGCGTCAGTAGCTAGTGTTTTTACGACGAGAAGTCGCCTTAAAAACACAGCATTACACTGGTGGCAAGGGGTGGTTCTGGATCCGAGTAAAAGCACGGAGGAACGAAGAAAGGAAACTTACACAATGGCAGCCAAACCACACATCCAATTGCCGAGGTTCAACCTGGACCTGTTCGACATAGAGGTATATTTGGATATGGTCAAACCCCTCCTAGACATAGGGTTCGACTCAGACAGAGAAAAGATTGCAGTCACACTACCTAACCTGGGGAAAATAATCGCCACTGTCACTCCCAAAATCGTCCCGAGACTAAAATGGGATCAATTGAAACAAATTGTGAGACAGGCGGCGACACCATCTCTGGGCACAGTTGTAGCCTTGTCGGAACTAAACGCCCTCACATACGACGGAATCCTCGATGACACCTTCATCCAGGCTAGACGGCTCGTCACCGCTGCGTACCCGGGCACAGACGCAAAAACCCGGGAACAACTCATATTCCATAAATTCCTCAGGATCCTCCCCAATTTCATTAAAAACCACTTCATAATACATGAACCGACGGGAGACCTGGATAAACAAATCAACTTAATAAGGCACCTTCTAACCGTCCACTCCTCCCCCAAACGCATCGGCATCATCAACCAATTCCCCACGGATATCATCCCTGTAAATCCTTGGGAATTTACTCCTTGCTGCCCTGAGTGCCCAATCCACTACATTCGTGAGCAGCTAAAAGCTGCCCGGGTCAGCAAAACAAAAAAAAAGCGCCCACAAGCCTCCCCACCATACGCCGATTCCCAGAAGCCTCAAAGAAGAAAAGTAAAACGAGGAAGTCACAGAAGGCGCCCCCCCCCAATGCCCCTGCATCTCACCGTAATGACGTTGGCCACCTCACATCTCCCCCAGTCGATGACAGGGGAAAACGTCATCTTTCCATTTCCTCTCCTCCCACTATCTCTTCTATTTTGCCCTCCTCTATTCCTACCACTATTCCTAACCCTCCCACCTCACACACCACTTTCTCCACTACTACCGCCTCCCCCCTTCCTATTCCTCCGCAACACAAAGCCTGCCTCCCCCTTCGCAGGCCTCCTAGAACCCTTACCTCATCTTTCCCAAACCTACTTCCCAAAACTGCCTCCTCCTGTCTACTCCCTCCCACCTACCACCCCGCACCACCCACCACCATCACATCCCCGCCACTCATTTTTCCCACCTACGCAGCCAACTCATTCGACTTCCCTATCACACCATCCTCCTCCTCACCCTCACCTGCCTCCCTTTCCTCACTCACCTCCCCCACCCCACCCTCAACCTCACCATACCCACAAACCCCTTCCCCCACGTCACCCTTGCCTGACCAACCACCACCTTCCTCCGATTCTGATCCTTCACCAACCACCCCACCTCCTCCAACCCACCCCTCTCAATCACCGCCCGCTACGCCCACCACCAAACAACCAGAAACAAAAATTGAGAGGGTGCTATGGCGCCACCACGACCGCCCACCCATCAGAATCCGAGGGACCCACCACCTTCTCCGACTCCTACGCCGGACCGACCATCCATCCTCCCTCCGGCTCACTCTCAACCCCCATCAGGAGCCTAACACCTTCACCACTTACTGGGTCAGCCTCACCCAACATCTTACCCCGGCCCACCGGACATCCACCTCCACCACCTACCACCTCCAGTCACAGGGTCATGACTTCAACAACGCGGAGGGTGGTAAAATGCCCGCCGTGTCCGCCGCAGGACCTCCCACTTCACCACCCCCCACACCACCACCCCAGGAGGACACACCGGTGAGGTTAGTGACACTGGGCAAGAGGGTCATCAGGGCATCACGGCCCTGGGTCCCTATTCCCCGCAAGTGCCCCAACCCCAGGTGATCAGTGGAAGTGAACTACTGTGCAGGCAGAGCAGTGATCGACAGAATAGGGGTGGGACTGAAATTAAATCAGTCCCAGGTAACACCGTATTGACGGCTTTGTTACACCCTCTAGGGCAGGAGGCCCAAGAGCAGGAGGCCCAAGGCTACGGCCTAACAAAAAGTGAAAAGAGAAAGACAAACCTAGGCTACGGCCTAATAGAGTGTGTAAAGGGGAAGGGGACTCCAGGCTCCGGCCTTAACACACCAGGGAGAGAGAGTTGCCTTAGTGCATCCCTCTCCTGCTGTTCTTTGGCTACGGCCAGAATACGGACCAGGGTAAGGAGCCCCTGCTGCCGTACGTGTAGTACTTCCCTATTACGGAAGCGACACCCCGTGGACGGTACCCAGCCGCAGCGTGCGGGCGAACCAGTTCGCCTGGTAGTTGTCTTCCGTATGGGCAGACACTCGGCTCCGGCCGGGGCACGTACCAGGGTAGAGAATTCCCTGAAGGTAGGATCAGTCCGTATTGGAGAGAGTGCGGCCTCTGTGTCCCTCCCTCCGGCTTGTCTCCTACTACGGGAGGAACACCACGCCGGCGGTCCCGAGCCGAGGCGCAAGGGAGACCCCAGTCACCCTATAGGTGTCCTCCGAACGTCGGGCAAGTTCACGGCTACAGCCAAGGTGTGTAATAGGGGAAAGAGATCCCCGGCTC
Organism: Coenobita brevimanus; assembly: GCF_032717465.1. NCBI lineage: Eukaryota > Metazoa > Arthropoda > Malacostraca > Decapoda > Coenobitidae > Coenobita > Coenobita brevimanus. The sequence goes on along the minus strand of NC_137029.1, from coordinate 20,422,099 downwards.
CGGCCTCCAGACACACTCGAGAGACCACGGGCAACGTGAGTCCTCCTCTAGCCTCTTTCCCTTCGGGGAGCCCGTCGTCGCCATCCGGGAATATAGCCCCGGAGGAGACATTAGAGTGGTGGCAAGGCCCGATAGCGGACTTACCGCCCACACCCGGGAGTTCCTTGTTCCTGCCGAAGCCCCGTAGACGCTGCCGCAGTCCAGTCCTGACGGCGCCTCTCCCTCTTGGTACCCGCAGTCCCAGGACGCCTAGGCTCGACTCCACAACCCACGACGAAGGCGATCCAGGCTCCTTCACTCCCCGGAGTCGGAGGAAACAGGCCCGACTACTCCGGCTGTTCGGCCCCAGTCCTCAGGGCCACCTATCAGGTCGAGGCCCCCAGACCAAAGGGCCTCCCTGCACCCCACCGGCGCGGCCCTAAGACGAGGGCCTCCCTGCACCCCACCGGCGCGGCCCTAAGACGAGGGCCGCCTCTCAGGTCGAGGCCCCCACACGGGAGAGCCTCCCTGTACCCTAAAGTGCAACAGTGACAGTGACTATACCCAGGAAACAGAGGGAAACAGTGACAGTGACAGTAACCAGGACAGAGGAAAACAGTGACAGTGACTACCCAAGAAAATATAGTAAACAGTGGCCCACTAGAATCTAGTGTTACCAGGGCAGAAAGTGCATTTTGTGAATTGTCTTAGTCCCTCCCCATAATAAGGAACCAGGGAGTTTTCTGTGAGTCTAGAGGTAGGAGCGCGGGCGAGTCGAAAGTTAAGTGTACGTGTCTCCGTGACCAGGTGACAGTGTCGAGTGTCGCCATCCGCACCCTACCTATTTTATAGTAATATCCCTAAACCAGACTCCCAACCTCGTGTATTCTTAAAGTGAACAACCACAGTTATATATTACCTCCAAGTGACATAAGAACCCTATTAAAGAATACTCGCAATCTCCCTGTGTGATAATTGTAGTGCATATGATTATTCTGTGAAGCCAAGTGTTAATTCTGCATCTCTGTGTCTCTGTATCCTAAATATCATTCTATGTGTACTGTTATGAGTAGGACCTAGGTAATAGATGTGATACGGTATACTGCCTGGTTTTTATGTCCTGTTCATTTGTTAGTGCTTTACTTCCGGTCTAGAAAGAGGACCCCCGCGTCACTAGCTAGTGTTTTTACGACGAGAAGTCGCCTTAAAAACACAGCATTACAAGCAGAATGCAGAATTCAGATTACTTCTTGATGCATTTAGCTACAGTATTTCCCCTACCTTCAGTAAGAAGCAAAAACTTACCGTGACTGGTTAAATTTGTTTGAGATATAAGCTTACCTCCTGCGTAATCCCTTTGAAATACGGTACATGTTTATAACAGTAACTTTATCTCAGATTATTTTTTCCACAAGTTTTTCAGTAACTCCCAAACTTCAGAATGCCGTAGAACATAACGTACAGAGCCTGCTCAGGTAGTTTCACCGGATTTGTTTTCATTGGCCTCTCTTTTGTTTGCTGGATATGCAAACCCCACCATGACCTTGAGGAAAAACTGTCCGAAGCTACCGGTACTAATGAAATCGACATCGTTACTCGCAGAGTCGATACTTTGGAGGAGTTTGTTGCTAGCAACGTCAGGAACAATGTGGAGGAGAACAACACTTCGGTCAAGGAGTGGTGTCGCTCAAGGTGACAGTGACGTTGTCTCCTCACCTGCTGCGAAAACTAATGTATACAGTCCCAATTTGAACAAGACAGTTTTCAGCTAAAGCAAAATGGTGCGAGGGTGACAAGGACTCGAAGCATGTTACCAGTCAACACGTACAGCCGACAGCAGAAGTTCGTCCCTCTTAGCGTGCGTGATACGAGCCTGTTGATCTGGTAACACTGTATGAGATAGAGTTGACAGGTACGCTTTAAATGGCTAAAATTAAAGAAATGTGTTCGGAGATAAGAACACATTCTCTAATGATAATATTAATTTGCAGCAGGTGGGATAATAAAGTTATTGTGAAATGTTTGACATTGGTGTATGAAGATTCTTCGTTACGGACACAGACGCCTAGGATTACTTGGACTGGACTGATGTTGTCAGCAAGTATTATATGAAATATTATAGAACGATTGCAGTCTTAAAGGTGAGGTTGCAAGAAAACACTAATTACGATGTCAGTTACACACTAAACAAACACAGAAACTGCCAGTTCGTGTTTCGCCAGTATGCGATTTTGTTTTATAAGTTGTCACTTCCCTTTCCGACCTCTCTCCCCAACCGGCTCTCCTCTTCCAAGTCATGCTCTGCCATCATCCACGTTTTATCGTTAATGTTGAAAATCGTATGTCTGTAGGTAAACTGTGGGAAATAAAAGTGTCAATGAGCTTCTTTTCCTCCATCGCTTGAAGTGTTATCAATGACTTGAATATACATGTTAGTAACATGAATAAATAGTCACTGTGGTGGTTAGGAGACATTTCTCGTCATCATTTATGTAACACTTACCTAACTATCGTTCTTCCAGTGCCCAAAATACACCCCCTCTCCACCCCTTCGCCGTCTCCTCCCCTCCCCCTTCCACTGTTTCCATCACTTCTCCCCCCTCCCTCCGCCCCCATTTCCAGTAACCTTTGTTTCTAGCCTGCAACACTCCGAATCCCACCCCATCGTGTTATTGTATTGACCCTGCCCAACTTCTCTCCCTTGTCATTTCAAATGTCTTTTTCTCTCCCTTTTTCATTTTTGTCTCGGGAATCGAACAACATAACGATGTTTGGGTCATGTTTTTGTATAGTATCCTTTAATAATGTGTAATATTATAATGACCGTGACAATGGCGGTCAAGAGGCATTAACTGTTCAAAGGACGGCAGTCAGTGCCTCAGTTTAATGATCATTTTATTTCTCCTCCTCTAGCCATTAATATCTTGCTTACACTTATTTTATAAATCCCAACATACATAAAATATGAAGCACAAACGTCCTTCTTTTCACCAAAGAAAGTATAAAATGAAAAATAATCATTGCGTATGTTGTATGACTGAGGTGGTTTGGACATGTGGAGAGAATGGAGAATGAAAGACTGACTAAGAGGGTGTATGTAGGTGAGGTGGAGGGAGGGAGAGGGAGGGGTAGACCGAGGATGAGGTGGAGGGATGGAGTTGAGAGGAATATATGGGGGAGGGGAGGTTGAGTTGGGGGGAGGGGAGTCAAATAGTGGGTGACAGAGCGACTTGGAGGAGTTTTGTCTGCGACAACCCTTTCGGGATTAGGGCGTCGGGCTATAGATAGATAGATGTTGTATGATCTACACGCATCCAGAAAATATTTTCTTAAAAGTACTGTCAGTATTCTTGGGGATAATTTGTAGATCTTCAGCTACGATTAAATATAGCAAAATAGATGATAGTCACAAAAGCTGTATCCTCATACATTTGGCTACCATAATCATCGTAATATACGATGAAGGGGGATTATACCCCTCTGGATGAGTAGATTAAGCCCTTATCGGAATATGCTTGTCATGAGCCCGGACAGCAGGCAGATGTAAGTGGAAGTATGAGATTGTCGCGGTGTAAGGGTTAATTATGGTAAAGGTTCGCTTCCTATCCATCCGAGTCCTTGTCACTCCTGTATCGATAATATCGGCAGTTGCAGAACAGATGTTCAGGGCGCTGACGGACAGCCATGCCGTTACCTTTTGTTCTAACCATGCAATGCAGCTATGGGAATGGAATGATAGGGATAATCTTGCTGACTGCATTCTCTGACCTTGTAAGATCATGCGTTGAGGGAGTTCAGATCAAAGTATGTCGATGGCATATTGTTTTAAATTATAGATAAGTCGACGTATCTCATAGGTCTCACTTTAGTGCGGAACACAATGTGTGGGGGGGGAGGGGATTATGGAAGCAGGAATACTTTGGGTGAGGGAAGGGATTACATATATTACAAGCTGGGACACAGATAAATATGTTATAACGTGAAGGGAGGAGTGAGGGATACAGAAAGCGGGAAGGAGGCGAGGAGGAAAGGAATCCACAAGGGGGGGATGGTATTGAACACTGCTAGTTACGATGGACATATTGTTATGTAAGTAATTTGGTTACTTGTGTGTAATAGTTGGCAATATAACATGCACGAGTATTGTGTTTATAATGTCATTACAATTAAGACTCAAAGTCCTGTATTCAAATCAGGAAGAACCGATCTAGTTAGGGAGGTAAACAGAAGCAGAGTCAGTTAAATGAAATCGTTGGGAAGGGTTGGGGGTGTTGAGGGAGAGAAACAAGGGGTACTGGTAGAGGGGGGGAAGGGAGGGGGAGAAGTGATGGAGACAGTGGAAGGGGAGGGGAGGAGACGGCGAGGGGTGGAGAGGGAGTGTATTTGGAGCACTGTATTAACGATGGTTATATAAATGTTATATAATGTGACGAGTAATGTCTCCTAACCACCACAGTGACGATTTATTCATGTTACTAACATTTATATTCAAGTCATGGATAACATTTCAAGCGATGGAGGACGAAATGAAGCTCATTTGACACTTTTATATTGTTTCCCACAGTTTATCTACAGACATACGGTATTCAGCATTAACGATAAAACGTGGATGATGGCAGAGCATGACTAGGAAGAGAAGAGACGGGTGGGGAGAGAGGTCGGAAAAGGAAGTGATTTAACTTGTAAAACTAAACCGCATACTGGCGAAACACGAACTGGCAGTTTCTGTGTTTGTTTAGTGTGTAACTGACATCGTAATTAGTGTTTTCTTGCAACCTCACCTTTAGGACTGCAATCGTTCTATAATATTTCATATAATACTTGCTGGCAACATCAGTCCAGTCCAAATAATCCTATGCGTCTGTGTCCGTAACGAAGAATCTTCATACACCAGTGTCAAACATTTCACAATAACATTATCCCACCTGCTACAAATTAATATTATCATTAGGGAATGTGTTCTTATCTCCGAACACATTTCTTTAATATTAGCCATTTAAAGCGTACCTGTCAACTCTATCTCATACAGTGTTACCAGATCAACAGGCTCGTATCACGCACGCTAAGAGGGACGAACTTCTGCTGTCGGCTGTACAATAAATTTCAGATTTTAGCAGGAGTTGAAGAAGCATCTCATGAGACTTTACTGGGGGACTCTCTTCGTATCATCCGTGGAGAGCTTGAGGAGTTTTGTGGCAGATCACCAAGAAAAAGAAAGCGCTACTGATTTATGGTAGACTGAGGCGGTAAATGTTATTACAGACGGTGCAATTAATGAAAGTCTCATAGTCATTCACACTAGGAACAAGTTCAAGTTCAAGCTGATGATCCATCATTCAGCCACAGTGTAGCGGTACTCTGTTTTTAGGGTAGCTCTACATTAAGTGGCAAGCCAAATGATTTCCTGTAAACCAAGAAATCATTCACAACGCTGGGTGGTAACCTTATAACTAACCAACACGTTTTCCTTACATGACAAGTGGGTTGGCGGAGGGTTAGTGCCCCTCTCCGGAAAACAACTAACTAAAAATACGAACAAGAAGCCTCGAACCAGTTGAGGTGACGACTAAGGACCGAACAAAGTACAAGGTACAGACTGTGACATGGAATGTAAGGGGTGCAAATGATGAGGTGAAAGATAGAGAGATTGTCCAGGTGATTAAAGGTGCAAAAATGGATGTATGTGGATTAACTGAAACTAAGAGGTGAGGTGAAAGTGTGAGAGAATGGGAGTATGGATGGGGTATATGCGGGGGAGTGGGTGAGAATGAGAAGGCAAAAGAAGAAGTATGTATTGTTGTGTGCAAGATATGGTTGAAGAATATAAAAGCATGGATCAGTTGGCTCAAGAATTGTTCGGGTAAGATTGAAAGTTGGACTACAAATGTGGGCGACTGCACTTTTTGTGCAAGCAGAGTGAAAGACGAGTTCTGGACAAATTTGGAAGCGTGCATGGAGAAGTTTGAAAGGAATGAGTGTTTTTGACTGGGGATATTAATGGAAAAGTAGGGAATGCGAAGGTGGGTGTAGTGGGTAAGTGGGATGTTCCTGCAGAAGTGGATAAGAATGACAGTGCTCTAATGGACATTTGTGCCGGAAGGGCACAAAATTACCCACAGGTATACGTGGTGAGTGATGAGAGGTGTGGGTGGACGGAAGGCAATGATTGATTATGTGTGTGTGGACGATAGAATGAGGTGTGTAATAGATGCTAGAGCATGTAAAGGTTGGGGAGAGAACTTTCTGACCACCACTTGGTGGTGGTGAAACTTAAGGTCGAAATGAAGTGGAGGAATAGAAGAAGGGAAAGACAGGAGGAAATAGTTCTTACAGAGTGAGTGGAAAGGTTAAAAGAGGTTGGAAAAAAGGCAAGAGAGAAGTGGAGGAGCGATTGGGTAAGTATGATTTGGAGCAGATGCGGGAGGTGGAAGGTGTGTGCAAAATATTCACACAAGAAATCTGTGCAGCATGTGAGGTGGTGTGAGGGCTGTAGAGAAGACGAAAGGGGGTGCAAGGAACAGCATGGTGGAATGAAGAGGTGAGACAGGCTGTGGCACAAAAGTAGAAAGCATATTGTGATTGGATGAGAAACAGGGGTGTGGAGGAAATTGAGAGACAGAAGAGAGAGTTATATGTACAGAGGAAGAGAGAAGTGAAAAGATTAGAAAGAGACAGTAAGGAGAGTGGATGAAGAATTTGTAAGGAATTTGGGTGGAAAGTGGAGGGAATGTAAGGAAATGTTCTGGTGTTAAACAAGCTAGTCGAGGAGTGAAAGATAAAAGTGGCAGATTGGCAGATTACTAGTGGAGAAAGGAGAAAAAGTAAGGAGACGGTGAGAACACTTTAAGCAATTGTTGAACACAGAGAATCAAAGTAATGCGAGTATAAGTGGCTGGGGAATGGCCAGCCAGTTGAAGAGAGGAAGAAATCAGTATAATGGAAGTTGTGGAAGCAATGAAAAAAATCAAAATGGGAAAAGCTCCAGGAATCGATGGAATGTGTGGTTAAATGCTGAAACATGGGGGAGAGATAGTAGTAGAATGGATGTGGATGTGCAGATTGGACTGGGAGGAAGATGAAGTCCCGGAGAAATGAAAGTCAGGCATAATTATTCCCTTGTGCAAAAGGAAACGAGATAAAGATGTGTGTGGTAACATTGTGGCATTTCTTCTTAGTGTAATAGGAAAAGTATGTGGTAAGATACTTATTGACAGTTAGAGAAATAATAGAGGTATTAGTTGGAGAAGAACAGTGAGGTTTTAGGAAGGGGAAGAGGGTGTGTAGATCAGATATTGATTCTTAGGTCTTAGTGGAAATTTTTCTAGAGAAGGGAAGTTGTATGCGGCCTTCATGGATTTGGAGAAAGCATATGACAGGGTGGCTAGACAAGGATTGTGGAAATATTAAAAATATATGGAGTAAATGAGAAGCTAATGAATGCCGTGAAGCGTATGTATGAGGGTGGTAAGGCCGCAGTGCGTGTGGTCAGTGAACAGGGTGAATTTTTCTATCTGAAGGTTAGATTGAAGCAGACATGTGTCATGTCTCCATGCTTATTCAATCTGTATTTGGGTGGGTGTATAAAAGAGATACAAGGTAGGGCAATGGATGTTGGAGCGGCCATAATGAGAATAGCAGTGTGTGGAAACTATCCGTACTGTTATTAGCAGATGATACTATTTTGTTAAGACGAAAAGGAGCTGAAGGCCTTGGTGAATGAGTTTGGGAGTGTGTGTAAGAAACGGAATCTAAAGATGAATGTAGGGAAGAGTAAAGTTATGGTCTTTGAGAGAAATGGTCAGTGAATGTACAGTACAGTGAGGTTGGATGAGGATGAAGTGTAAAATGGGACTGCATTTAAGTACCTGGGTACTGTGATGAGTAAGGATGGGAGTTTAGAGGGCGAAGTGCTTGAAAGGGTACAACCAGGAAAAAAGGTTGCTGGTTCCTTGAAAGCGAAAATAAGAAACAGGCAAGTGAGCATGGAAGTGAAAAAAAATATTGCATGACAGCACTGTGATACCAACTCTAACGTATGGAATTGAAGCTTAGACCTTGTCGGAAGGACACAAGAGCGAGAGCAGTGAAAATGAGTTATTTGAGAGAGAGAGAGAGAGAGAGAGAGAGAGAGAGAGAGAGAGATAATGTGGAGTCACACGGAGAGACAGACTGACAAATGAGGAAGTGACGGAGCGTTGTGGTATGAATGTGGATGTGATAGGAAGCGTTAGGAGATGCTGGACTGATCCTAAAAACTGCATAAATGAGTGTGAAGACATTAAACATAGAAAGTACACTAATATACTCAAAATTTGTACGCAAACCTTCTCAATTGTAAAAAAAAAAAACTCAATCCATTACAGAGGGTAAAAGATTCCTACTCGAAAAAAACAACAACAACGCTTATTAAGGAAACCCGTGGGATGATATTGATTCGCAGGTAAAGAAGGCTGGCATTTGAGGATTTTAAGTTGAAAGAACTGGGTTTCGTTACAGACGTGTATAACATTTTGGAAATTCAGATATTAAAAAATAAAAAGTGCCAATTATGATCTCGTTACGATCGAAAGTAAACTAATGTGGCAGTTGAAAACTATTTTACATGCGCGATGTACATATTTTTGGGAAAAATCACAAAATATGCACCTTCAACAAATGTACTGAAACCGTTTTGAAACACACAAAAGTACCTCCAATACTCAACTGACACTACTGAGAGTGAAAACATTAGGAATCATACAAAGAAACCGATTCACACTTTAGGGGAGCAGGAGTATGAGGTGAACTTTCAGTTGATGTACTGGTCACCCAAACAAGCCAGAAATTTCGAGTAAGAGGATTCTTTCTTATCTGCAGTAGTAGCACTTTAAATTGCAGAGTCGTGATTGAATAAAAAAAAGAAAAATATTTGAACATTATTATATTATTAGACCATTACCACATTTCCTAGGTAGAAATCTCTCAAAATTGTGATAACTAGCGAGAAGAAATATTTATGACATTCTGACACACGAAAATTAATACAAGAAATCGCAATTCCGTGATATAAAAATAATTGCCGTTCATAGCTTTATTTCTCCTCCATAGAAATAGAGTAAATAAGACCTACAAAGAAATGAAGGTTGGGGGATCACTAAATGAAATGTATTTATATCCTCCGGAGGATGAGGGTCATTTGGTATTTTCTTTTTTATTTGTCGTGATACATTCGATAAAAAAATGGTATAAGTTTTGTTATACTAATAGCATAGGCTTTAGGAATGATTCAAAACTATTATACTAGAGTAATCCAGAAAAAAAATAATAATTGCGGGCAAAAACATTAAATCTACAACTTTTCCTACCATGACGATTCGTGTGATATTATCCATATTTACCCAGGTAAAATCACCCAGATAAGCAATAAATCGTTTAAAGAGAAATTGCTTTGTTATTGTAACAGAAAATGTAAATGGCAATGTTTACTGTGATATCAGTTAATAAACATTACTTGGTTCCTCATTTACCCATTTTAATCTTAATGATAAAGAGAGTGCGTTTTGAATTAGTGTTAGATAAAACTATTATACTGCAGTGGTGGCTGTATAATCATATACCTTTGCGAAATAGCTAAATATATTTTTTTCACAAATTTAATAATTTGTTGGGAAACACAACCACTTAATTCCAATGCTCTGATGTCGTTTCTGAGGGTTAAAAAGAAAAATCACACTTTAGAAATATGTAACAAGAAATCGATTCACAAGTAAAGAGAGCTGACATTGGTGTTCAAGATGTGGGGATCACCGTAACAACGAGAAATATCGAATAAGTAATGATTTCTTATTTGCAGATGAACTTTTAAATTGTATCGAGTCTCCTGATTGAATGTAAAAAAATACGGAATATTTGACAATTATGACGTTTCCTGTTAGAACATTCACATTCCCTTTGTAAAATCTCTAAAAACTCTCAAGTACTATCGTAGTACAGAGATATATAATTAATGATTAATAACTAATAACTATTCCCCATGTCCAGAAATATATATTGAATGACAGCTACTAAAAAAATGAAGATTGAAGGAACACCGATTGAACTAAAATACTGTCGTCTGGAGATTGTTTTGATTTTAACGTTAAGAGTGGCAAAGAATGCTGGCATTTTAGGGTTCGAAGCCACATTTCGTTACGAATCGCGAGAAGGAATATTGATAACCTTCTGACGATAACGAAAAATTATACGAGAAAGTATAAAGACAACCGACATAAGCAGATATATAATTAATTACCATTTATAACAGTTCTCTCATCTCAGACTTATAGTTAATGAGAGCTATTAAAAAAATGAAGGTTAACTCTGAGTGAACTATATTATTTTCATTTATGGTGGTACAGTCGCCAAACTTTCCACCTGGGCCACCCAGCCGCGAGAGGTGGGTAACGGGTGTTGGCAACAGTGTATCTGTTTGTTCGTGTGTACATGCTCGACGAAAGTTCGGATCATCAACTCTTTTCGTCCGTAGTGAACCTCCGTCAGACCGACAGAGTCAGAGTTCATTCCATAGATGGCTGGGTACGGAGTTGGGTTGGGAGAAAAATGTCTCAGGAGTAAGGCGGCTCTCCCATCGGCGCAGCCAGTTGCATGAAACTGGTCGCACGAAAAATTGAATGCCACAAATCGCGCTGACTAGGGCCAAATAAATGACTATATTAATTTTATAATGCGATAATATATATAATGGTATAAATATATACTATTGTATATAATACAACAATATATATTATACTATACTTATTTGGCCTTGGTCCGTGCAACCAGTGGCACACAACAATTCCATGCGACCGGTTTCCTGCAACTGGTCTAGCCGGTGGGAGAGCTGCTTAAGGGGGTAGCTTGGCATAGTGAAGACCAGGGCAGGCGCCGGACGGGGGAGGGGGGAGGGAGGGTTACGTTATTCATACCGTCAGTGATAATAATTGCCGAACTAGTTTTTGACATCCATTAGCATTCTACTAAATATTTGCATTGTTAACAATACTAAACATTTTATTTTCTATGTTGTTTTTACATTGTTACCAAAACATGTTAATGCACTATATACTGGAATTGCTTCAGGCCTCTCTCTCTCTCTCTCTCTCTCTCTCTCTCTCTCTCTCTCTCTCTCTCTCTCTCTCTCTCTCTCTCTCTCCTTATATCAGTAATTCCATTTCATTTGGTGATCGCTTGATACCATTATCAGTATAGGTTGAAGAGAAATGCATTTACCTAGCATCTACATCCAGCTACAAGTATGATTACCTGCCAGTCACATCATGAATTACATTGGTCAATAAACTTTAGGATGATGTTCAGACACTGTTAAGGGTTGCTTATTTCTTCGTTGAGAGTACTTCAGGTAGATGTTTGTATGTGTTCTATGGTGCACCACGGAGAGGTAGGAGGTTAAAATACTGTCACCTCAACAGGCAAAGAGTTTATGCATACCGTTGTCGAATGTGGCTATTATATCAGCTATGAAAATGGCTTACCGTATCATACTTCATATGACTATATATGGTCATTACAGCACACCTTTGTAGTCCGATGATCTAACAAAAGACTGAGTTACACATTACAAGGATAATTGATTGTGAGCGGTGCCGCTTTTGTGTGAGGTCACACATTTACACGCTCATCGACTATTCATCGAACAACATTATCTCACATTATTGCAAGATGAAGACACCACAGCTACATCATAGTATGCAAAAGCTTCCAGTCATTTTAAGCACAATTGCTATTGATTCATGAATTGTTGGGACATTTATATCACCATTGCCTGTGATATTACTTATGTGATTGGTAAATGCAACTTACCGAACATGAAATTATCATTACAGGGTGGAACACTGTTTTTTTTTTATATTTTTTATCTATTATTATTATTATTATTATTATTATTGTTATTTATCCCAAGAACCTAGGCGCTTTAGCGCCCGTCACCGAGGCCCGGGGTGCGAGGATTTGTGATGTTGGTTGCTGAATGGCTGCTGTTAAGATCTAGGTCATAAGATAATTGGAGAAACCCATCTCCTCTGACGGGGGTGGAACCACGTCACAAGGATCGGCTGGCGGAAGCGTTGACTACCACGTCACCCACAGTACTGTTTCACATACTTAATATATATCAACTATCAAAACAATTGCCGTGTTTGCATTGCAAACACAGTGATCCACGTAACGATTAAGTAATGAGCCATGGGTTTATCATGAAAAAGAATACGTTTATAAATATGTAATATATGTAAAGATGTGATCTTTTAGATTATTTTACTTATTGTTTTCAATACTTGCATTATCCAATACTTTCAAGAAGTTCCTTTAAAATTCTATCGGCTAAAAATTGACTACTGAATATTGGGATGAACTCTGACTGAGGTTCACTACGGAAGACGAGAGTTGATGATCCGAACTTTCTTCGAGCATGTACTCACGAATAAACATACAGGATACTGTACACTGTTGCCAGCTCCCGTTACCCACCCCTGGCGGGTGGGTGGCCCAGGTGGAAAGTTTGACGACTACATTGAGCATAAAAAATGGTACGTTTTCTTACATTAAAAATTAGGCTATAGGAGTGATTCAAAAAGATTATACTGCAGTGATTCTAAAAACCACATATTTGCAGGCGAAAACAATAAATATGAGATTTCCAGAAACATAGTAATACGTCTTTGAGTATTTCAAAACAATTTTGCTGTTTTGATGACTGTATAAACATATTTCTGGGTGAAATCGCTGAACATGCACTATCAACAAAAATACTCAAAATTCGTATTGAAACACACCCAACTGCTTCAAATATCCAGATGACACTTCTGAGGGTATAAAAATTCATATTTATGAAACAAGAAATCGATTAACACGTAAAGAGAGCTGGGATCTGAAGCGTTTAAGAAAAAGATTCATTTGCTGAAATGGTCACGGAAAATAGCGAGAAATTTCGAATAATAAAGTTTTCTATTTGTCTGCTGTAGCAGGACTTTAAAATTACATCGAGCCTCCTGACTACGTGAAAAAAAATAATAATTTTTGTACCTTAGGTACTGTCAGCAAGAGTTCCACATGAACCATCTTGTCGCAGGATATGGTTAACGTGGCAACAGCGCGTGTGTGTGTGTTAGTGTATACATGCCCAAAAATTTGTCGAATTGCCAAGCTTCATCCTCTCTGCCCTCAATATTATGTGGTCTTTGTATTATGCCGTCATGTTGGCTAATAAATACTGTGTAGTGCACTATGCTATTTATAAAGTCTGATAAATATAAAAAACTTCTTCTCTAATTCTTCTTTAAGCTTGTTGTGAGTTGTGGTTCAGAAACAGTGAACAAGTTCAACCACAAATTCACGATTTAGGGGGAAGGGGAAAGTGCGGGAGTGAGAAGGGGGGGGATGGTTGATGAAATAGAGTCACGTTTCACTCCATTCTTTTGCCATTACAGTATATTTATAAAGGTGTCAACCTGTATTGTAAATAATAATAAAACCTGGTTGTTTTTTATTTATTATTATAGACAACTGATTACACCTAACTAATTACATCTGACATAGGATACACAATCTCTGGTTAGCGTGCAGCCCGCTCCACCACCTCGACTCTGTCTGTGTGTCTGTCTGTCTCTCACACACCCAGCAACCCATCCAAACACACACACATACTGTATTTGACATTGTATTTAATGAAATCCTTTTATGACGTGTTCCCACTGATAATAACCATAAAGAGTTAAACTAGTTTATTATTATTTAGAAAACAGGACATCACTAACACCTTACCAAATATTCTGTAATGGCAAAGAATGCATAACTAGGAGTAAACTATGTGACCCTACTTCATCCTCCTTCCCTTAACCTGCCAAGCTCCCGCTCACTCCCACAATTTCCCCTTTCCCCTACGTCGCGCCATTCGAGGATGAACTTGCTCATTGTTTCTGAGCCACAACTCCACCTGTATCGTGGTTCACGCAACTCGAAAAAAGATTATTATATATAAATAAGAGTTTATAAATAGCATAGTGCAAAGCTCATTATCCTAATCACAATATTTATTAGCCAATATCACACCACAATACAATGACTACTTAATAATACATTACGGCACATAGGATGACGTTTGGCGGTTCCAAAAATTCTCTGGCATGTACACACTAGTGCTGTCGCCACGTTAAACCATATCCTGCGAATAGGTGGTCCAGATGGAACTCTTGTTAAGTGTACAATCTCTCAAAACTGTGATAACTCGAGAAAAGGAATGCTGATGAGCTTTTTACTCTCACAAAAAATAATACAAGAGAGAATACACGCTATCGCATTTATAACTATTCATCACCGTAGATATATAGTGAATGAAAGCTACAAAAAGATAAATTTGTAGGAATACTGAGTGAACTGTATTAATGACGTTTTGAGATTCTTTGGACTTTTCAAGTAAGGATGAGGATCATTTACAACTTTTAATTTGTGATGATGCTTTCATTATAAAAAATGGTACGTTTTGTTACACTAAAAGCATCTGCTTTAAGGAGTGATTCCTTAAACCGCCTAATAAGGGATGAGAACAATGTGTGCAACTTCTCTAAAGACGTGTAATAACTAGGAAATTCAGAGATATAGAGGATCTATAAGTAATGTTTTAAAGAAGAATCTTGAACCTCCTGATCAAATTCAAAACGTGGAATATTTTACCACTATGAAGGCTCATTTGATATCGTTATCCATATTTATCATGGGAAAATCAGGCCGAAAGGCAAAATATTGATAGAAAGGAAATTTTATTATTGATTATTTGACATAAACAATAGGAAAGTGTAAATACATAGCTGTACTGAGAAATTCAATTTATAAACATTATTTGTTCCTCATATATTCATTTTTCTTGTTAATGATAATAAAAAAAAAAAATCAGGTTGCAAGAGCATCGACTTGATCTGTTGTGTATGCTGTGCTGAGGTAGCCTGGATTTTCAATTTAGGTAGAAAGTCCTTTTTTTTTTTTTTTTTATTCATCTTAACCAATGATAAAACGGTATGCCAATTGTGAATTAGTTGCGGTTGAACGTATACCATTGGTGGTAGTTTAAATATATTTTACAGGAGTGATGGTTGTGCAAGCATATCTTTGGGAGAAATAGCTTAATAGGCATTTCCACAAATTAATTCAAAATTGGTTGTAAACACACGGAATTACTTCCAATAATCACATGATGCATCTGAGTAAAAGAAAAAAAATCATATTTAGGAAACAAAAAGAAATCGATTCACACATAGACAGCTTACATCTAAGGTGTTTTAGAACAAGAAGTATCAGTTGATGTGGTAGTCACCGAAACGAGCGAGAAATATTGAATAAGAAAAAATTTCTTCTTTAATTACAGGTGCAGCACTTTAAAATTGCTTCGAGAGTTTTGGATGAATCTACAAAGAAAGAAATTTGCACATTATGAAGGGTCCTAAAAGACCATAAGCAACATTCCCTCTAAAAACTGTGATAACTAGTGCGAAGCATGAGCTTTTGTCTCAAAAATTATTCCGAGAAAGTATAAATACTATCCAAGTCCCGAGATATATCATCAATTTCGATTCAAATATATATTTCCATTCCTCATTTCCGTAGATAGATAATGAGAGCTATTTAAAATATGAATATTGAAGGAACACCGACTGAACTGTATTACTTTCGTCTGGAGATTCCTTGGAATTTTTGGTAGGAAGAGCTTCATTTGTGACTTTTATTCTCATTTGTAATGATACTTTCAGAATAAATAATGGCAGAAGTCTTGCTTAGCTAAAAGCAACCGCGTTAGTAGTCATTGCAAGCTGTTATCCGGGAGTGATCATGGAAAAAAAAAATGAGGGCAACAACACCAAACATAGAACTTTCACAGTCACAAATGAACTCTAAATATGTTTGGAAAACTTACAATTTTTCCGAAAATTCAGAATCCATATCTGATGAAGACATTTCGACTCGGAAACAAATCAGTAACAAGGCTAAATGATACAAAACGTGGATTACAACTTATTCACAGTTAAAGAAGGCTGGTATTTGAAGGTTCTACGCCTAAATAGTTTTGTTTCACAATTAAAAAAAAATAATTGTATTGATGACCGTAACAACATATTTCTCGGCAAATATTCTAAATATGGATCTTCCACAAATATACTTAAAATTCGTTTTGAAACAACCAGCTATTTCGAATACTCGGATGACACCTGAGTTCGAAAACAGGAAATCACATTTAACAAAAAAAAAATCGATTAACACGTAAAGAGATTGACGTTTTGGTCACCGAAACAAACGGGAAACCTCGAATAATTTTTCTTTTTTGTGAACAGTTTTGCAACTATCCTTGTGATTGAATATAATAAATAAAGGATATTTGCATATTATGGAGGTTCATAGACCACTCGTCACATTGCCGTAGAGAAAATCTCAACACTTTGATAACTAGAGAGAAGAAATATTGATGAACTACTGGCTCATGGAAGTTAATGCAAGAAAATTTGAACCCTATCGCAATATAGACATATATAATTAAGAACCTTTATAACATTAATCCTCATCGTTGACATACACTGAATGACATCTCCCAAAGAAAAAATGAAGGCTGTATTAATGTGATATGGAGAATATTTTGATTTTTTTACGTTAGGACTACGATCCTGTCTTACATTTTCATTTGTAATTATACCTTCAAGGTAAAAAATGGTACACCTGTTTTTACGGCTTTAGAAGTGATTAAAAGTTATTATAGTGATCCTAAAAACAGCATAAATGATGGAAAGAACAAGGAACGTGCAACTTCCACAAAATGCACTATATTTTTTTTTTTAGAAATTTCCCATAGTATCAAAATTCAGAAAATATTTCTACCCCCTGGGGGTACGGGGGCTTTTCAATAATATTCCCCCAGTATCCCTGCTTGTCGTAAAAGGCGACTAAAAGGGTTGGCGGATTCCCGGAAAAAAAGCTAAAAAAAATAAAAAAAACTAAGCCTTGGACAAGGACTGACCAAACGATGACGACCAAGGACCGGACAAAGGACATGGAACGTGGAATGTAAGGGGAGCGAATGATGAGGTGAAAGAGAGAGATTGTCCAGGTGCTTGAGGGTGCGAAAGTGGATGTATGTGGAATAACTGAAACAAAATGGGGAGGAGAAAGCGTGAGAGAATGGGAGTATGGACGGGGTATAAGTGCAGGAGTAGGTGAGAATGAGAGGGCAAAGGAAGGAGTATGTATAGTTGTGAGTAAAAGATGGAAGAGCATAAGACAGTATGGGTCAGTTGGGTCAAGGATTGTGTGGATAAAGTTGAAAGTTGGAATACAAATGTGGGCGATTATGTGTGTGTATGCGCCAACGCAAGATCGTGCTAGAAGAGTGAGAGAAGAGTTCTGGACAAATGTAGAAGTGTGCATGGAAAAGTTTGGAAGGAATGAGAGAGTTTTTGATCGGTGATATGAATGGTAAAGTTGGGAATGTGAAGGTGGATGGAATAGTTGGTGAGTTGGGTGTGCCTGCTGAGATAGATGAGAATTGGAGTGCGTTAGTGGACATTTGTGCTGGGAGGGAGTTGGTGATAGCCAAAACCCTCTTCAGGCATAAAATGATCCACAGGTATACATGGCGAGTGATGAGGTGAACTGAATGAAAGGAAGACAATGATTGATTATGTGTGTGTGGATGAAAGGATGCGAAGACGTGTAATGGATGCAAGACCTTATAGAGGTTGGGGGAGTGGACTTTCTGACCACTACTTGGTGGTGGCCAGAATTAGGATTCAAGATGGAGGAATAGAAGAAGGGAAAGACGAGAGGAAGGAGTAGTTGCAAGGAGAGTGGAAAGGTTACAAGAGGATGAGAAAAAGGCAGAGTATAAGAGAGAAGTGGAGGAACGATTGGGCAAATATGAATTGGAGCATATGGGAGACGTGGAAGGTGTGTGTGTAGGATATTTACAGAAGTGTGTGCAGTATGTGATGTGGTGTGTGGAAGAGAAGACGGAGGGGGGTGCAAGGAACAGCGTGGTGGACTGAAGAGGTGAAACAGGCTGTGGCACAAAAGTAGAAAGCATGTGATGAATGGATGAGAAATAGGGGCGTGGAAGAAGTTGAGAGGCGGAAGAGAGAGTTATATGTAGAAAGAAAGAGAGGTGAAAAGATTAGTAAGAGAGAGTAAGAAGAGAAGGAATTTGAATGTAAAGTGGAGGGACTGTAAGAAAATGTTCTGGAAAGAAGTGAAAAGAGTAAGACAGGGTGGAAGTGAAGTTAGCAGGAGAGTGAAAGATAAAAATGGTAGATTACTAGTGGAGAAGGGAGAAAAAGTGAGCAGATGGAGAGAACTTTAAACAATTGTTGAACATAGAGGATGGAAGTAATGCGAATATAAGTGGCTGGGGAATGGCTGGGAGAAGGAGGGAGGTGAGAAGACAGGAAGAAATCAGTAGGATAGAAGTTGTGGAAGCAATGAAGAAAGTTAAATCGGGGAAAGCCCCAGGAATTGATGGAGTGTGTAGTGAAATGCTGAAGCATGGGGGAGAGAGAGTAGTAGAATGGATGTGGAAGATGTGCAGATTGTCCTGGGAGAAGGTAGAGTCCCGGAGGATTGGAATTCAGGTATAATTATTCCCTTGTACAAAGGAAAAGGGGAAATAGAAGTGTGTGGTAATCATAGGGGCATTTGTCTTCTTAGTATAATCGGAAAAGTGTATGGTAGGATACTTATTGACAGAGTTAGAGAAAGAACAGATAACTTAGTTGGAGAAGAACAGAGAGGCTTTAGGAAGGGAGGAAGTTGTGTAGATCAGATATTCATTCTTAGATCTTTAGTGGAAAAGTTTCTAGAGAAGGGAAAGAAGTTGTATGCGGCTTTCATGGATTTGGAGAAAGCATATGACAGGGTGGATAGACAAGGATTGTGGAAAGTATTAAGAATATATGAAGTAGATGGGAAGTTGCTGAATGCTGTGAAGAGTATGTACGACGGTGCGAATGCTGCAGTGCGTGTGGATGAATTTTTCCCTTTGAAAGTTGGGTTGAAATATGGATGTGTCATGTCTCCATGGTTGTTCAATCTGTACATGGATGGGGTAATAAAAGAGGTACAAGGGAGGGTAGTGGATGTTGGAGTGGCCCTGGTGAGAGAGGATAGTGTTTAGAAACTCCCTGTACTGTTGTTTGCAGATGATACTGGGTTGTTGAGTGAAGACGAAGGGGAGCTGCAAGGCTTGGTGGATGAGTTTGGGAGAGTGTGTAAGAAACGGAATCTAAAGGTGAACGTAGGGAAGAGTAAAGTGATGGTCTTTCAGAGAGGTGAAGTCAGTGAATGTACAGCGAGGTTGAATGATGAGGAATTGGAAAATGTACGTTTAAGTACTTGCGTAGTGTGATGAGGTTGAAGTGCTTGAAAGGGTACAGCAGGGAAGAAAGGTTGCTGGTTCTTTGAAAGCAGTGATAAAAAACAGGGAAGTGAGAATGGAAGTGAGAAAGTTACTACATGACAGCATTTTGATACCATCTCTAACGTATGGAAGTGAAGCTTGGACATTGTTGGAAGGACACAAGTCAAGAGTGAGAGTAGTAGAAATGAGTTATTTAAGAGGAGCCTGTGGAGTCACATGGAGAGACAGGCTGACGAATGAGGATATAAAGGAGCGTTGTGGTGTGGATGTGGATGTGATAGGAAGCGTTATAAGTAACACACTGGGGTGGTTTGGCCATGTGGAGAGGATGGAAGGTGAAAGACTGACGAAGAGAGTGTATGTGAGTGAGGTGGAGGGGGGAAGAGGGAGGGGGAGGCCGAGGATGAGATGGAGGGATGGGGTGGAGAGGTATATGAGAAAGGGGGGGTGTGAGTTGGGAGCAGGGCAGTGAAATGGCGGGGGACATGACGACTTGAAGGCGATTTGTTTGGGGCCACCCCAAACGGGATTGAGGCGTCTGGCAATAGGTAGATAGATTTCTGAGGGAAATAGTTTAGTTATTGATTATATGATACAGAATATGTAATAGGAAAAAGTAAATACAAATCTGTACTGAGATAAATGATTCATATTACTTTGTACGCATTTACGCATTATGTTTTTTCTCGGTCATGATAGGTCTAAAAAACTGATGTTGCATGATCATCGACATGAACTGTTGTGTATGTCGGGTTGAGGTTGATTTGTAATCAAGGAAAAGAGTCTATTCCCTTTTTTCTATTTATTCTTAATCATGAAATGGAGTGCCAATTGTGAAATAGTTATGGCTGACAATATGCAATTGGGGTTAGATCAAAACTATTTTGCTATAGTGATGGCTGCGTGAACATAAGGTTGGGCGAAATCGTTAAATATATATCAACATATTTACCCAAAATTGAATTGGACACACAACCACTTACTTCCAGTGCTCTGAACACGTCCCTGAGCGAAAAAAAAAAAAATAGATATTGGAAACAAACCAAGAAATCGATCCACAAGTAAGGAGAGCTGACATCGGAGGTGGTCAATAACAAGAAGTTTCAATTGATGCGTGGGTCACCGACACAAGCAAAATTTTTCTAATAAAAAAGGATTTCTTATTACAGCTATAGAACCTTAAAACTGTATCGATTCTCCCGACTGACTGTAAAATAAAGAAATAATAAAGAATATTGTAACATTATGAAGGTTCGTGTTAGACCATGTCACATTGTCTTATGTAAAATCTCAATAAACTGAGATAACTCATGAAAAGTAATACGGATGAGCTTTTTCTCTCACAAGTATTAATACAAGAATGTATAATTACTATTCCAGACCGAGATATATAATTTGTTCCCATTGATAACTCTTTTCCTAATCTCCGTAGACATAATGTGTCAGCTACTTAAAATAATGAATATTTAAGGAATACCGATTGAGATGAATTGCTGTCGTATGGAGATTGTTTAGATTTTTTCCGTAATGTACTTCCAAAATAAAAAAAATGTACAAGTCTTGCTACGTTAAGAGCAACCGCTTCAGGAGTAATTCCAAAACTATTATAGTGGGCTGATTATAAAAACCGCATAATTGAGTGCGAAAACTCTATACGTAGACCCTCAAATGTACTCAAAATTACATGGGAAACCTTCCAAATTGTATCGAAAATTCAGAAAAAGATTCCAATACAAAAAAAAAGGGGGGAAAAAGAAAACAAAAAAAAGGGATAAATATGGTAACATGTGAAATGAAACTGATTCATAGGTAAAGAAGGTTAGGATCTGGAAGATTTAAACAGAAAGAGTTTCGTTTCATTGTGGACGTGTCAACATCGTGGAAATTCATAGAAAAAAAAAAGGTCTATTGTTAAATAATTACTGCTGATAACATATGTCTGGGGTTAGTTCAAAACTATTTTACTGGATTGATTACTGAATAAACGTATTATTGAGAGAGATCTCTAAACAGGCACATCCCACAAAGGTACTCAAAACTCGATAGTAAACACACCCAAGTACTTCCCATACTCACATGACTTTTCTGAGCGAGAAAACAAGAATTCGATTAAAACGTAAAGAGAGCTGGCATTTGATGTGTTTAAGAAAAAGCAGTTTCATTTTGATGTATTGGTCACCGAGACATGCGAGAAACTTCAATTATTATTTTTTTTTTAATCTGCAGTGGCAGCACTTTAAAATTGCACTGAGCCTCTTGATTGAATATGAGAAAAATAAAGAATATTTTCACATTATGAACGTTCGTTTTCGACCATTAGAAAAATGTCCTAAGGTGAAATCTTTCCAAACTTTTATAATTCCTCAGAAAAAATACTGATGAGCTTTTGTCTCTCGCAAAAATTAGTACGAGAAAGTAGAATTATCTTAATACAGAGATATATAATTAAGTACGTTTTATAAATTTATTGTTCATCTCCGACGACATATTGTGAATGACAGCTACTAAAAAAATGATGTTGAAAGAACCATACATGGAAATGTTTTAATGTCGTTTTTAGGCGTTTTAGACATTTTAAGAAAGGAAGAGAGTCATTTGCCACTTTTATTTTCATTTGTATGGTACCTTCAAGATAAAAAATGGTAGTACAATTTTTTTCTCCAAAAATATCGGATTTAGGAGTGATGTAAAAAAAGTGAGCCTAAAAACAGCTTAATTACGAGCGAAAACAATAAATATGAAACTTCAACAAATGCGTTCTAAATTAGTTGGTTAATAATCTCAACTGTATATAAAATTCAGAAAGCCTTTCTGAGGGTGAAAAAATCCGACTGAAAAAAATTAGTAATAAGGTTAAATTTAGGTAACAGGTGGGATGAAATTCATTCACAGGCATTTGAAGGTTTTAAGCCTAAAAACTTTCTTTAACTAGTTAATTCCGAAATTTAAAAAAAAAAGTGCCAACATGAAATAATAACGGCTGATTATATACTTCCGGAGAAGTTCAAAACTATTTACTGTATAAGCATATTTTTGAGAGAAATCGATAAACATGCACCTTCCACAAATGTACTCAAAAATTTTTTTTAAACACACCCAAATCCTTCCAATACTCAGATGACATTTCTGATTATGAAAAAAAAAAAAAACAAAGAAAGATTACGTCTATGCTTTTTAAGAACAAGAAGTATCTGTTGATGTTGGGGTCACCGAAACGAGCGAGATATTTCGTATGACATAGTTTCTTCTTTCTCTGCAGCTCTAACTCTTTAAAATTGCATCGAGTGTCCTGGATGAATGTAAAAAATAAAAAATAAAAGGAATTATGAAAGTTCCCGATAGACCATAATCCACTTTCCCTTAGGTAAAATCTCTGAGAACTGTGACAACTCGTGAGAAGGATGAGCTTTTGTCTGTAACAAAAAGTACCCGAGAAAGTATACATACTATCAGTACCGAGATTTATAAATAATTACCATTAATAACTTCATTCCTCATATCAATAGATATATAAAGAAAGCTACGAAAAAATAAAAATTGAATTAACAACGATTGAACTGTATTAGTGTCGTCTGGAGATTGCTAGGATTTTTACGTTAAGAAGAGTGTCATTTGTGACTTTTGCTCTGACTTACAGTGGTACTTTCAGGATAAAAAAACAGAAGTCTTGTTACGTTAAAAGCAACCACGTAAGGAGTAATTCCAAACTATTATGCTGGAGTGATCCCAAAAACTGCACAAATGTGTGTACAGTTGTTATCCTAACAATTAACATATAAACATTGTTCATGCTTGGATTCGTGTTCACTGGTTTGTGGAAAGTCGGATCTTCAGTGCTTCGAACGCTAACTCGAGGAGCTTCACGATACAGTTATGTTTCTTTGTGTGCATGTGGGCCGGCCCGAGGGGGAGAAAAGATACGGAGTATTAACTCTTTGGGGTGAACACGAGACCAGTGCAATGAGCTGGCTTAGTCAATAGATGGCATTGTGGTCGCCGGTGTGCCGTCTGTTTGTTTACATGTTGACAGGCGGGATGCGAGAGGGCGTGGCGGTACAAAAGAACATGGCTCCAAACGCTGGACACCACTGCGTTGTTTGTGAGAAAAATCGACGAACTGGAAATAACCTAAGGTTTAACTTCTTCCCAAATTATAAAAAGAAGTGCGTAAAACGGATATGATAAACTATAATGCATAATTATGTGTACTACTGTCATAAATGTACGTGCAAATTTGGAAGTCACATCAGCTGAAACTGATCTTCTGCATGTACAGTCGCCAGACATTTCACTTCAGCCACTCAGCCGAGAGAAGTGGGCAACGGGAGCTGGCAACTGTGTATCTGTTTGTTTGTGTGTATATGCTGGACGAGAGTTTGAATCATCAACTCTTCGTCCGTAGTGAACCTTCGTCAGAGTCATAGTTCATCAAATAGATGGCTGGGTACGAAGTTGGGGAGGGGTATAAAACGTCTCAGAAGTAAGGCGGATCTCCCATCGGCTCAGCCAGTTGCATGAAACTGGTCACTCGGAAAACTGTTCTGTGCCACAAGTCGTACTGACCAAGGTCAAATAAATATGACTATATTATGTTATGGATAATAAAGTTAGATATGTAAGTGCACTCGATTTCTAAAAGTCTCGGTACTGAATGAACTGTTTTCCGAACCAATCTTTGAACGCTCTGAACTCTAACAAAAAATTATCAATCGAGATGGAACGAAGTTAGTCGAGATCAAGGAATTTATGCGATTTTCAACCCAATTCTTGTGCACCAGGAAGCCTCCGTACCGAAGAAACGCGCCCTCACCTCGCTTCGGGAATGGAACCCAAGTTGTCTGCACGCAAGTCCGAGATACAAACCACTTGACCACGGCAACCGACCGGACGCCGGGAGCGACGTTTATTTGTCAAAATTTGATCGCTCATTAATTTTTTTTCAATCTTGTCAAGTGGGGTCGGTGGAGAATTAGTGCCCCTCCCTGTAAAACAATTAACTCTAAGCCCTTGGCCACCCCGTTTGGTATTCATGGCGTCTGGCAATGATGATGAATGGACTGTTTTTTCATATGAGCGGATTTTTTGCGATTTTTGTGAGAATTTTGTTGAGATTTCAATGTGTAGTTTCGGCTGCCCAAAATACACACACAAACACAAACACTGCTACTGCTATGGTATAGGAGATTATACTATACATATGTGGCCTTGGCCCGTGCAACTTGTGGCACGAAACAATTCCATGCGACCGGTTTCCTGCAACAGATCGAGCCGGTAGGAGAGCAGCTTCAAGGGGAGCTTAACATAGTGATGGCCAGGGCAGGCGCCGGAAGGTGGGAGGGGGAGGGAAGGATTGCCGAACTAGTTTCTGAGATCCATTGGCATTTTACTAAATATTTCCATTCTTAACAATACTAAACATTTTATTTTCTATGTTTTTACATTGTTACCATGACATGTTAATGCACAAGCCTATCTTTCTCTCACTCTCTCCGTATATCAGTAATTTTATTTTCACATGATTATCACTTGTTACCATTGTCAGTATAGGTTGAAGAGAAAAGCATTTACGTAACATCTAAGTCCAGTTACAAGTAAGATTACCGGCCACATCCACATCATGAATGAAACTGACAAATGAACACTAGGATGATGTTCACACAGTGTTAACGGTTCTTTATTTCCTCGTTGGTAGTACTTTGGGCAGATATTTTTATGTTCTGTGGTGTACCGCGAGGAGGTAGGAGGTAAAAAACTGTCACATGAACATATATTTTTGAAGAATGATTTTATATCAACTATTACAGAACATCTTTATAGTCCATTCATCCAACGAATGACTGAATTACGCATTACAAGGAAAATTGTCTGTTAGCGGTGCCGCTTTTGTGTGAGGCTCATAGATTATTCAACGAACAACATTATCTCACATTATAGCAAGATGAAGACACCGCCTTTACATTACAGTATGGAATGCTTCCAGTCATTTTAAGCACAATTGCAATTGATTCGTGAATAGCTGGGACCATTGCTTGTGATATTACTTATGTGATGGATAAGATAGCCCCGGTAGGTTACAGTATCGCGCTACCACTCTGGCAACGGAGACCCGTGAGAGTCTCGAACTCGCAACCTCGCCATTACGAGTCAGGCGCTCTACCTCTGAGCCCCCGCACCCGCACCCGCACAAGGATATGTTATGTTGGATGTTTACCTAGATCATGAGATAAGGGCCTGGTGTTCAGTAGGAGAAACCCATCTCGTATGACGGGGGTGAAACCACGTCACACGTATCGGCTGGCGGATGCGTTAACAATTGCAGTGTTTGCAATGCGAGCACATTGATCCAGGTAATGATTAAGTGATGAGCCATGGATTTATCATGTAATAATGGAAAAGAATAGGTTTATAATAATGAAATATATGTAAAGATGCGGTCTTTTAGATTATTTTACTTACTGTTCTCAATACTTGCATTATCCAATTCTTTCAAGAAGTTATTTTGAAATTCTATCGGCAAAAAATTGTCGACTGAATATATATATGTATATATATATATATATATATATATATATATATATATATATATATATATATATATATATATATATATATATATATATATATATATATATATATGTGTGTGTGTGTGTGTGTGTGCATTATTGCACAAATTGTTTTAACGTTTTTTGGTTTCATGTACGATACATAACGTTGACAAGACAACAAATTTTAACATGTTTTATAAAACCATTATGTTGTACACTGTTTATATTCGCCTTCCAGTGTACAGTATTCACGAACACACTCGCGCTGTTGCCACGTTAACCATATCCTGCGACTAGATGGTCCTGGTGGAACTCTTGTTGACTGTACATGTCATTACCCTTTGCGTGCATAATGGTATGATAAAAACTTCCTTTCATGTCACACTTGGTAATTGCCCTGCATGTTTGTATCGTAGTAGCTTAGGCATATGCAAATTGTTATTGTTTGAAGGCTGTAGTATGGTTACAAATCACATAAAAGCTTTGCCATATGATGCTTCTTGTCATGTCATTCTCGAAACTATTATGTAAGATGATATTCATTTACCTCCAGCTTCAGAAACATGAGAGCTACATTTATTTTTTTGTTTTCAAATGGTTTATATCACACAGGAGAGGGTATTTATTGAATTGCCAATATATCCGCAGATGCGTCGGAAAACAATGGAGACATTTTTTAGTTAAATCAACATGATATTCATGATGATCAGAGCAAAACAACAAACGACTATGGAATTCTGTTTTCCTTCTGAATGTTTTCGGGATGTTAAATTGTTAAAATATGTGACAAGCTGTCGTACCCATAACCCAATAAATACTCTATAATTTTCTTGTATGTATTACTAATGCATCCATTATATTCCGAGTTGCAGATTTTTATAATTAGGCTGAATCTTTGTCTGATATGACAATATTTGAAACATTATTCACCACCCACATGATATCAGTTGTGATGGATGCTCTTTTACCTTGTAATTATCTATTGATAAAATTAATTTGGTTTCACATAGAAGGCCTATATATACCCAGTTAATAATCTAAGCATAGTGTTACCTAGAACTGTTTTCTTTATTCCCGTTCTCCCTTATCTATCTTGTGAACTAGATTGCGTGAAGGTTACTGCCTCGAAATTTTAACAAACATTACTCCGTATCTTATCTCCTCCATGGGGACAGCCCGATCGAAAGTGTGTGTGTGTGTGTGTGTGTGTGTATGCGTGTGTTTGTTATTAGAAACGAGGTTACTAGTTTTTGATTTTCTGCCGCGGACGTTAGTTCGTGCATTCTGCCTGACGTGTATGGACTAACCTTTCACCTCTGGTTTTTAATCTGTGCCACGTTCTCAGCTGATTTAAAGTTATATTCTTGTTTGCTGTCATAGTATGACTTTTTTGTATTTAAGCTACTGTATTGACCCATGCCAGAGACTAATTTGTCCTGTAGTTTATGTATCATAATATATAATGCCAGGGTTATGTCAGACTATGCTGTTGGTGCTCATGTTCTTGTTAATGTCAGGTAGTTTATGTATCATATTAAATATGCTTTCATTAATGCCAGGGTCGTCAGACTGTGCCGTTGGTGCTCGTTTTTGTAGAGAGGGTTCGACCTTGTATCCCGTTTTCTTGTTTGATTTGAAAATAATCTTGATTTTGTATTAAAGGTAGTGTGAATAAATAATTTTATAGTAAACTTGGATCTGTTCCATTTCATAGTCTTTCATATTAATCCGCATCACAAACCAGTTAACTGACAGAGACTTAAAAAAATAAGCGATATATTTGTGATTATATTTAAGAAATCAGTATATGTTGTCTTACAAGTGACTGATTCCTGGTTGGGGAATTGAGAACCTGGGATAATTGCTTTAAGATCTGAGTTGGATTGGTTTTATTAATGTTACGGTTTCAGCACCGGACCGTAACATTGCGAAAACATTAAACATAGTACACTCACAAATGTACTCGAAATCTGTTGGGACCGTCCCAATTGTATCAAAAATTCAAAATCCATTTGTTAAAAGATTCCGACGAGGATAAAAGGAAAAAAATCAGAAAAATGGCTAAATGAGGCAACATGTCTAAAGAAACTGATTCACAGTTAAAAATGGCTTGTATTTGAAGATTTTACAGGTAAAAATTTTCATTTAATTATAGGCCTAAACAATTTCGAATTTCAAAGATAAAAGTGCCAATTGTGAACTACTTATGGAGGTGCTTCAAAATCATTTTACTTTATTGATGACTATAAATAACATTTTTCTGCGAAAGAGCTGCATATATACATTCCACAAATACACAAAAAATTCATTTTGAAGCACACAGTTACTTCTAATCTTCAGATGACTCCTATGAGGGATTTTTAAAAAAATCATATTTAGGAAACCAAAAAAGAAATCGATTACCACGTAAAGAAAGCTTGCATCTGAAGTGTTTAAGAACAAGAAATTTCAAATGACGGATTGGTCACCGAAACATGGGAGAAACTTCGAATGTTTTTTTTTTCCCTGCAGTATTGCAACGATCATCTTGATTGAATGTAAAAAAAATATATATATTTTTTGCACATAATGAAGGTTCGTGTTAGACCATTAGCTACATTTCCTTAGGCTAAATCTCTCAAAACTCTGATATCTCGTGAAAGGGAATACAGATGAGCTTTTGACTTTCACAAAATTTAATACGTGAAAGTATAAACACTATCGCGGTACACAGATACATAATTATCATTCATAAATATATTCTCCATAGACACGTAGTGAATGACAGATACAAAAAAATGAAGATTGTAGGAACACTGAATGAACTAAATTAAACACGTCTTGAAACGGTTTGAACTTTCTACGTATGGAGGAGAGTCATTTACCCGTTTCATTTTCATTTGTATTGGTACAATAAGAAAAAAAAAGGTAAAACTTTTGTTACGTTAACTATATATATATATATATATATATATATATATATATATATATATATATATATATATATATATATATATATATATATATATATATATATATATATATATATATATAACAATAAGAAATCGATTAACACCTACAGAAAGTTGGGATCTGAAGTGTTTAAGAACAAGAAGATTCATGTGATGTTACGACCCCAGAAAAAAGGGCGAGAAATAACTAATGATAAAGGTTTTCTTTTTAATCTGCTGTAGTAGCACTTTAAAAATGCATCGAGGGTCCTCGTTGTGTTAAAAATAGAGAATTTGCCAGGTTTGCTTGGGTAAAAGCTCTCAAAACTGTGATATCGCGTGGAAATGAACACTGAAGAAAAGAATAATAAAATTATATAATATATCGCAATACACAGATATATATATATATATATATATATATATATATATAAAATTAAATACCATTTATAACTCTATTCCTTATCTCCATAGATATATAGTGAATGACAGCTACTAAAAAATGAAGATTGAAGGAACACTGAATGAACTAAATTAATGACGTATTGAAACCATGGATTTTTACGTAAGGAAGAGGGGCAAATACGACGTATTTTCAATTGTAGTGGTACTTTCAAGATAAAAAAAAAAAAGTATAATTTTCGTTAAACTAAAACCTTTGACTAAACGTGTTATCCTGGTGTGATCCTGAAAACCGGATAATTGCGGACGAAACAATAAATAAATTTCCACAAATGAACTAAAATTTCTTGGGAAAGATTCAACATTCTTTATAAAATTCAGAGAACATTTGTCTAAAAAAAAAAAAAAAAAAAAAATCCGAGAGAAATAATACTAAGACGAAATTAGGTAACACGTGCTATGAAATTGACTCTTAGGTAAGGAAGGATAGCACTTGACGGTTTTAAAACCAGAGTTTCGTTTCACTATAGACGTGGAAACAATCTCGCAATTCAGAAAAAAAAAAAAAATTCAATCGTGAAATGATTACGACTGATAGTAAACGTCTGGGAATAGTTCAATACCATTTTACTTGATTGATGACTGTATAAACATATTTTTGAGCGAAATCGATAAATATGCATCTTACACAAATGTACTGAAAATTCGTTTTTTAACACACAATTACTTCTAATACTCAAATGATTGCTGATAATGAAAAAAAAAATCAGGAAATAAATTCCTACGTAAAGAGAGCTGGAATTTGATGTTTTTAACAAGAAGTTTCATCTGATGTATTGGCCACCGAAACAAGCGAAAAATTTCCAATCAGAGATGTTTTTTTTTCTCTCTGCAGTAGCTGAACGTTGAAATTGCATCGAGAATCCTAATGGAATGTGGAAAAAATAATGAAATTTGTACAGCTTCGGACAAGTGTATCCACGATCTCCCAGGCAAACCGTACATGTGGCACTGTCGCAACTATGAATTTGAAAGGTGACGCGGGACAAGACTCCTCAACCTCAGTCGAATCAGTTACTTGAGCTAGCGAGATGGTAATAAAAGGCAGTGTTTCTCATTTATCACAGATTGGCATAGAACATTATTGTTATATAATACTCGTAATTATAGTCACTTTTCACGCAGGATCTTTATGTGCCGTACAATGCTCATGCCGTTTTTGTAGCAGATGGAATCATGTAATAGCTATCGTTTCACGGCGTATCATTAACAGTATTTTGTCTCTAGGTTCCCATTTTGCAGAGAATCGACGAATGTCGTTCAAAACGATAACACACACACACACACACACACACACACACACACACACACACACACACACACACAAACGAACACGCTTTCGCTGATCCGACTCAGATTCATGAGTCGTGCCCCGCTTCACCTCTCATATCCATGAGTGCGACGATATCAAATGTCCGGTTTGGCTGGGAGGGAGTGGATACTTGCACTTAACCGAAGCTGTACATTATGAAGCTTTGGGTTAGACCATTAGCCATTTTTCCTTAGTAAAATCTTCCAAACTATGATAATTCGTCAGCATGAATGTTGATGAGCTTTAGAATCACGAAAATTATTACGAGAAATTATAAGCTATTGCAATACCCAGTTTTTTAAGTAAGTACCATTAATAATTTTTTTTCTCATCTCCGTAGACACTAAAAACCTTGATAACTCGTGAAAAGTAATATTGATGAGCTTTAGTCTCACAACTATTAATACGAGAAAGTATAAAAACTATCCCAGTACCGAGACGTATAACTTACCATTTATCTCTACACCTCATAGTAAAATAAAATGAACGAGAGCTACTGTACTTTAAAAAAAAAAAAAAGGAAGATTGAAGGAACACCGATTGAACTAACGAATAGTGTCATTTGTGACATTTATTTCCATTTGTCCTGCTACTTTCAGGATAAAAAATCGTTGAAGTCCTGTTAAATTAAAAGCAACTGCTTTATAATTCCAAACTACTATACTGGACTGATAATAAAAACAGCATAATTGATTACCAAAACGCTAAACATGGGGCTTACAAAAATGTTCTCTAAATTACTTGGGAAACTTTGTAAAGTTTATCGGAAGTTCAAGAAAACGTTTCTAATTGTTGAGAAAGTCCGACAAAAATATATATGAGGTAACACGTGGGATGAAAACTGATTCACAGGTAAAGAAGGCTGATATTTTAGGATTCCAAGGCGCATTTTCTGACAAAATCTCTCCAGACTCGTGACAACGAATACTGATCAGCTTTTGACGCTAACGAAAAATAATAAGAGAAAGTACAAACTACCGTAATATGCAGATATATAATTAATTATCACTTATAACTTTATTTGTCATCTCCGTACACATATAGTGAATGAGAGTTACTATAAAATGTGGAACTCTGAGTGAACTGTATTAGTGTCATTTGGAAACTGGATTTTTTACTTAAGGAAGACGGTTATTTGTGTTATTCATTTTCAATTCATTTTCATTTTCATGAATAAAAAATAGTACAACTTTCGTTACAGTAAAAACCACGCTTTAGGAGACATTAAAACGATTATACTTGAGTGATCCTGAAAATAACAGAATTTCGGGCGAAAATAAAAAAATGAAAAAAAATCACTTTAAATTGTTTGGGAAACTGCCAATTGTAAAAAGAATTCAGAAAACATTTTTGTTGGTGAAAAAATCCGACTAGAAAAAAATTTAGTAACAAGGCTATGTTAGGTAACACGTGGGATTAAATTGACTCAAAGGTTAAGAAGGTTTGCAATTGGGGGTATTACTCAGAAAGTTTCTTTCCATTTTAGACGTGTAGATATATGGAAAGGGGCGCTAATTGTGAACAAATTACGCCCGATAGTATACGATTGGTGGTAATTCGACGCCAAACGGATTGATGAACATTTTTTTGAGCAAAATTATTAAACATGCACCTTCCAAAATTCAATTTTAAAAATCCAATTGCATCCAAAACTCAGATGATATTTCAGATGAAAAAAAAAAAAAAATCTCATTTAGGAAGCATATACGAAGAAATCGATTCACATGAAAAGAGAGGTGGCGTTTTACGTGTTTAAAAACAAGAAGATTCAACTAATCGAAATCTTTGGAAAAAAAAAAAAGGGTTTTAGTAGTTTAAAATTGCAACGAGCCTCGTAAATCAGTTTATAAAAAAAATTGCACATTATCAAGGTTCGTGTTACACCATTAGTCAAATTTCCTTAGATAAAATCTCTTAAGAGGGAATATTTATGAACTTTCACTTAAATTTACGCAGGAATTTTTAAAGTCGTTCTATTTTATGAAGGCAGTTTGGGTGGGGCGCTCTGGGACCTCACTCTATTAGCTCTGTTGCCACATCGTCGCCACACAAGTGTTCTCTCTCTCTCTCTCTCTCTCTCTCTCTCTCTCTCTCTCTCTCTCTCTCATATTTATATTAACTACTGCTAATTGTATTTTCTTTATTTTGTCTCTTGTTCTCAACTTTTTTTCCACACCACCCCTGAGGTAAAAGTCTATAGGTGCGTTTTTTTTTTTTTTATAGCTTCCATGGCGGGAGACTGACGAAGTATGACCCGCTCACGTAGAGCTGTTCCTCGTGTCACCACCTGACAACGTCGCGAAAGCAACTATGACAAGTCTTATGAGATTTATACTATACTATAGCTTTGTTATTGAATTACATCTATACAGTGTTTAAAATTCACTTATAAGTAGTTACTAGCTTAAAATACGAGAGTGAGAGACAGAGAGAGAGGTGAGCACAAATAATTGCACGTGTGTCGGCGGCGATGTGATAACAGAGCTAACAGTGAGAAGTCCCAGATCGCACTACCCAAACTGCCTTCATAAAATAGAACGACTGTAGGTACCATAGCCTATCTATTGCCCGACGCCTATATCCCGTTCTGGGAGGTCACAAACAAATCGCCTCCACGTCACCTTCTCCCACGCAATTTCACTATTGCAATACTCACATACATAATGATCATTTATGACTTTGATTCTCATCTCCGTAGACCTACAATTAATGACAGCTACAAAACGAAAACTGAACTGTAGACTGATTGGATATTTCTACGTTAGTACGAGGGTCATTTGTTACTTTTATTTTCATCTGTAGAGGTTCTTTCAAGATAAAAAAAAAATACAAGTTTTCTTACGGTAAAAGCATCGGCTCTAGAAGTGATTCAAACTACCATACTGGAGTGATCCTAAAAACCGCTTAATTACGGGCAAGAACAATGTGTGCATCTTTCACAAATGTACTCTAAATTTCTGGGAAACATTACCAATTGTATCTGGAATTCGGAAATCATTTCTGGGGGTGAAAAACTTTCGAAGGCGAAAGATATCAGTAACAAGGCTGAATGAGGTAACAGGTAATATGAAACATATTCACATACAAAAAAAGTTTGCATTTGAAGATTTAAATCTAAAGAGAACCTCTTCTCTAGGGACGTGTAATCATCTAAGAATTTCAGTGATAACTACGGTTTTAAAGTAGAATCCAAAACCTCCTGATCAAATTCAGAAAATAGAATATTTTATCACTATGACGGTTCAGTTGGTATCATTATCCATATTTACCAATATAAATTCACCACGAAACCCTATAAATCGTTTAAAAAGAAATTTTTTAGTTAAAAAGTAAATACATAAATGTACTGGGATATACAATATATAAACAATATTTTGTCCATCATATAGTATTTTTCTTATACGTCTAAAAACAGGTTGCAGGAGCATTGACGTGATATGTTGTGTATCTTATTCAGTTTTTTTTTTTTTTTTCTTAATTCATAACCATGACAGCGAAAAATCTGTGTGCCAAATGTGAACTTGTTCATATGTATTTTACTGGAGTGATAGATGTATAAGCATACATTTGGGAGAAATCTCTATGTATGCATCTTCCAAAAATATACTAAAATTTCATGGTAAACACACGCAATTACTTCCATTACTCAGATGACACGTCTGAGGGTGAAAGAAAGATTTTTTTAGGAAAAAAAAAAATCGATTCACAATAGGGGGGTTTTCATGAATAAGAATTACTAGTTGATGTGGGAGTCACCGAAACGAGCAAGAAATTTCGAATAAGAAAAAATTTCTTCATTACTTGTATTGCATCAAACCGTGAATGTAAAATATATATATATATATATATATATATATATATATATATATATATATATATATATATATATATATATATATATATATATATTTGCACAATATGAAACGTTCCGAGGAATGTAACTCGTGAGAAGGATTAGCTTTGGACTCAGAGAAATTAATCGGAGAAAGTATAATTAGTCACAGTTCCAGAGTATAAAATTGATTACTATTTCTTCATTCCTCATGGACATAGATATATAGAGAACGAAAGCTACTAAAAAAAAAAAAAATTGAATTAATAACGCTTGAAATGTATTTCTGTCGTTTTGAGATTTAGTTTTTAACGTAAGGAAGTGTCATTTGTGACGATAAAAAATCCTTGAATTCATGCTTCGTTAAAAGCAACCGCGTTAGTAGTAATTCCAAACTCTTATGCATTAGTGATCATAAAAACAGCATAATTGAGTGCGAATTCATTAAACACACAAATTACACTAATATACTCAAAATTTGTAGGCAAACCTTCCAAATTGTAAAAGAAAAAAAGCATAATTCATTTCCGATTCCTACTCGAAAAAAAAAAAAAAAAATGCTTAATAAGGAAACCCGCGGGATGAAATTGATTAGCAGGTAAAGAAGGCTGGGATTTTAGGATTTTAATTTGAAAGAATTTGGTTTCGTTAGAGACGTGTATAACATTTTGGAAATTCAGATATTTAAAAAAAAAAAAAATTGTGAACTTACTAAAGAAAATAAACGAATGAGGCAGTTGAAAACTATTTTACTTGCGCGTTGACTGGATAATCATATTTTATGCATCTTCCACAAATGTACTGAAACAGTTTTGAAACACACAAAAGTACCTCCAATACTCAACTGACAATACAGAGGGTCAAAAAATAACATTAGGAATCATACAAAGAACCCGAATCACACTTAACGGGAGCTGGAGTCTGTGTTTAGGAAAATGATCTTTCAGTTGATGTACTGGTCATCGAAACAAGCCAGAAATTTCGAGTAAGAGGTTTCTCTCTTATCTGCAATAGTAGCACTTTAAATTGAATAAAAAAAAAATATTTGAACAATATTACATTATTAGACCATTACCATATTTCCTAGGTAAAAATCCCTCAAAATTGTGAAAACTAGAGAGAAGAGATATGACTTTTTGACACACTAAAATTAATACAAGAAATCGCAATTCCGAGATATAAAATTAATTGCCGTTCATAGCTTTATTTCTCCTCCATAGAAATAGAGTAAATAAAACCTACAAAGAAATGAAGTTTGGGTGATCGCTAAATGAAATGTATTTATGTCCTCCGGAGACTGTAGTTCTTAAGTTAGGATGAGGGTCATTTGCGATTTTCTTTTTTATTTGTCGTGGTACATTCAAGATAAAAAATGGTATGTTTCGTTACACTCATAGCATTGGCTTTATGAATGATTCAAAACTATTATACTGGAGTTATCCTTTAAAAAAAACTCATAATTGCGGGAAAAAACATTAAATCTACAACTTTTCTCACCACGACGATTCGTGTGATATTATCCATATTTACCTAGGTAAAATCACCCAGAAAAGCAATAAATCGTTTAAAGGGAAATTGCTTCTACTGTGATATCAATAAATAAACATTACTTTGTTCCTCATTTACCCATTTTTTTTCTTGTTCATAATAGGTCTAAGAAATTGTGGTTGGAGGAGCATCGACCTGATCTCTGGTGAGGTTAACCTGATTTTAATTAAGGAAGGGATACCAATCGCTTTTTAAGAAGCTAATCTTAATGATAGAGAGTGCAAGTTTTGAATTGGTGTTAGATAAAATTATTGTACTGGAGTGGTGGCTGTATAATCATATACCTTTGCAAAATAGCTAAAAATATATTTTTCACAAATTTTCTAATAATTTATTGGAAAACAAACACAATTCCGATGCTCTGAAGTCTTTGAGGGTAAAAAAAAAAAAAATCATTTCAGAAATATATAACGAAATCAATTCAGAAACAAAGGGAGCTGACATTTGAGGTGTTCAAGATGTGGGGATCACCGCAACAACGAGAAATATCGAATAAGGTAGGATTTCTTATTTGCAGATGGAGAACTTTAAAATTTTATCGTCTCCTGATTGAATGTATAAAAATATGGAATATTTGACGATTATGACGTTTCGTGTTAGAATATTGACATTCCCTTGGTAAAATCTTTTAAAACCGATAACTCGTCCGGAAATATATAATGAATGACAGCTACTAAAAAAATTAAGATTGAAGGTACACCGATTGAACTAAATTACTGTCGTCTGGAGATTTTCATTTTTACGGTAAGAGGGTCATTTGTGCCTTTTTTTGTTTTTTAGTGGTACTTTCAGGATAAAAAAAAAAATAGGTCTTGTTCCTTTTAAAACAGCCGATTTAGGTGTAAATCCAACCTATTATACTGGACTTATGATAAAACTGGATAATTGAGTTCGAAAACGCTAAACATAGAACTTCCACAAAAGTACTCTAAATTACCTTTAAACCTTCCAAATTGTATCGAGAAAAAATATTTCGAATTGTAAAAAAATAAAAAGAAAAAAGTATCAGGGCTATATGAGGTAACACGTGGGATGGAATTGATTCGAAGGCAAAGAAGGTTGGCATTTTAGGGTTCGAAGCCACATTTCCTTACGCAAAATCCCTCCAAAGTGTGATCATTCGCGAGAAATATTGATCAGCTTCTGACGAGAACGAAAAATAATACGAGAAAGTATAAGGACAACCGTCATACGCAGATATATAATTAATTACCATTTTTTCATCTCCTCAGACTTATAGTGAATGAGAGCTACTAAAAAAATAAAGGTTGAGGAACTCTGAATGAGCTGTATTATTTTCATTTATGAGGGTACATTAAACATAAAAAATGGTACAAGTAAGATTATTCTGCAGTGATTCTAAAAACCGCATATTCGCTGGCGAAAACAATAAGTATGAAACTTCCAGAAACATAGTAATACGTCTGGGAGTAGTTCTGCTGTTTTGATTGTATAAACATATTTTTGGGTGAAATCGTAAAGCATGCACTATCGACAAATATACTCAAAATTCGTTTTGAAACACACCCAACTGCTTCAAATATCCAGATGACACTTCTGAGGGTAAAAGAATTCATATATATGAAACAACAAGAAATCGATTAACACGATGAAGCGTTTAAGAACAAGAAGATTCATTGACTGTAATGGTCACAGGAAAAAGCGAAAAATTTCGAATAAAGGTTTTCTATTTCTCTGCCGTAGTAGGACTTTAAAATTACATCGAGCCTCCTGATTGAATGTGAATATTTAAACTTCATGAAGGTTCGTGTTAGACCATTAGCCAGATATCCTTATGTACACCCACCCACAATAGCCTCACTAAGAGCGTCATGAAGCTTGGAGTTAAGTCCGTAAATCGAATCACCTGAACACATTGTCCAGCCGACTTGTGGCAACTCCGCATGGGCAAACTGTGAAGGGGTGGGGCGGAGCTTGAGGTGATAGGTGTTGTGGCAAAGGCTTTAGCTTTCGGTATGACGATACTCATACAACACAAAATACAATATGACAATGGTGATGTGGGTGTGAAAAAAAAAAAAAAACGGAAAACGACTGTATGGCGAATAAATTGCATAAAGATGTGGAAAGGATGGGAGGGATTGGGGTGTGGGAATCGCCCATGCGAGGTTATGTAGAGACGCCAACCCACCCACATGCACACTTTCCACCTGTCTACTCCAGCCGGTGTCCAGCACCAGGATTCATACACCTGCCCAACACTAAGTGTGATTTCCGTTAGGTAAGCCAGGAGACTCTGCATCATTACGGTCTTGACATTTCGTTTGTGACTATCTGTACTGACGCAAGCGTTCACAAGAAGTGACATATACAGAATAAATCTATTCAGTTTTAAAAATATATTCATGTATGACTATCTCTGAATTATATCTATCATATCCATCGAATTTCACAAAATCCATATATCGTATAATATTGTATATAATGCCTCCCTTTCTCCCTACCTGTGTGTGTGTGTGTGTGTGTGTGTGTGTGTGTGTGTGTGTGTGTGTGTGACCATTATGTATTTTTCTTTGTAGAAAACATATTTTTACGGAGAGAGAGAGAGAGAGAGAGAGAGAGAGAGAATGATTAAATAATAGCTGTGTAGAGTTTCAGTTTATCAGGGAACACTGATAGCTTTCCTATATCGTCGTGGTGGTAATATTCAGTAAGATATGGAAATGAGTGAAGCACAGTTCTGTTAGATAGAACGGCAACCTCTCAATGAACACGTCTGAAGATCGTTTATAATCGTAACGTACGGCAATGGCCTGGTAAAAAAATAATGAACACAATTATAAAAACAGATGGTTGAGGGTTAGTGATATTATGCAAGATTGTCTACAGTGTTTCCACACCAGCATATTTTACCATTATAACTTATGTAACCATAACCTGTTAACAATCTATCATGTCAATCACGTAATTTACCCGGTCCTCATCGGCGGTGGTACAGCGTGGTCTGCTGACCCCCTGGCATGCCGTCTGTAGCACCGGTGTCTGCATGTCGCCATATCCACCTTGCTGCTGTGTTATAGTGCATACTAAGCTACCGCGCGATATCACCAATGCTGTGACCCGTTTCGTTTAGAACAACGATAACTTGAGAGGTTGCCGCTATATCTAACAGAACTGTGCTTCACTCATTTCCTTATCTTACTGGGTATTACCACCACGACGATATAGCAAAGCGATCAGTGTTCCCTGATAAACTGTAACTCCACATTCTCTCTCTCTGTAAAAATATGTTTTCTACATTGAAAAATATACAATATTTACACACACACACACACACACACACACACACACAGGTAGGGAGAAAGGGAGGCATTATATACAATATTATACAATATATGGATTGTTTTGCGAAATTCGAAAGATATCTATCTATCTATCTATCTATCTATAGCCCGACGCCCTAATCCCGCAAAGGGTGGCCGCCGACAAAACGCCTCCAAGTCACTCTGTCACCCACCATTTGACTCCCCTCCCCCCAACTCACCCCCCCCTCCCTCATATACCTCTCAACTCCATCCCTCCACCTCATCCTCGGTCTACCCCTCCCTCTCCCTCCCTCCACCTCACCCACATACACCCTCTTAGTCAGTCTTTCACTCTCCATCCTCTCCACATGTCCAAACCACCTCAGTGTATTTCTCCTAATCTTTTCAACCACATCCACATCTACCCCACAACGTTCCTTCACTTCTTCATTCGTCAACCTGTCCCTCCATGTCACTCCACATGCTCCTCTCAAGTAACTCATTTCCACTGCTCTCACTCTTGACTTGTTCCCCTCTTGCAAGGTCCACGCCTCGCTTCCATACGTCAGGAGTAGGGATCACAATACCATCATGCAGAGACTTCTTAACTTCCATACTCACTTCCCTATTTCTCATCACTGCTTTCAGCATGCCTACAACCTTCCTTCCCTGCTGTACCCTTTCACGCACTTCATCCCCCAAAGTTCCATCCTTACTCATCACACTACCCAAGTACTTGAATGCACTCACATTCTCCATATCCTCACCATCCAACCTCACTGCACACTCTGTGACTTCATTCCTCTCAAACACCATAACTTTACTTTTGTTTACATTAACTTTCAGCTTCCTCCTCCTACACACTGTCCCAAATTCATTCACCAAACCTTGCAACTCCCATTCATCTTCACTCAACAATACTGTATCATCGGCAAACAGCAACACCGAAGCTTCCAAATCTCACCCTCATTCATTAGGGCCACCCCCACATCCACTGCCCTACCTTGTACCTCCTTTACGACCCCATCCATATATATATATTAAACAGCCATGGAGACATTACACACCCCTGTTTCAGTCCCACATTGAGATCAAAGAACTCACTCAGCTCACCATCCACTCGCACCGTAGCCCTAGCTCCCTCGTACATACTCTTTCACAGCACTCAACAATTTCCCCTCCACTCCATATATTCTTAATACCTTCCACATACCTTTCCTATCTATTCTGTCATAAGCTTTCTCCAAGTCCATGAAGGCAGCGTACACTTTCCTTCCCTTCTCTAGATACTTCTCCACTAAACATCTTAGAACAAATATCTGATCTACATACCCTTTTCCCTTCCTAAATCCCCCTTGTTCTTCTCCAACTAGCTCCTCTGTCATATGCCTAACCCTATCAATGAGTATTCTACCATATATTTTACCAGTCACACTAAGAAGGCAAATACCCCTATGGTTACCACATACTTCTCTCTCCCCTTTTCCTTTGTACAGAGGAACAATTATACCTGATTTCCAGTCCTCTGGAACCCTTCCCTCTTCCCAAGCCAATCTACACAACTTCCATATCCACTCCACAACAATCTCACCCCCATACCTAAGCATTTCACCACATACTCCATCAATTCCTGGGGCCTTTCCCAGCTTAATCTTCTTCATCGCTTCCACTACTTCCGACCTACTGATCTCTTCCTCCCTCCTCTCATCTCTTCTTCTCCCAGCCATTCCCCAACCACTTATACTCACACTGCTCTCACTCTCTACATTCAACAAATCCTCAAAGTGCTCCTTCCATCTCCTCAATTTCTCTCTCTTCTCTACCAACAATCTATTATTCCTATCTTTCACTCCCCTACTATTTCCCCTTTCACAATGCCTTACTTTCTTTACCTCCTTCCAAAACAATTTCTTACTCTCCCTCCATTTCACACTCAGATTCCTCCCAAACTCTTCATCCACTTTCTTCTTACTCTCCTTCACCAGTCTCTTAACCTCCCTTCTCCTGCTCACATATACCTCTCTCTTCTCTCTCTCATCTTCTCCCCTACCTCTACTCGCCAACCATTCACCATATGCCTTATTCTTTTGTTCCACAGCTCGTTTCACCTCATCATTCCACCATGCTGTCCCTTGCACACCCTTGCATCTCCTCCTCACTCCACAAACCACCTCACACGCTGCGCTTATCTCTTCCGTGAATATCTTACATACGTCTTCCACCCCTTCCATCTGCTCTAGCTCATACCTTCCCAATCTTTCTTCCACTATGCTCTTATACTCTGTCCTCTTCTCACTATCTTGCAATTTCTCCACTCTTCTCACAGGAGCTGTTTCCTCCTGTCTTCCCCTTCGCCTCCTCAACCACTTTCTTTGCAGCTCTACCTTGGCCATCACTAAGTGATGGTCCGAGACTCCATTCCCCCACCCTCTCCACACCCTTGCATCCAACACTTGTCTTCTCATTCGCTCATCCACACACACGTAGTCTATCATTGCCTTTCGTTCAACAAGTTCACCATCCATCCTCCTCATTACTCTCCATGTATACCGGTGGATCATCTTATGACGAAAGTAGGTGTTGGCTATTGCCAACCCCTTACCAGCACAGATGTCCACCAAAGCACTACCATTCCCATCTACTTCTGCTGGCACACCCCACTGACCAACCACTCCATCCACTCGTACATTCCCGACTTTGCCATTCATGTCTCCAATCAACAGCACTCTCTCGCTCCTCTCAAACTTGTCCATACATGCTTCTACTCTCGCCCAAAACTCATCTTTCACTCTTGCCACTCGATCCTCTGTTGGAGCATACACACATACAATCGCCCATGCTTGTATACCTACAAGCATATGATAGATATAATACCTACAAAGATATGATAGATATAATTCAGAGATAGTCATAAATGAATATATTTTTAAAGCACTGAATGAATAGATTTATTCTATATGTGTCACCCATCACTCCTTGTGAAAGCTTGCGTCAGTATAGATAGTCACAAACGAAATGTCAAGACCGTAATGATGCAGAGTCTCCTGATTTACTTAACGGACACCTCCACACTTAATGTTGGGCAGGTGAATGAATCCTGGTGCTGGACACCGGATGGAGTAGACGGGTGGAAAGTGTGCATGTGGGTGGGTTGGCGTATCTACATAACCTCGCATGGACGATTTCCACACCCCAATCACTCCTATCCTTCCCACATCTTTATACAATGTATTCGCCATACAGACGTTTTCTTTCTTTTCTTTTTTTCACACCCACATCACGATTGTCATATTGTATTGTGTGTTGTATGACATTATCGTCATACCAAAAGCTTAAGCCATTGCCACAACACCGATCACCACAGGCTCCGCCCCACCCCTTCACAGTTTGCCCATGCGGAACTGCCACAAGTCGGCTGGACAATGTGTTGTCTGGTGATTCGATTCACGGACTGTGAACCCCAAGCTTCATGACGCCCTCAGTGAGGCGACAGCGCTATTGTTGGTGGGTGTCCATAAGGATATCTGGCTAATGGTCTAACACGAACCTTCATGAAGTTCAAATATTCTTTATTTCACATTCAGTCAGGAGGCTTGATGTAATTTTAAAAACCTACTACGGCAGGAAACCTTTATTATTCGAAATTTTTCGCTTTTTCTGACCATTACAGCAAATGAATCTTCTTGTTCTTAAACGCATCAGATCCCAACTCTCTTTACGTGTGAATCGATTTCTTGTTTCATATATATGAATTTTTTTACCCTCAGAAGTGTCATCTGGATATTTGAAGCAGTTAGGTGTGTTTTAAAACGAATTTTGAGCATATTTGACGACGTATTACTGTTTCTGGAAGTTTCATACTTATTGTTTTCGCCAGCGAATATGCGGTATTTAGAATCACTCCAGTATAATCTTTTAAAATCACTCATAGCCTAATTTTTAATGTAACAAAACTTGTACCATTTTTTATGTTTAAAGTACCACCAAAAATGAAAATAATACAGTTCACTCAGAGTTCCTTAACCTTCATTTTTTTAGTAGCTCATTCACTATAAGTCTGAGGAGATGAGAAAAACAGTTATAAATGG
This sequence comes from Coenobita brevimanus, assembly GCF_032717465.1. Lineage (NCBI taxonomy): Eukaryota > Metazoa > Arthropoda > Malacostraca > Decapoda > Coenobitidae > Coenobita > Coenobita brevimanus. The sequence goes on along the minus strand of NC_137029.1, from coordinate 20,378,717 downwards.
TGTTGACGGTTGTCTTTATACTTTCTCGTATCATTTTTCGTTCTCGTCAGAAGTTGATCAATATTCCTTCTCGCGAGTGATCACGCTTCGAAGAGATTTTGCGTAAGGAAATGTGGCTTCGAACCCTAAAATGCAGCCTTAAATCCCTTAGAATCAATTTCATCCCACGTGTTACCTCATTTAGCCTTGATACTTTTTTCTTTTTTTTTTTTACAATTAGAAATATTTTCTGATTTCTCGATACAATTTAGAAGGTTTCCAGGTAATTTCGAACTCAATTATCCAGTACAATAGATTGGAATTACACCTAAATCGGTTGTTTTTAACACAACAAGACCTATCTTTTTGTTTATCTTGAAAGTACCACTACAAATCAAAATAAAAGGCACAAATGACATTCTTCTTACCGTAAAAATCAAAACAATCTCCAGACGACAGTAATTTAGTTCAATCGGTGTTCCTTCAATCTTCATTTTTTTAGTAGCTGTCATTCATTATATATTTCCGGACATGAAGAAGTTATTAGTTATTAATTATTAATTATATATCACGGTACTGGGATATTACTCTAGAGTTCACCAGTATTACTTTTCCCGAGTTATCAGTCTTTAAAGATTGTCATAATCGACAAATATTCCGTATTTTTATATATTCAATCATGAGACGATACAATTTTAAAGTTCTCCATCTGCAAATAGGAAATCCTATCTTATTCGATATTTCTCTTTGTTACGGTGGTCCCCACATCTTGCACACCTCCAATGTCAGCTCCCTTTACTTCTGAATTTATTTCTTATTATATATTTGTAAAATGATTTTTTTTTTTTTTCCCTCAAATACGAACTTCGGAGCATTGGAATTAAGTGGTTATGTTTCCCAACAAATTATTAGAAAATTTGTGAAAAATATATATTTAGCTATTTCGCAAAGTTTTATGATTATACAGCCACCACTCCAGTACAATAATTTTATCTAACACCAATTCAAAACTTGCACTCTTTATCATTAAGATTAACTTCTTAAAAAGCGATTGGTCTCCTTTCCTAAATTAAAATCCGATCAAACTCACCACGACATGACACAGATCAGGTCGATGCTCCTCCAATCACATTTTTTTAGACATATGAACAAGAAAAAAAAAAATGGGTAAATGACGAACAAAGTAATGTTTATTTATTGATATCACAATAAACATTGCCATTTATATTTTCTACAATAACAAAGCAATTTCCTTTTAAACGATTTTTTGCTTTTCTGGGTGATTTTACGTTCGTAAATATGGATAATATCACACGAATCGTCATGGTGAGAAAAGCTGTAGATTTAATGTTTTTGCCCGCAATTATTATTATTTTTTTTAAGGATAACTCCAGTTTAATAGATTTGAATCATTCCTAAAGTCAAAGCTATTAGTGTAACGAAACTTATACCATTTTTTCTCTTGAATATACCACAATAAATTAAAAAGAAAATCGCAAATGACCCTCATCCTAGCTTAAGAACTACATTTCATTTAGTGATCACCCAACCTTCATTTCTTTGTAGGTCTTATTTACTCTTTCTATGGAGGAGAAATAAAGCTATGAAAGGCAATTAATTTTATATCTCGGAATTGCGGTTTCTCGTATTAATTTTCGTGTGTCAAATATTTCTCCTTGCTAGTTATCACAATTTTGAGAGATTTTTACTTAGGAAACAATATGATAATGGTCTAATAATGTAATAATGTTCAAATATTTCTTTTTTCTTTCAATTACGACTCCGCAATTTAAAGTGCTACTACTGCAGATAGGAGAGAAACCTCTTACTCGAAATTTCTGGCTTGTTTGGGTGACCAGTACATCAACTGAAAGTTCATTTTCCTAAGCACTTCAGACTCCAGCTCTCGTTAAATGATTCAGTTTTTTTGTATAATTCTTAATGTTATTTTTTCACCCTCAGTAGTGTCAGTTGAGTATTGGAGGTTTGTGATTCAAAACGATGTTTCAGAACATTTGTGGAAGATGCATATATTGTAATATTGCCATAAAATATTATACAGTCAATGCGAAAGTAAAATAGTTTTCAACTGCCTCATTCGTTTACTTTCGCTCGTAACGAGATCTTTTTTTTTTTTTTAATCTGAATTTCCAAAATTATACACGTCTCTAACGAAACCAAATTCTTTCACCTTAAAATCCTCAAATCCCAGCCTTCTTTACCTGCAAATCAATTTCATCCCACGGTTTTCCTTATTAAGCGGTTTTTTTTTTTTTTTTTTTTCCGAGTAGGAATCTTTTACCCTCTGAAATGGATTGAGTTTTTTTTATACAGCTGGGAAAGTTTGCCTTTATGTTTAATGTCTTCACACTCAATTAAGGATAATAGTTTGGAATTACTCCTAACGCTGTTGCTTTTAACGATACATGAATTCAAGGATTTTTTATCCTGAAAGTACCAACACAAATTAGAAGAAAAGACACAAATGACAGTCTTCCTTACGTTAAAATCTAAACGAACTCCAGACAGTAATACAGTTCAAGCGTTATTTTTTTTTTTTTTATAGGTTTCGTTCTCTATACATTTATGGCGATGAGGAATGAAGAAATGGTAATCAATTTTAAACTTTGGTACTGTGACAGTAATTATACTTTCTCCGATTAATTTCTATATGAGTTCAAAGTTCATCCTTCTCACGAGTTACATTCGTAAGGGAATGTGGCTTATTGTCTATCGTAACGTTTCATAATGTGCAAATTTTTTTTTTTTTTACATTCACGGTTTGATGAAATGCAAATAATGAAGAAATCTTCTATTCGAAATATCTCCCTCTTTTCGGTGACCCACATCAACTGATAGTTCTTGTTCATGAAAACCCCTCTATTGATACGATTTTTTTTCCCTAAAAAATAATATTTTTTTGACCCTCAGAAGTGATGGAAGTAATTGCGTGTGTTTATCACGAAATTTGAGTACTTTTGTGGAAGATGCATACATAGAGATTTCTCCCAAATGTATATTTATACATCTATCACTCCTGAAAAATAAATATGAACTACGTCGGAAGAAGTTCACATTTGGCACACAGATTTTTCACTGGTCATGGTTATAAACTAATAAAAAAAAATTAAAAAAAAGACAACCTGAATAACATAAACAACAGATCACGTCAATGCTCCTGCAACCTGATGCTTTTAGACGTATCATTAAGAAAAATGTGTATATGATGGACAAAATATTGTTTATATATTGTATATCCCAGAGCATTAATGTATTTACTTTTTCCTATTCTTTAAATTAGGTTAACTAAAAAATTTTTTTTAACGATTTATAAGCTTTCGTGGTGAATTTACATTAGTAAATATGAATAATGATACCATTCTATTTTTTGAATTTGATCAGGAGGTTCTAGATTCTACTTTAAAACCGTATTTATACAGACAAAAATAATAACTTTTTATCACTGAATTTCCTAGATGATTACACCTCCCTAGACAAGAGGTTTAAAATCTTTGTAGGTAAACTTTTTTGTAGGTAAACTTTTTTTTATTAGTATTTTTCATAATACATATTACCTCATTCAGCCTTGTTAATGATATTTTTCGCCTTCGGAAGTTTTTCACTTTCAGAAATGATTTCTGAAGAAATATAGAGTACATTTATGGAAGATGCACACTTATTGTTCTTGTCCCTAGTTAAGCGATTTTTAGGATCACTCCAGTATGGTAGTTTTGAATCACTTCTAGAGCCGATGCTTTTACCGTAAGAAAAATTATTATTTTTTTATCTTGGAAGAACCTCTACAGATGAAAATGAAAGTAAAAAATGACCCTCGTACTAACGTAGAAATATTCAATCAGTCTACAGTTCAGTGTTCGTTTTGTAGCTGTCATTAGTTGTAGGTCTACGGAGATGAGAATCAAATCATTATGTATGTGAATATTGCAATAGTGAAATGGCGGGAGAAAAGGCGACATGGAGGCGATTTGTTTGTGACCTCCCAGAACGGGATATAGGCGTCGGGAAGTAGATAGATCGATAGATAGTATTGAGATAGTGCCTAAAAATTTCCGTGTAAATTTTTGTGAAAGTTCATAATTACGTCTTGAGAGATTTTACCTAAGGAAATTTGGCTAATGTTGTAACACGAACCTTGATAATGTGCAATTTTTTTTTTATACATAATTACGAGGCTCGTTGCAATTTTAAACTACTGCTACTGTTGATAAATAAGGAAAACCCCTTTTCTCCAAAGATTTCTTCATATGTTTACTGATATTTTTTTTTTGTTCATTATCCGAAATATAATCTGAGTTTTGGATGCAATTGGATTTTTAAAATTGAATTTTTTAACGTGCATGTTAACAATTTCGGCCAAAAATATGTTCATCAATCCTGTTGGTTTGAACTACCACCAATCGCATACTATCAGCCGTAATTTGTTCACAATTAGCACCCCTTTCCATATATATGAATTTCAACGTTTTTTACACGTCTAAAATTGAAAGAAACTCTTTCTGATTAATACCCCCAATTGCAAACCTTCTTTACCTTTGAGTCAGTTTAATCCCACGTGTTACTAATTTTTTTTCTAGTCGGATTTTTTCACCAACAAAAATGTTTTCTGAATTCTTTACAAAATTGGGAATGTTTCCCAACCAATTTTAAGTGATTTTTTTTTTCTTTTTCATATTTTTTTTATTTTCGAACGAAATGCTGCTGTTTTTAGGATCACTCAAGTATAATCATTTTAATGTCTCCTAAAGCGTGGTTTTTACTATAACAAAAGTTGCACTATTTTTTTAGTAATGAAAATGAAAATGAAAATAAAATGAATAACCAAAATGACCGTCTTCCTTAAGTAAAAAATCCAGTTTCCAAACGACAATAATACAGTTCACTCAGAGTTACACATTTTTTAATATCTTTCATTCACAATATGTGTACGATGACAAAGTTATTATTTTTTTATCTTGGAAGAACCTCTGCATATTACGGTAGTCGTTGTACTTTCTCGTATTATTTTTCGTTAGCGTCAAAAGCTGATCAGCATTTACTTCTAACGAGTCTTGAGAGATTTTGTCAGAAAATGTGCCCCTTGGAACCCTAAAATATCAGCCTTCTTTACCTGGGAATCAGTTTCATCCCACGTGTTACCTCATATTTATTTTTGTCGAACTTTCTCAACAATTAGAAACGTTTTCTTGAACTTCAAATAAACTTTACAACGTTTCCCAAGTAATTTAGAGAACATTTGTGTAAGTCCCATGTTTAGCGTTTTGGCAATTATGCTGTGTTTATTATCAGACCAGTATAGTAGTTTGTAATTATAAAGCTGTTGCTTTTAATTTAATAGGATTTCAACGATTTTTTATCCTGAAACTAGCAGTACAAATGGAAATAAATGTCACAAATGACATTGTTCGTGAGTTAGTTCAATCGGTGTTCCGTCAATCTTCATTTTATTTTAGTACATTGGCTCTCGTTCATTTTATTTTACGATGAGGTATAGGGTTATAAATGGTAATTAATTATACGTCTCGGTAATGGGATAGTTTTTATACTTTCCCGTATTAATACTTGTGAGAGACAAAAGCTCATCACTATTACTTTTCACAAGTTATCACAGTTTTTTGTGTACGGAGATGAGAAATAAAATTATTAATGGTACTTACTTAAAAATTTGGGTACTGCAATAGTTTATACTTTCTCGTAATAATTTTCGTGATTCTAAAGCTCATCAATATTCATCCTGACGAATTATCACAGATTGGAAGATTTTACAAAGGAAAAATGGCTAATGGTCTAACCCAAAGCTTCATATTGTACAGCTTCGGTCAAGTGTAAGTATCCACCCTCTCCCAGCAAAACCTGACATATAGTATCGTCCCACTCATAGATATGAGAAGTGAAGTAGGGCACGACTCATCAATCTGAGTCCGATCAGCGGGAGCGTGTGCGTGTGCGTGTGTGTATGTGTGTGTTATCGTTTTGAACGACTTTCGTCGATTCTCTGCAATATGGGAACCTAGAGACAAAATACTGTTAATGATACGCCGTGAAACGATAGTACATGATTCCATCTGCTACAAAAATGGCATGAGCATTATACGGCACATAAAGATCCTGCGTGGTGACAATATAATTACGAGTATTATATAACAATAATGTTTTATGCCAATGTGATACATGAGAAACTGCCTTTTATTACCATCTCGCTAGCTCAAGTAACTGATTCGACTGAGGTTGAGGAGTCTTGCCCCGCGTCACCTTTCAAATTCATAGTTGCGACAGTGCCACATGTACGGTTTGCCTGGGAGAGCGTGGATACACTTGTCCGAAGCTGTACAAATTTCATTATTTTTTCCACATTCCATTAGGATTCTCGATGCAATTTCAACGTTCAGCTACTGCAGAAAGAAAAGAAAACCTCTCATTCGAAATTTTTCGCTTGTTTCGGTGACCAATACATCAGATGAAACCTTGTTCTTAAAAACAACATAAGCCAGCTCTCTTTACGTAGGAATTTATTTCGAATTTCATTTTTTTTTTCCATTATCATAAATCATCTGAGTATTGGAAGTAATTGCGTGATAAAAGAACGAATTTTCAGTACATTTGTGTAAGGTCCATATTTATCGATTTCGCCCAAAAATATGTTTATATAGTCATCAATCATGTAAAATGGTATTGAACTACTCCCAGACGTAATCATTTCATTATTGAAACTTTTTTTTTCTGAATTGCCAGATTGTTTCCACGTCTATAGTGAAACGAAACTCTGGTTTTAAAACCGTCAAGTGCTAACCTTCCTTACTTGTGAGTCAATTTCATTGCACGTGTTACCTAATTTATTCTTGTTAGTAATATTTCCCTCGTCGGATTTTTTGTTTTTTTAGACAAATGTTCTCTGAATTTTATAAAGAATGTTGGATCTATCCCAAGAAATTTTGGTTCATTTGTGGAAATTTAATATTTATTGTTTCGTCCGCAACTATCTGGTTTTCAGGATCATTCGAATATAATAGTTTTTGATAATTCCTTAAGTCAAAGGTTTTAGTTTAACGAAACATACCTTTTTTTTATCTTGAAAGTGAAAATAAAAGTCGTATCTGCCCCTCTTCCTTACGTAAAAATCCATGGAGTTTCAATACGTCAATAATTTAGTTCATTCAGTGTTCTTTCAATCTTCTTTTTTTTGTACCTGACATTCACTATGTGTATGGAGATGAGAAATAGATTTATGAATGGTAATTATGTATCCGTGTACAGCGATAGTGTTTATACTTTCACATTAAATTTTTTTAGTCAAAAGCTCATCTGTATTCCTTTTCACGAGATATCACAGTTTTGAGATATTTAATCTAAGGAAATGTCGCTAATGGTCTAACAAGAACCTTCATAATGTGCAAATGTTAATTTTTTTTTTTATACATTGTCAGGATGATCGTTGCAATGCTGCAGGAAAAAAAAAAAAAAAACATTCGAAGTTTCTCCCTTGTTTCGGTGACCAATCCGTCATTTGGAATGCAAGCTTCCATTGTGTTAATCGATTTTTTCTTTTTCCTAAATGTGATCTTTTTCGCCCTCATAGGAGTCATCTGAGTATTAGAAGTAACTGTGTGTTTCAAAATGAATTTTTAGTGTATTTGTGGTAAGTATATATGCAGCTCTTACGCAGAAAAATGTTATTATAGTTATCAATAAAGTAAAATGATTTTGAGGTACCTCCATAATTAGTTCACAATTGGTACTTTTATCTCTGAAATTCGAAATTGTTTAGGCGTATAATAAAATGAAATTCTTTACCCGTAAAAATTTCAGATACAAGCCATTTTTAACTGAGAATGTTTCTAAACATGTTGCCTTATTTAGCAATTTTTTTTTTTTTTTTTTTTTTTACCCCGAGTCGGAATCTCTGAACCCTCAAATGGATTTTGAATTTTTGATACAATTGAGATTTTGAGTACATTTTGAGTACATTTGTGAGAGTACTATGTTTAATGTTTTCGCACTGTTACGGTCTGGTGTTGAAACCGTAACATTAATGAAAACTCAAACCAACTCGAGAGAGAGAGAGAGAGAGAGAGAGAGAGAGAGAGAGAGAGAGAGAAGGAGGAGGAATGGGCACAATTGTTTTTTTAATTTCGCCTACTGAAATAATAGCCACCAACTGCCAGGCTCAATAAACACACACACACACACACACACACACACACACACACACATACACACACAGTAAGGAATAATACATCAGAAGAACGAGACATGAAACGTTTCTGTATCTAGCGGCTGTTAGTAATGACAAGGGGTGGAGAAAAGAATAACAACTGAAATAAAAAGTGGGAATAAGACGGGGAGGGTGAGAATGGGATTAGAACAGAAAAGAATATTGGTAATTAGCCTTGGATACATTTTAGTAAAGCTTTTCGAGCAATTGAGAACAGGACGGTATTGGTTTAGTAAACAGTCAAGAGAGAATTGTGATGCACCAGTCGGGTTAGTGCCGTGGATAAATAAATGAAGGTAGAGAGAGTGAGGAGAGGAGAAAGTGGAGAGGCATGAACGTGAGTGGGGAGTAGGAGGGGGAAGGAGGGCTGGGGGAATATCAGGAGGAGAAATGGGGAAAGAGGGGGAGTTTAGACACTGTTATGAGGAATGTCAGAGTATTACACTAGTACGTCGTTTCGTTATATCCTGTCAGCTTTTGCACTTTTTTTTAATACTGATTAAATAACGTATACATAATATTGTACTCTAGCCAGCCTCTAGTACCATTTTTTAAAAACACGTCGTTAAAGTGTATAAAAGGCAACGTGGCAACTAGTCCCCTTACACTATTGCCTGACAAAGACTTGCAGCGAATTTATGCTGACGACTGTACCTCCATAATTAGTTCATAATTGGCACTCTTTTATCTCTGAAATATAAAATTGTTTAGGCCTATAATTAAATGAAACTCTTTACCCGTAAAACCTTCAAATACCAGCCATTTTTAACTGTGAATCAGTTTCTTTAGACATGTTGCCTCATTTAGCCTTGTTTCTGATTTTATTTTTTTTCCCCGAGTCGGAATCTTTTAGCCCTGAAATGGATTTTGAATTTTTGATAATTGAGACGGTCCCAACAGATTTTGAGTACATTTGTGGGAGTACTATGTTTAATGTCCGCAATGTTACGGTCTGGTGTTCTATCTATCTATTGCCAGACTCCTCAATCCCGTTTGGGGTGGCCACAAACAAATCGCCTCCAAGTCGCCCTGTCCCCCGCCCTTTCACTGCCCTGCTCCCAACTCACACCCCCCTCTCTCATATACCTCTCCACCCAATCCCTCCATCTCATCCTCGGCCTCCCCCTCCCTCTTCCCCCCTCCACCTCACTCACATACACTCTCTTCGTCAGTCTTTCACCCTCCATCTTCTCCACATGGCCAAACCACCTCAGTGTGTTCCTCATAACGCTTTCTATCACATCCACATCCACACCACAACGCTCCTTTATATCCTCATTCGTCAGCCTGTCTCTCCACGTGACTCCACAGGCTCCTCTTAAATAACTCATTTCCACTACTCTCACTCTTGACTTGTGTCCTTCCAACAATGTCCAAGCTTCACTTCCACACGTTAGAGTTGGTATCACAATACTGTCATGTAGTAACTTTTTCACTTCCATGCTCACTTTCCTGTTTCTTATCACTGCTTTCAAGGAACCAGCAACCCTTTTTCCCTGCTGTACCCTTTCAAGCACTTCACCCTCCAAACCTCCATCCTTACTCATCACACTACCAAAATACTTAAACGTACTCACATTTTCCAATACCTCACCATCCAACCTCGCTGTACATTCACTAACCACCTCTCTCAAAGACCATCACTTTACTCTTCCCTACATTCACCTTCAGGTTCCGTTTCTTACACACTCACAAACTCATCCGCCAAGCCTTGCTCAACAACACAGTATCATCTGCAAACAACAGTACAGGGAGTTTCCAAACACTATCCTCTCTCACCAGGGCCACTCCAACATCCACTACCCTACCTTGTACCTCTTTTATTACCCCATCCATGTACAGATTGAACAACCATGGAGACATGACATCCCTGTTTCAAACCAACTTTCAAAGAGAAAGATTCACTTAGTTCACCATCCACACGCACTGCAGCCTTCGCACCAACGTACATACTCTTCAGAGCACTCAACAACTTCCCATCTACTCCATATATTCTTAACACTTTCCACAATCCTTGTCTATCCACCCTGTCATATGCTTTCTCCACATCCATGAAAGCCGCATACAACTTCTTTCCCTTCTCTAGAAACTTTTCCACTAAAGATCTAAGAATGAATATCTGATCTACACAACCTCTTCTCTTCCTGAAGCCTCCCTGTTCTTCTCCAACTAATTTCTCTGTTCTTTCTCTAACTCTGTCTATAAGTATCCTACCATACACTTTTCCTATTATACTAAGAAGACAAATGCCTCTATGATTACCACACACTTCTTTTTCCCCTTTTCCTTTCTACAAGGGAATAATTATACCTGACTTCCAATCCTCCGGGACTCTACCTTCCTCCCAGGCCAATCTGCACATCTTCCACATCCATTCTACTACTACCTCTCCCCCATGCTTCAGCATTTCACCACACACTCCATCAATTCCTGGGGCTTTCCCCGATTTAACTTTCTTCATTGCTTCCACAACTTCTATCCTACTGATTTCTTCCTGTCTTCTCACCTCCCTCCTTCTTCCAGCCATTCCCCAGCCACTTATACTCGCATTACTTCCATCCTCTACGTTCAACAATTCCTTAAAGTGTTCTCTCCATCTGCTCACTTTTTCTCCCTTCTCCACTAGTAATCTAACATTTTTATCTTTCACTCCCCTGCTAACTTCACTTCCACCCTGTCTTACTCTTTTCACTTCTCTCCAGAACATTTTCTTAGTCCCACCACTTTACACTCAAATTCCTTCCAAATTCCTCATCCACTCCCTTCTTACTCTCTTACTAATCTTTTCACCTGTCTCTTCCTTTCCACATATAACTCTCTCTTCCGCCTCTCAACTTCTTCCACGCCCCTATTTCTCATCCATTCATTGTATGCTTTCTTCTTTTGTGCCACAGCCTGTTTCACCTCTTCAGTCCACCACGCTGTTCCTTGCACCCTCATCCGTCTTCTCTTCCTTCCACACACCACATCACATGCTGCACATATTTCTTCTGTAAATACATAGCCTATGATTTCATCATCCTTTGTGTAATTTTAACGCACAGTATGATGCATGTTTGATCACGAGCGTGTTCTGCCTCAGTTCCCCCCTTCTACCGTTATAGTAGAGTAAGTGGTTCTTTCTGTTGTTCAGAGCAGGATTGTCAACTCTTTGTCCCCATGACGTCATTTGCGCGTCCTTCTTACAAGTTGTATCAAGCTCTGCCGGCCCCTATATAATGAGCTCAGTCTCTACATTAATTGCCACTTAGATCTACTCCTTATTTTGTTCACATCTCTGTCCTCCCCTGTACAGTTATTATTGTGAGTGCTCAGGAAGTCTCCAATCATCTAACTGCTGTGTAATTTGAGTATGAGTGTTATTGCATTTTGTTCTTGTACTGTATAACATAAGGTGTTAATTTGTGGGCCTAGTGAGGTTTTTGTGCTTAGTGTAAGGTTTTACTATCAGCCATCATTAATAATATTTTGTATCTGTAATAATATATCTGGCATTCACTGAGTATTACCTGGTATCTCATTTTATCAGGGCTGACTTAGATAAATTTACTCTTGCTTATTTCGTGTTAATAGAGGCTATTTCAGTTAACCATATATTTAACCTGTTTTTTGCCATTTCATTATCCACGTGAGTCCTGAATGTTTTGTTGTTAGTTTGAGCATTAAACTTTGACTTGTAATTTTACCTAACTCTTTTGTTTTGAACCTGGAACTTTACGGGACAATAGTGATTTTTTAGTATTCTCACTTAAAGTGTACATTATCTTTCTCTGTTCCGTAACAATACACACATCTTCCACGTCTCCCATCTGCTCCAATTCATATTTGCCCAATCGTTCCTCAACTTCTCTCTTATACTCTGCCTTTTTCTCATCCTCTTGTAACCTTTCCACTCTCCTTGCAACTACTCCTTCCTCTCGTCTTTCCCTTCTTCTATTCCTCCATCTTACTTGCATCCTAATTCTGGCCACCACGAAGTAGTGGTCAGAAAGTCCACTCCCCCAACCTCTATACACTCTTGCATCCTTTACACATCTTCGCATCCTTTCATCCACACACACATAATCAATCATTGCCTTCCTTTCAATCAGTTCACCACCCACCCTTCTCATCACTCGCCATGTATACCTGTGGATCATTTTATGCCTGAAGAGGGTATTGGCTATCACCAACCCCCTCCCAGCACAAATGTCCACTAACTCACTCCCATTCTCATCTATCTCAGCAGGCACACCCCGCTCACCAACTATTCCATCCACCTTCACATTCCCAACTTTACCATTCATATCACCAATCAAAAACATTCATTCCTTCCAAACTTTTCCATGCACACTTCCACATTTGTCCAGAACTATTCTCTCACTCCTCTAGCACGATCTTGCATTGGCGCATACACACACACAATCGCCCACATTTGTATTCCAGCTTTCAACTTTACCCACACAATCCTTGACCCAACTGATCCATACTGTTATGCTCTTCTTCCATCTTTTACTCACAACTATACACACCCCTTCCTTTGCCCTCTCATTCTCATCTACTCCTGCACATATACCCCATCCATACTCCTATTCTCTCACACTTTCTCCTCCCCATTTTGTTTCAGTTATACCACATACATCCACTTTCGCACCCTCAAGCACCTGGACAATCTCTCTCTCTTTCACCTCTATTTTGTTTCAGTTATTCCACATACATCCACTTTCGCACCCTCAAGCACCTGGACAATCTCTCTTTCACCTCATCATTCGCTCCTCTTATATTCCATGAACTCATTACCAAGTCCTTTGTCCGGTCCTGGGTCGTCATCGTTTGGTCAGTCCTTGTCCGAGGCTTCTTGTTTGTTTTTTTAGTTAGTTGTTTTCCGGGGAGGGGCACTAACCCTCCGCCAACACTTTTAGTCGCCTTTTACGACAAGCAGGGATACTGGGGGAGTATTCTTGAAAACCCCCCTACCCCCAGGGGGGGCAATTATCCCAGGTTCTCAATTCCCCAACCAGGAATCAGACACTTGTAAGACACCATATACTGATTTCTTATATATAATCACAAATATATCGCTTATTGTTTAATAGTCTCTGTGAATTAACTGGTTTATGGTGCGGGTTAATATGAAAGACGAATGAAATGGAACAAATCCAAGTAACATAATTATACAATTATTTATTCACACTATTTACATATAATAAAAAATCAAGATAATTTTCATATCAAACAAGAAAACGGGTTAAGCCCATAATAAACTAATCTTAGAGTTCTTTATAGAGTTACATTAGGGATCCAAGGTAGAACCCTCTTTCCAAAAACGAGCACCAACAACACACTCTGACATAACCCTGGAATTAATGAAAACATATTTATTATGATACATAGACTACCTAACATATTAACAAGAACATGAGCACCAACAGCCTAGTCTGACATAACCCTGGCATTGTATATATGATACATAAACTAAAGGACAAATTAGTCACTCCCATGGGTCAAGAGCTTAAATACAAAAAAATCATATACTATGACAGCCATCAAGAATATAATATAAATCAGCTGAGAACGTGCCACAGATTAATAACCAGGCAGAGGTGAAAGGTTAATCCATACACGTCAGGCAGAATGCACGAACTAACGTCCGCGGCAGAAAAACAAAAATTAATAAGCTAGTTTCTAATAACCAACACAAGCATACACACACACACACACACACACACACACACACACACACACACACACACACACACTTTCGATCGGGCCGGCCCCATGGAGGAAAAGATACGGGGTAAAGTTTGTTAAAATTTCGAGGCCCTAACCATCACGCAATCTAGTGCACAAGATAGATAAGGGAGAACGGGAATAAAGAAAACGGTTGTAGGTAACACTATGCTTAGATTATTAACTGGGTATATACAGGCCTACCATGTGAAACTAAATTAATTTTATCAATAGATAAAAGAGCATCCATCACAACTGATACTATGTTGGTGGTGAATAGTGTTTCACATATTGTCATATCAGTCAAAGATTCAGTCCGATGATAAAAATCTGCAATTCGGAATATAATGGATGTATTAGTAATACATACAAGAAAATTATAGTGTATTTATTGGATTATGGGTAGGACCGCTTGTCACTTATATGTTAATTTATCCCGAAAACATTCAGACGGGAAACAGAATCCCATAGCCGTTTGTTGTTTTTGCTCTGATCATCATAAGTATCATGTTGATTTAACTAAAAAATAAAAAAGTCTCCATTCTTTTCCGATGCATCTGCGGATATATAGGCAATTCAATAAATTCCCCGTCCTGTGTGAAACAAACCAGTTGAAAACAAACAAATGAATGTAGCTTACATATTTCTGAAGCTGGAGATAAATGAATTTAATCTTACATAATAGTTTCGAGAATGTCATGAAAAGAAGCATCATATGGCAAAGCTTTTATGTGATTTGTAACCATACTACAGCCTTCAAACAATAACAATTTGCATATGCCTAAGCTACCACGATACAAACATGCAGGGCAATTACCAAGTGTGTGACATGAATGGAACAAGAGTTCCACCTGGACCATGTAGTCGCAGGATATGGTTAACGTGGCACAGCGCGTGTGTTCGTGTATACTGTACACCGGAAGGTGAATATAAACAGTGTACACCCGAAAGCACTAATCTCTCCCCCCTGTTAGCCGGAGTCGCGGCCAGTGAGCGACCAGGCGATCGAACACCCCACATCCACCGTCCCTACCCCAACCCCAAAGCGTTGTTGGATATATGTGGGACGGCCAGAGCTGGTGATGTTACAATGTGTCATAACTATTTTTATATACAATCAGAACCAGTGTAGGTAAGTATATAAAGGCAATTAATGTGTAATACTATGCTGGTATCCACAACATACGAGAAAGGCACGAAAATGAAAGAAGACATACGACGTATTATGTGTTAGTGACTATATACTTACATACTATATTATAATGTAACTACAGATAAATATAGTATAGCATCTGATGAAAGATGTGATGTCGTTTCTTATACATTCTCACTCCCACCTCCATCACCCTTCTCTCTGATTTGCTGTCTCCACCAAACGCCTCTCATACCCTGTCATCACCCATCCCCATCCATTGTTAACCAACATAAAGATAATGATAAAATAATCTGTAAAGTATTAATCATATTGTATTATCACACGCTTCTGCATTATCACCAACAAATAAAAAACATACAATACTCCGGTATACCTGCCAACCATTTCATCCTGTTGTAAGATGTTACATGACATACACTCTGCAAGTTGGACCTTGTGTTACAATGACATACGGTTGTTTATCGTTAACACAGGTTGTGTGGCTTTGGACATCTATTAATCCATATGAGCGTGGTAATTTAAGCCTTACATTATAAACTCGTAAGGATTATGTTCCTGTCATTATTGGATGAACGAAACGTATCAGGGATCGGCTCTGACGAACCACGAACTCTGTTTTAACGAAAATATTCCGACCACTTGTCACAATAGTGACACAGTGTCATTATGTATATGACTGAATGTGGGTCAATCGTATACATAACGACATTGTGTCACTGTTGTGTTAAAGCAGAGTTCGTGGTTCGTCAGAGCCGATCCCTGATTCTTACTTGTAACTGGACTTAGATGTTACGTAAATGCATTTCTCTTCAACCTATACGGATAATTGTAACAAGTGATAATCCTGTGAAAATAGAATTACTGATATACGACGAGAGTGAGAGAGAGCTTGTGCATTAACATGTCATGGTAACAATGTAAAAACATAGAAAATAAAATGTTTAGTATTGTTAAGAATGGAAATATTTAGTAGAATGTTAATGGATCTCAGAAACTAGCTCGGCAATCCATCTCCAGAGGTATGAATAACGTAACCCTCCCCCTCCCACATTCCGGAGCCTGCCCTGGCCATCACTATGCCAAGCTCCTCCTTGAAGCTGCTGTCCTACCGGCTCCATCTGTTGCAGGAAACCGATCGCATGGAATTGTTTCGAGCCACAAGTAGCATGGGCCAAGGCCGCATATGTAGAGTATAATCTCCTATACCATAGCAGTAGCAGTGTTAGTGTTTGTGTGTGTATTTTGGGCAGCCGAAACTACACATTCAAATCGCAACCAAATTCTCACAAAAATCGCAAAAAAATCTGCTCATGTGAAAAAACAGCAATCACGATTGAAAAACATTTACTCTACTTAATGAGCGATCAAATTTTAACCAATAAACGTCGCTCCTGGCGTCCAGTCGGTTGCCTTGGTCGAGTGGTTAGTATCTCGGACTTGCGTGCGGACAACTTGGGTTCCATTCCCGAAGCGAGGTGAGGGCGCGTTTCTTCGGTACGGAGGCGTCTCGGTGCACAAGAATTGGCTTGAAAATCGCAGAAATTCCTTGATCTCGAGAAACTTCGTTCCTTCTCGATTGATAATTTTTTATTAGTGTTCAGAACGTTCAAAGATTGGTTCGGAAAACAGTTCATTCAGTACCGAGACTTTTAGAAATCGAGTGCACTTGCATATATAACTATTATACATAATGGTATATATCCATTTCATAATATTATACTACCTTATAAAATTAAATAGTCGCACACAATAGTTCTCCGTGTGGCCAGTTTCATGCAACTGGCTGAGCCGATGGAAGATCCGCCTTACTCCTGAGACGTTATATTCCCCTCCCCAACTTCGTAACCTGCCATATATGGGATGAACTGTGACTAACGGTTTCACTAAGGACGAAGAGTTGATGATTCGAACTCCCGTCCAGCATATACACACAAACAGATACACAGTTGCCAGCGCCCGTTGCCCACTTCTCTCGGCTGAGTGACTCAAGTGGAATGTTTGGCGGTTTCAGCTGATGTGACTTCCAAATTTGCACGTACATTTATGACAGTAGTATATATAATTATGAATTACACTATCACATCCGTTTTACACACCTCTTTTTATACTTTGGGAAGAAGTTATTTCCAGTTCGTCGGCTTTTCTCACAAACAACGCAGTGGTGTCCAGCGTTTGGAGCCATGTTTTTTTGTACCGCAACTCCCTCTCGCATTCCGCCTGTCAATTTATATAAACATACGACACACCGGCGACCACAATGCCATCTGTTGCACTGGTCTCGTATTCCCCAAAAAAGAATTAATACTCTGTATCTTTTCTCCTCGGTGGGCCGGCCCACATGCACTCAAAGAAACATAACTATCGTGAAGCTCCTCGAGTTAGCGTTCGAAGCACTGAAGATCCGACTTACCACAAAACAATGAACACGAATCCAAGCATGAACAACATTTACATATTAATTGTTAGGATAACTGTACACACATTTGTTCAGTTTTTAGGATCACTCCAGCATAATAATTTGGAATTACTCCTAACGCGGTTGCTTTCAGCATTAGACTTCTACGTTTTTTTATCCTCAAAATACCACTGTAATTTAGAGCAAAGGTCACAAATGGCACTCTTCCTAACGTAAAAATCCTAGCAATTTCCTGACGACACAGTTCAATTGTAGTTAATTCAATTTTCATTTTTTTTCGTAGCTATCGTTCTCTATATATCTATAGACATAAGGAATGAAGTTATTAAAGGTTATTTATAAATCTCGTTACTGAGATAGTATGTATACTTTCTCGGATTACTTTTTATTAGAGACAAAAGCTCTTCATTCTCACGAGTTGTCACAGTTCTCAGAGATTTTACCTAAGGGAATGTGAATTATGGTCTATCGGGAACCTTCATAATTCCTTTTAATTTATTTTTTTTAAACATTCATCCAGGACACTGGATGCAATTTTAAAGAGCTAGAAATGCAGGGAAAGAAAAAATATTGTCATTCGGAATTTCTCGCTCGTTTCGGTGACCCCAACATCAACAGATACTTCTTGTTCTAAAAAAGCATAGATGTAAGTGTTCTTTACATGTGAATCAATTTCTAGTGATATGTTTCCTAAATGATTTATTTTTTTTTCATAATCAGAAATATCATTTGAGTATTGGAAGCATTTGCGTGTTTTTAAAAAAGTATTTTGACTACATTTGTGGAAGGTGAATGTTTATCTATTTTGCTCAAAAATATGCTTATACAGTAAATAGTTTTCAACTACCCCAGAAGTATATTATCAACCGTAATTAGTTCATGGTTGCCACTCCTGTTTTTTTTTACTTTCGGAATTAAGTTGTTTTCACTTTTCTAATGAAACGATAGTTTTTAGGCTTAATACCTTCAAATGATTTTTTCACCCTCAGAAATGGTTTCTGAATTTTAGATACCGTCAAGATTATTTACCAACTAATTTAGAGTGCATTTGTTGAAGTTTCATATTTATTGTTTTCGCTCGTAATTATGCAGTTGTTAGGCTCACTCTAGTATAATAATTTTACATCACTCCCAATGCCAATACTTTTGGAGTAACAAAACTTGTACCATTTTTTATCTTGAAGGTACCATAACGAATGAAAATAAAAGTGGCAAATCCAAAAAGCCTAAAGACGACATTAAAATATTTAATTCAGTGTTCCTTTAACTTCAATTTTTTAGTAGCTCTACTTCACAATATGTCGACGGAGAAGAACAATAAATTTATAAAACGTACTTTTATATATCTGTGTATTAAGATAATGTTTTTACTTTCTCGTACTAATTCTTGCAAGAGACAAAAGCTCATCAGTATTTCTTCCGAAGAGTTATAAAAGTTTGGAAAGATTTCACCTTAAGACATTGTTTTAATGGTAGAAAACGGACGTTCATAATGTGAAAATATTTATTTTTCTCATTTTCAATGAAGAGGCTCGGTGCAATTTTGAAGTGGTGCCACTGCACATAAAAAAAAAAAAAAGTTGCATATCTCGGTGACCAACACAGAATGAAACTGCTTTTTCTTAAATACATCAAATAATCGATTTCTTGTTTTCTCGCTCGGAAATGTCATGTGAGTATAGGAAGTACTTGGGTGTGTTTGTTTACTAACGAATTTTGAGTACCTTTGTTCATGTTTAGCAATTTCTCCCAAAAATATGTTTATTCAGTAATCAATCCAGTAAAATAGTTTTCAACTAACCCCATACATATGCTATCAGCAGTAATTATTTCACAATTGAAACTTATCTCTGAATTTCCACGATGCTGACACGTCTACAATGAGACGAAACTCTTTCGTTTTAAAACTCTCAGATGGTAACCTTCTTTACCTGTGAATCAGTTTAATCTCATGTGTTACCTTATTTATCCCTCTTTGTTTTTTTTTTCCTCTTTTTTTATATTGGAAACTGAATTTTCAATACAATTTGGAAGGTTTCACATGTAATTTTGAGTACATTTGAGGAAGCTCTATGTATAGTGTTTTCGCACTCATGCTGTTTTTATAATCAGTCCAGTATAACAGCTTTGGATTTACTCCTAAAGAGGTTGCTCTTAACGTAACAATACGCACAATTTTTTATGTTGGAAGTACCGTTACAAATGAAATCAAAAGTCACAAATGACATCCTACGGTAAAAATCCAAACAATCTCCAGACGACAGTAATTCATCTCAATCTGTACTTAAATATTCATTACTTTAAGTAGCTGTTATTCATTATATGTCTACGGAGACGAGGAATAGAATTATAAATGGGAACAAATTATATATCTTGGTCTGGGATAGTAATTATACATTCTTGTATTAATACTTGTGAGAGAAAAAACTCATCAGAATTACATTTCACGAGTTATCACAGTTTCCAGAGATTTTACCTAAGGCAATGTGACATGGTCTAACACGAACCATCATAATGTTCCAATATTTTTTTTTTTTTTTTTTACGTTAGTCAATCGGGGGACGATACAATTTTAAGGTTCTATAGATGTAATAAGAAATCATTTTTTATTCGACAATTTTCTCTTTCGGTGACTCCCGCATCAATTGAATCATCTTGTTATTGAACACCGATGTCAGCCCTGTTTACTTGTGGATCGATTTCTTGGTTTGTTTCCAAAATGTGATATTTTTTTTTACTCATGGGAGTGTTCAGAGCATTGGAAGTAAGTGGTTTTTGTTACTTTTGAGGAAATATGTGGAAAGTATATATTTAACGATTTCGCCCAAACCATCACTATACTGTCAGCTGTAACTATTTCACAATTGGCACTCCTTTTCATGATTAAGAATAAATAGAAAAAAGGGAATAGACTATTTTCCTTAATTAATCCCCTGATTGAGGTTGCTCATGCAACCTCAATTTTTTAGGCCTATCATGAGCGAGAAAAAACATAATGCGTAAATGCGTACAAAGTAATGTGAATCATTTATCTCTGTACAAATCTGTATTTTCTTTTTTCCTACTACATACTGTGTATCATATAACCAATAACTAAACAATTTCCCTCAGAAAGGTTGTCTGAATCTTAGATACTATGGGAAATTTCTCAAAAAATTTAGAATGCATTATGTGGATGTTTCATGTTTAATGTTTTTGCCATCAATAATGCGGTTTTTATGATCACTCTATAACAATTTTTAATCACTTCTTAAGGTGTACTATTTTTTACCTTGAAAGTATAATTACAAATGAAAATGTAAGACATAGGATCGTAGTCCTAACGTAAAAAAACAAAATATTTTCCATATACAGATCATTTAGTGTTCCTTCAGCCTTTTTTTTTTTTTTTTTTTTTTTTTTGAGGTGGTATTCAGTGTATGTCAACGATTATTATTGTTATGAAGGGTTCTTAATTATATATATCTATATTGCGATAGCGTTTAAATTTTCTTGCATTAACTTCTGTGAGTAGTTCATCAATATTTCTTCTTACTAGTTATCACAGCTTTGAGATTTTCCCTACGGCAATGTGGTTAGTGGTCTAACACGAACCTTCAGAATGTGCAAATATTCTTTATTTTTTAAATTCAATCTGAAGGATAGTTGCAAAACCTCTTATTCGAGGTTTCCCGCTTGTTTCGGTGACCAAAACGTCAATTGAAACCTTTTCGATGCCAGCTCTCCTTACTTGTTATTCAATTTTTTTGTTAAATTTGATTTGTTTTTCGATCTCAGAAGTGTCATTCGAGTATTGGAAGTACCTGGATGAGTTTCAAAACGAATTTTAAGTACATTTGTGGAAGATCCATATTTAGAATATTCGCCGAGAAATATGTTTTTAACGGCATCAATACAGAATTATTATTTTTTTTAAATTCTGAGTGAAACGAAACTATTTAGGGGTAAAACCTTCAAATACCGGCCTTCATTAACTGTGAATCAGTTGTATACCTTGTTACTGATTTGTTTCCAAGTCGGAATGTTTTTAACAGAAATGGATTCTGAATTTTTGGTAAAATTAGAAAGTTTTCCAAACAAATTTAGATTACATTTGTTATTGTGAAATTTCTATGTGTGGTGTCGTCGCACTCATTTTTTTTTTTTCTAGGATCACTCCCGGATAATAGCTTGGAATGACTCCTAATGCGGTTCCTTTTAGCAAAACAAGACTTCTACGATTATTTATTCTTAAAGTATCGTTACAAATGAGAATAAAAGTCACAAATGAAGCTCTTCCTAACGAAAAAATCGAAGCAATTTCCAGACGAAAGTAATACAGTTCAGTCGGTGTTCCTTCAATATTCATTTTTGTAATAGCTCTCATTCATTATCTATCTACGGAGATGAATGGAAATATAAATATAAATCGAAATTGATGATATATCTCAGGACTTGGATAGTATTTATACTTTCCCGGAATAATTTTTGAGACAAAAGCTCATCCTTCGCTCTAGTTATTACAGTTTTTAAAGGGAATGTTGCTTATGGCCTTTTGGGACCCTTTATAATGTGCAAATATTTTCTTTTTTCGTTGTAGGTTCATCTAGGACGCTCGAAGCAATTTTAAAGTGCTAGAGCTGTAGTTAAAGAAGAAATTTTTCTTATTCAATCTTTCTCGCTCGTTTCGGTGACTCCCACATCAAATGATACTTTTTGTTCTTAAACACAGATGTAAGCTGTCGTTACGTGTAAATCGATTTTTTTTATGTTTCCTAAATGACTTTTTTTTTTACCCTCGTGTCATGTGATTATTGGAAGTAATTCCGTGTGTTTACAACCAATTTTGAATTAATTTGTGGAAGATGCCTATTAAGCGATTTCTCCTAAAGATATGTTTGCACAACCATCACTCCTTTAAATATATTTAAACTACCACTAATCGTATACGTTCAACCACAACTAGTTCACAGTTTGCACACAGTGTTATCACTTGTTAAGATGAAAAAAAAAAAAAAACTACCTAAATTGAAAATCCAGGCTACCTCAGCACAACATTCACAACAGATCAAGTCAATGCTCTTACAACCTGATTTTTTTTAAATTAATTAACAAGAGAAATGCGTATATAAGTAACAAAATAATGTTTGTAAATTGTATTTCTCAGTACAGCTATGTATTTACCTTTTCCTATTGTTTGTCAAGTAATCAATAACTAAATTTCCTTTTAAACGATTTTTTGCCTTTCGGCGTGATTTTCCCATGATTATGGATAATGATATCAAATGAGCCGTCATAGTGGTAAAATATTCCACGTTTTGAATTTGATCAGGAGGTTCAAGATTCTTCTTATAGACAAAAATAATATCCGCTCTATCTTTGAATTTCCTAGTTATTACACGTCTTTAGAGATACGCACATTGTTCTCGCCCCTTATTAGGCGGTTTTAAGAATCACTCCAGTATAATAGTCTTGAATGACTCCTAAAGCAGATACTTTTAGTGTAACAAAACGTACCATTTTTTATAATGAACATCACAAACTAAAAGTCGTAAATGACCCTCATCCTTAAGTGAAAAGTCCAAAGAGTCTCAAAACGTCATTAATGCAGCTCACTCAGTGTTCCGTCAGTTTTATTTTTTCGTAGCTTTCAGTCATTATATGTCCGGTGATGAATAGAATTATAAATGGTATGCGTATTGCGATAGCGTGTATACTTTCTGGTATTTTTTGTGAGAGTAAAAAGCTCATCGGTATTCCTTTTCTCGAGTTGTCACAGTTTTGAGAGATTCTACATTTAACAAGTGTTCCATCTGGACCACCTCTTCGCCGGATATGGTTTAACGTCGCGACTGTGTGGGTATCTATGTTCGTGTGTACATGCCAGAGAATTTTTCGAATCGCCAAACGTCATCCTCTGTGATGTAATGTATTATTGTGGTGTGATATTGACTAACAAATATTGTGTGATTGGGATAATGAGCTTTGCACTGTTCTATTTATAAAGTCTGATTTATATATAATAATACTTCTCTTTCCGTGTTGCGTGAACCACGATACAGGTTGAGTTGTGGTTCAGAAACAATGAGCAAGTTCATCCACAAATGGCGCGACGTAGGATAAAGGGGAAATTGTGGGAATGAGCGGGAGCTTGGCCGGTATATATGGTCCTGTTTCCTAAACTATAATGAACCAGTTTGTTTTTAAATTTATTATAATAGACTGATTACACCCATATAATTACACCAGACAGGATACACAATCTCTCGTTAACGTGCAGCTTGCTCCACAACCTCGACACCTTTTGTGTGTCTGTCTCACACACACACCCACCCAACCACACACACACACACACACATTTTATGTACGGAATGAAATCCTTTTATATGTGGTATTTCCACTGATAATAAGCATAAAGAGTTGTTACACCAATATCATGTTTTTATTAACACCACACTATCAGGCTGGTAATACTGAAGTGGACAAAGACTATGGCTGGTGCTTGCGAGCTGCAGAGCTCCCACAATGTACTCCATGATATATTGTTAGAGTTTCAAAGGGCTGCTTGTATTTTTCAAAAGATATTGTCCATGAGTATGTTATTATTAATAATTGACATAACTGAAGTAACTAAAACGCTTCAGAGTAGCCATCGGGATTGGAGGTTTCAGCGGCCACCTGCCCTCCAACTGGTATCCACCACTGGACACATGATTGCCTAAAACATTGATGAACACATCGATATGAATGAATACCCCGTGACTATTACTGATACGTTGGTTATGCACGTAATAATCCAGGATCTGACTATGGTTCTGTAGGAAAGTTTTAGTGAGAATTTTTGTTCATAAATGTTTAGTATGTGTCTTAGTAAGGATTTGTGACGGGTTGACATCCGTCATCAAGTAGGTGTACCGGCTATGACGTCATCAATAATGGCGGCTGCTCGATCACGAAACCTGTCTTATCTCTGTTAATATTTTTACTATTTGCTTGGAAATTGGGTCAGTGTATTGTTATTAGTATGTAGAAGGTAAATAAGAATGCATTTATAACTCTTTCTGTCTTGAACATTTTTTTTTTTTTTATATATATATATATATATATATATATATATATATATATATATATATATATATATATATATATGTAATGCATCAGTTCTTCTCAATATTGTACATAAAGTGATATCATATGATTATACTAAAATAATATCTGCAAATAGATTGTTTTACAGACATGTGCGTATATGTTATCAAAAAGGGTTTTCCAAGTTGTATCAGACCCCTTTTTAATTATAGAAAAAATAATATTAGTGATTGTTTTACAGACATGTGTATATGTTATCAAAAAAGGTTTTTGCAAGTGGTCTCAGACCCCTTTACAATTATACAAAATATTGTTTTACAGACATGTGCATATGCTATCAAAAAGGGTTTTTGCAAGTTGTATCAGACCCTTTTACACTCCTACACTTGCAAAAGGAGCAACAGGTAACTTCATTTTCCCTGCAAATACATGAGCATTTGGCACATTTTACACAGCTACATGCCCCAATAAAGTCACTGGGATATTTCTGTAAATTGGTTTGTGGTACCAAGCCATTTTCTTCTACTTCAAAACCGAATTCACAAGGATCTAAGTGAGCAAACATGTTTCCAATGCAGTGATGTTGAAGATATGTATAAAGTATGACCTCAACAAGTGTCCCTTGGCACTTCTGCTTGTGGGTGGCAAGTCTTCAATGCCTGTGTCTTTTCCATGATGGTACAGCCACAATCTGAGTTCATCTAAAGATTTGCAAGGAGATCCTTTTTGTAATAACTGTATTCTTCTGCAGACTGGAGGCTTTTGGCTACATCTTCTGGATCATGAGACACACTTCTTGCAATATTAAGAGCTGCTTTCTTGGTCCCAACCTTACTTGTGTAATCAGATCCAGATAATGCATGGATGGCGGGAAGCAGAGAGCATAAGTCTCGACCCATGTTTTTATGAATAACATGAACAGGCAAAAGCCTTGTGGAATCCCCAACTCCAGTACGCACCCACATTTCTCGTACACCAAGTAGATGAAGAGTAGGCCAGTGAAACAAAGCTAACAAGAACAATTTTTGTAAAGCCATGTTGGGATGCATGTTTTGCATGAATCATCATTCTAAAGTCAGCTTCCTCAACTGACAAAGTTTATCTCTGGATGCTTTACTTGCCTACCATTTTGCACTGATATACAGTTAAATGTTATTTCCTCCTTTTCATTATTGGAAAAAGCACTAAATGTGTGGCTAGTAGCACATTGTGTCTGAGTCAAAGAAGATATTAGTGTATTGGCAGTGAACTCTTGTAGCATCAGCTTGTTTTTCGATGATCCCCAAAAACTGTTAAGTTGGATAGGCAATGGCACCTCTTCAGAAATGTGACTGATATCAATTATAATTCCTGTACTCTACCTTTGAACTCTCTCAGGTTGTTTTGGTGACAGCTTGTGATAACTGCCAAAAACATAATCGACTCGGCCACAGTCCTTTGTGATGCCTTGAACATATGAAGAGAAAGCAGAAGCTGCTCCACCAAAGGTTTTCTTTTCACTTATAACATTTCGTAAGGAATTCATGACATCCACAACGTAGCACGTCTCCTCATCAGACTGGAACAATTGATCACTGTTGGTGCTGCAATAAGAGGTTTCCAGCTCTTTTAACAATGCACTTTTTTGTGTTTTTTTAAGTAGCCCTTGTTCATCAAATAGTGAGCAGCTATCAGATAGATCAAATCGGAACAGCTCCTGCATGTCATATCCACGAGCTTGAGCTATTTGTATCATACGGTGAGCTGAAGTTGTTGACTTCTTTTTCACAGATGTCTGTGACATGTACTTCGTGATTTGTTGCTATCAAATGCTAGTAGCATGACTTTGTGGATTGTATTAGAGATCCTTGTTGTTTTATCTTCATACCTTGCTTTGCGCTGTGTAGAATACAAATCACCGGTGTGAAAATCATTCAAAATGTTTCTTAGTCTCCTGTGAAACCAGTTCTTTTGTGATAAGATTGTGCAATGGATTAGGAATCATATCAAATGGGTTACATTTTTGCAAGACATATCTGAACATTGTGTTGACTTTCATCTCTAAACTCTAATATGAAAATATTAGAATTAATACGCTTAAATAAATTTATTTAAGATGTATTTGTAAAGATCATCACATACATCTCCTTTAACTTCCCAAAGGTTAACTTTGTGGAAATAAAAAAAAAAATTGAAGCAAATAGTGAAAATATTAACAGAGATAAGACAGGTTTCGTGATCGAGCAGCCGCCATTACTGATGACGTCTTAGCCTGTAAACCTACTTGATGACGGAAGTCCACCCGTCACAAATCCTTACTAAGACAAAGACACATACTAAACATTTATGAACAAAAATTCTCACTAAAACCTTCCTACAGAACCATAGTCAGATACAGGACTATAACTATTGTTTATTGGCTAGCGTAATCCGTAACGTGAACTGGTAACGTATTTCACATGTAGTCTGGGAAAGTATTAAATTATATGCAACCTCATTGCTAATTTGTGCTCATTAGAACTAAATAGTAATGTGTGTGTGTGTGTCTACTGATAAGCAGCTGACGAGAAGAGAGAGAGATGGTGGAGCAGTCTGCACGTTAACGAGAGATGGAATATCCTATGTTTTGTGTGATTAGAAGGTTGTAATCAGTTCTCTAATAATAAATAAAAAAAAACAGGTTTATTATTATTTACAATCCAGGTTATCATTGACACCTTCATAAATATACTGTAATGGCAAAGAATGGAGTGACCAACGTGACTCCATTTCATCCCCCATCCCCCCCTCTCACTCCCGCACTTTCCCCTTCCCCCTAAATCGTGCCATTTGTGGGTGAACTTAACAAATTAAAAGAAGAATTAGAGAAGAATTATTTTATATTAATCAGACTTTATAAATAGCATAGTTCACTGCTCAATATCACAATCGCACAGTATTTATTAGCCAACATCAAGGCATAATACAAAGACCACATAATAATATTGTAGGGCACAGAGGATGAAGCTTGGCGATTCGACAAATTGTTGGGCATGTACGCACTAACACACACACGCGCTGTTGCCACGTTAACCATATCCTGCGACAAGATTGTGCAGGTGGAACTCTTGTTGCCTGTATAGTTGCGAGCAGATGACTCGAGGCCACCTAGTCCACCAAGATGTTGGTGTTTTATCTGGCAACGGTGGTAGCTGTGAACTTGACCGAGATCCAGTCTGCTGTCCGGGCGAAACAAACCCAGTAATAATTTGTCAATGTGCAGTTCTAACTGGTCTCCAATCAATATCATCCAAGTAAACGTATAATACTGATAATGATTACCGTGTCATACACGTGGTAGATATATTTACAACCATAGTATTACAACACTGGCATCCAAATAGTGCTGCGTTCATTTATGTGAGACACACGGGTATCCCGAGCGTGCAGCTCCATCACCACCTTGGTTTGTGACGTAGGCACCACGTGACGTCACGTATGGGGGGGTGGAGCTAGCTGACCCGTTCATGATGATAAACATTTATAGAGAGTAATCGTTCTACATTATCACTCGAATATTAAAGAAACATTGGTTTTCTCTATGAAAACAAACCTATTACAACCTCTAATCTCATATACGTTAAATACTGCAGCCAACCACTTGCCCCCTCACCCCCCTCCCATCACACGTCCCACCTCGTCCTCACCCACCACCCTCCATATAACTCCCACACCCCCCTCCCATTGTTCCACCTACTGTGGTGTGAACCTTTAACTGTCCCACCTGCTTTGGAGTCAGAGGTCGACGAAAGTGAGGGATGACTGGCATGACGGTGTTTTTTGTGGTAATAATGCTAGGTTGCGGTGAAGCTGATACCCTACGGCATATCTCTTGAAAACTGGTAAGGGATGTTTGGTTCACGACGACAGTCGAACAAAATAAATCACTACCAATACCCGTGTCTCACAAGGATGAACAAATCACTATTTGGATGCCTGTTTGTAATACTATGGTTATTAATATGTCTACCACGTGCATAACACGTTAATCATTATTATACTGATAATACGTTTACTTGCGTGATTGGAGACCAGTCAGAACAGCAGACTGACAAAATATCACTGTTTGTTTCGCCCGAACAGCTGACTGAGTCTCAGTCAAGTTCACAACTACCACTGTTACCAGATGAAACACCAACATGGTGGTGGACTAGGTGGCCTCGAGTCATCTGCTCGCAACTGTACCTAAGGAAATCTGGCTAATGGTCTAACATGAACCTTCATGAAGTACAAATATTCTTTATTTATTTCCCATTCAGAAGGCTCGATTTAATTTTAAAGTCCTACTACAGCAGACAAATAGAAAACCTTTATTATTCGAAATTTCTCGCTCTTTTTTGTGTGTGTGTGTGACCATTACAGTAAATGTATCTTCTTATTCTTAAACGCTTCAGATCCCAGCTCTCTTTACGTGTTAATCGATTTCTTGTTGTTTCATAAATATGATTTTTTTTACCCTTAGAAGTGTCATCTGGATATTTGAAGCAGTTGGGTGTGTTTCAAAACGAATTTTGAGTATATTTGTCGATAGTGCATGTTCAGCGATTTCACCCAGAAATATGTTTATACAGTAATCGAAAAGCAAAATTGTTTTGAATTACTCCCAGACGAAATACTATGTTCCTGGAAGTTTCATATTTATTGTTTTCGCCACCGAATACGCCGTTTTTAGAATCACTCCAGTATAATCTTTTCAAATCGCTCTTATAGACTAATTTTTAATGTAACAAAACTTGTACCATTTTTTATGTTTAAAGTACCTTCATAAATGAAAATAATGCAGTTCACTCAGAGTTCTTCAACCTTCATATTTTTAGAAGCTCTCATTCACTATAAGTGTGGAGAGATGAGAAAAACGGTTATGAATGGTAATTAATTATATATCTGCCTATGACGGTTGTCTTTATATTTTCTCGTTTTATTTTTCGTTCTCGTCAGCTGATCAATTTTCCTTCTCGCGAGTGATCACAGATTAGAGAGATTTTGCGTAAGGAAATGTGGCTTTGAACCGTAAAATGATAGCCTTCTTTGCCTTCGAATCCCACGTGTTACCTGATTTAGCCTTGATACTTTTTTTTTTTTTTTTTACAATTAGAAATATTTTCTTTCTCGAGACAATTTGGAAGGTTTCCCAGTTAATTTAGAGTACATTTGTGGAAGTCCTATGTTTAGCGGTTTCGAACTCAATTGTCCAGTATAATAGATTGGAATTATTCCTTAATCTGTTGTGTTTAACTCAACAAGACCTACCTTTTTTATCTTGAAAGTACCACTACAAATGAAAATGTCACAAATGACACGCTCCTTACCGTAAAAATCAAAACAATCTCCAGACGACAGTAATTTAGTTCAATCGGAATAGTTATTATTATTTATTATACATCTCGGAACTGGGATTGTACTTGAGAGTTCATCAGTATTACTTTTCACGAGTTATCTCAGTTTTTAGATCTTACCAAGGGAATGTGAATGTTCTTTCACGAAACGTCATAATCGTCAAATATTTCGTTTTTTTTTTTTTTCAGACGATGCAATTTTAAAGTTCTCCATCTGCAAATAAGAAATCCTATCTTATTCGATTTTTTTCGTTGTTACGGTGATCCCCACATCTTTACTTGTGAATTGATTTCTTGTTACATATTTCTATTTTTTTTTTTTTTTTCCCTCAGAGACGACTTCAGAGCATTGGAATTAAGTGGTTGTTTCCCAACAAATTAAAAAATTTGTGAAAAATATATATTTAGTTATTTCGCAAAGGTATATGATTATACATCCAACACTCCAGTACAATAGTTTTATCTAACACCAATTCAAAACTTGCACTCTCTTTATCATTAGGATTAACTTCTTGAAAAACGATTGGTGTCTCTTCCTAAATTAGAATTCCGGTCAACCTCACCACGACATGTCGTGGCATTTACATTTTCTGTTTCAATAACAAAGCAAATTCTCTTTAAACGAGTTATTGCTTTTCTGGGTGATTTTACGTTGGTCAATATGGATAATATCACACGAATCGTCATGGTTGGAAAAGTCGTAATTTAATGTTTTTCCCCGCAATTATGATTTTTTTTTTTAAGGATAACTCCAGTATAATAGTTTCGAATCATTCCTAAAGCCAATGCTGTTAGTGTAACTAAACTTATACCATTTTTTATCTTGAATATACAGTTGCGTTCATGATTCCCTGGACACATCTGGAGGTATCTGGCATCCTCTTACTACGCGACGTAATATTAATCTATGAATGAAATATGTGTTGTGCCCGCCGATTGGTTACAGAGGCGCGGTTCCATTGGTTACCAGTATGAGAATAAAGATTTACATCTCTAGAATGTATTGCGTGATATTTTCAGTATAATGGTAGTGATATCACATGGTTCATACTGCGTAGATTTATCAGATTTATTTACATATATCTACAGTTGGTTAAACTGTAGTCGTATGAGGAACAGGAGCCAATGGCACCCTGTTACATGTAGCTGGATTCGCTTCAGAGGATCGAATCACAATTCACATTGACCAAAATAAGTTAAGGCCCTATCACACGGTACCTCGTATCAGGAACGGCCGAGGAAGATTTAAGTGGAACAAAACTTGGACGCTATCACACATGTTCCTCGTAACCTCGGCAAAGGACATGCTTCTCACACTGTTGCCAGAGCCCCGTCTCGCGACTGTGGAAAGTGATTGCTGTCGCTGACTCGGTAAAGAATAAGGAGAAGCAACTTTTGTTTACAAACTGGTACGCACGCGGAACTGCCTCAATTTCTCTATAAGGGCGAATTCAGCTGCCCTTGTCCAGGAAATCGATGATAAAGCCATCAGTACGTTGTTGTTGTGGTGGTGTTTTCAGGTGGCGACTGATTCGTCTACTCTACCTGCAGTGGTCCTCAGTTGTAAACACGTGATATTTTATCGACATCACAGTTTCCTCGGTGTAGGAAATATTAACTCTTTATAAGGCCTTCAAAACGATTGATTTTATTATAAAATATTAATAAGTATTCAGTGTTAGGGTAAATGTTTAATAATGCAGTATGATATATTCTCTGTCGAGTAGCCTGGGTTTTGGTCACACTGTTTTGCCCGTCGTATCCTCGGCAGGCATCCATCCAGATGGGTTCCAAATGCCCGTGGTATCGTCGGCAATTTTACCACGTTACCGTTCCGATTTACCATCGTATCCTCGGCAAACCTCCTATGAAGTGCCGTGTGATAGGGCCTTTACAGCATTGTTTCTGCGTAGCTAATTGATGTTTAACATGTGCCTCAATCCTCCGTTGATGTGTCCTAATACTGTTTGACCTAAGGAGCGCTGCATCATTTCATACAGTCACTGTGTAACGGAACCCTGTGTGTGTGTGTGTGTGTGTGTGTGTGTGTGTGTGTGTGTGTGTGTGTGTGTTCCCATTATTCTCGTAAACGACTTGAGAAATCAACATGAAACCTTCAGGTTATAAAGATATGGTCAAAATCTTGAACTTGTTCAACAGCATATTCTGGCGGCCGGTTAACATTCGGCTTCCGAATGTTTTTGTTTTTTTTTCTATTATATTTTACCCTCAGCAAATATATGAACGCACGAAGAAAAATGTGTAGTATGACCTGTTATAGAATTTTCCATAAAATTGTTTTTGTGGGTGTACCGAAAGGCTTGTTTTGCTCAGTTATGGCGACCCACTACTCACCGACTACCCCCACTGAGTTTACTGAATCTTTGAGTCATTATAGTCATGAGCTGCTCGGAGCATGGGGGGAGGAGTTGGTCAGTGAGCGTGACCAGTACACAGTCACTCCTTGCACTTGGGACAATAAAGGGCCACCCTGAAATGTGGACTTTTATCAGAAGTCACAGTCACAGATGTCACAAGCCATGAGGGAGCATGGTCAATGCTGGAATGTCTGTGACAGCGGTATCCGGACAAATGAATGTGCATCATTCAACCATCAGTCGCCTTAGAAGTCGGTTCCGAGAACCTGGCAGCACTGTGAACCGCCCACATGCCCGCCGACCACGTGTGACCACTCCCGTACAAGATCGGCACATGCGACTCCAGCACCTGCGTGATCGCATGCCCGCCGACCACGTGTGACCACTCCCGTACAAGATCGGCACATGCGACTCCAGCACCTGCGTGATCGCCTGCGCCCAGCCACCCAGACCGCAGATGAGGCGGTCGGAATCCACAACAGGCGGATCTCGGCTCAGACGGTCAGAAATCGTCTGAGGGAGGCAGGTCTCCGTGCCCGTCGACCGTACCGAGGTTTGGACCTGACCCCCCTACGCCGACAGAACCGACTCGACTGGGCTAACTGTCACCTTCGGTGGAGACTTGCGCTGTGGAGGACGGTGCTGTTCAGCGATGAGTCACGCTATCAACTTTACCGCCCCGATGGTAGGCAACGCGTATGGCGACATATCAATGTCGTGCGTCGGGTGGCACATGGTGGTACGAGTGTGATGGTATGGGCAGGCCTTTGCCATGGACAGCCTACCCAGCTGCATTTCGTTGAGGGCAACCTGAACGGGCAGCGGTACCGCGACGAGATCCTGAGGCCCATTGTCGTGCCATTTGTCCGAGGCGCCTCCATCACGTGACATTTCAGCACGATAATGCCCGACCGCACACTGCCAGGATCTACACAAAATTCCTGGATGACGAGGATGTTCCTGTCCTGAATTGGCCAGCATAATCTCCCGATATGTCGCCAATAGAACATGTTTGGGATGTTCTGGATCAGCGTGTGAGGCAGGGTGTTCCAGTTCCAGAAGACGTGCGCCAGCTCCGAGTTGCACTGCAGGAGGAGTGGGCGAACATTCCACATGCCACCATTGACAATCTGGTGATCTCTATGCGTCGGAGGTGTACAGTCACGCGTACTAATTTCTGCTCAGGGGTTACCCCTTCCTTCCCCCCTCCACCCTGGACAGAGGGAAGGGGGGAATCGCGAACAAGTCTACCCCGCCTTCTACCCCCAACTCCCCCACCCTCCACCTCCAGCTGCCAGTTACTGATTAGACGCAAATTTTCTCATGTCTAAACTGTCGTCGCACACGCTTTCAACGGCCAAGATTTGGACTATATTTTTAGAATAAATTACCGTATTGAACTGCATTCTCAAATTGAAAATATTCACCATCATTGTAATCCATTCCAGTGCTTACCTTTACTCTTCCCCCAGCTGTCTCTCTCGCTCTCTCTCTCTCTCAATTTACTTTTCCCACTCACTCTTTCTTTTTAAATTTATATAACTTTCTCTTTGCTTCTCTCCCCCTCTTCCCCTTCTCTCTCGTTCTTTGTCTTAAGTCTTCCCCTCCTCTCACCGCTCCCCTCCCGCCACCTTAGGCCTGATCAGCAGTCAGTTATACCGTCACTGCTCCTTCGTATATCGTGTGCAGGCAACATTTATCACACACACTTAGGTCAGATGTATGGAAAGCTAATATATATATATATATATATATATATATATATATATATATATATATATATATATATATATATATATATATATATATATATATAATTGTATTCTCATTATGTGCCAAGTTCAAATAGAGAACACCAGACCAATATTCAATTTATTTATTAAGTTGGACCGTTCCAACTGTACACACATACTGGGTAGCTGGGCTTATAAACTACACACATTCACACACACACACACACACACACACATTCAATAACCGGTTATTGAATGAGGAGTACAAATATAGACTGGGACAGGGAAGGTTTGGAGCCAGCAGATCATTCTAATAACCGGTTAGAATGACTATATTTGTAGTCGCCACGCTGGCAGTGCAAAATTTAAGTCGTGTGTGTGTGTGTGTGTGTGTGTGTGTGTGTGTGCAGTTTATAAGCCCAGCTACACAGCTATGTGAAGAGGAACGGTCACTCTAATAAAAATTACGAATATTGGTCTGGTGTTCTCTATTTGAACTTGGCACAATGAGAAATACAATTATATATATATATATATATATATATATATATATATATATATATATATATATATATATATATATACAGGGTGTTCCAGAAATATGTGCCGAAAATCAGGGTATGTATTCCTGATACATAATTGAATGTAAATGACTAAATGACCATATTAGCAAATCTCAATAGTTTTCGAGTTACAGCACCTAACAGGTCTGCTTGAATGTTTTTGACTCCGGGAATTGCTCGTAAATGAAACATTTACCAAGGACAACGTGATGTATTAACAAAATAAAACAATATTTCCAGTATAACAATAACATTTACAGTAAATGTTCAAAATTCCGCCCTCCTTGCTCGATGTACACTGCAGCACGTCGCAGAAGTGACTGACGCACACGTTCGAAGACCCCAGGATTGTTTCGTACACGTGCCGTGCTGTCCTCCACACGGTGCCACAATTCCTCACGGTTTGGAACGTCTGTAGTGTACACTTCGCTTTTAATGTGTCCCCACAGGTAGAAGTCCAGGGGAGTGATGTCAGGAGACCGAGGTGGCCATGACACTGGGCCGCCTCGCCCAATCCATCGTCCAGGAAACACATCATTTAAGTAATCCCTTGTAATATGCCAATAATGGGCCGGAGCACCATCATGCTGAAACCACATCTTTCTCCTTATTCCAATGGGCACATCCTCCAGCAGCAGTGGTAGTGTGTCCTCAAGAAAACGTCTGTATGTTGCACCATTCAGCTGCTGGGGTAGGAGGTATGGACCAGTCAGATAGTCACCAATGATGCTTGCCCATACATTGATTGTAAATCGTACCTGATGACCTCGTCGAGCCATTACATGTGGGTTGTCATCAGACCAAGTATGCCGGTTATGTAAATTAATGGTGCCATCTCTCCCGAATGTTGCCTCATCAGTAAATACCACAAGTGCTTGAAATTGACAGTTTTCAGCATGCCTCCTTAACAGTCACTGGCAAAACTGCATCCTTGGAAGATAGTCCACATCAGTTAAAACTTGTACTTTCTGATGGTGGTATGAATGTAGATGATGTTGATGTAGAGTCCGCCACATTGTCACCACTGGCAGCTGCAGAGCATGAGCAATCTGTCAAGTACTTTTTTCAGGATCATCCTCAATCATTTGTAGTATCCGGTCCTCCATGTTGTCCATGTAAATGTCCCGTGGTCGTCCTCTGTCACCCGGAATTGCACGTTGACGAACAGTACCAGTCTCACGTATACGACGATCAACTGCGAGAAATGTTCGCCAGTGTGGCACTCTGTGGTTCGGATAACGTTCCCTGTACAGCCGTACTGCTGCCGCAGCATTACCCCTAGCTTCACCCAGTGTCAGGTGCATATCTGCATAGTCACCATTGCAGTATTGCTCCATGTCTGCTTGCGCGTGGTTCTCTAAAACTGATTGATCTACACGTTCAGCTCTGGACATCACCTTGCTGGTTCGCCACCCCCACCCTTCCTTCCTCATACACCATCCCCACTCAACCACCCAACAACACCTTTGTCGTTTATGGCATGTTACCACGTCAAGGGTGATAACACTATCTGATACTGCACACACGAACGTATCATTACGATTCTTATTACTAACTTATGTACAGGCTATCACATACTGTACATTCTACAGCTTTCGGCACATTCCTGACAAACTTGTCAACTTTGCTGTGTGCCGTATTACTTTATGGTCGTCAAGTAATTTCACATCTGTCTCAGACATTTTGTACAATCCCTGGATTTAAACACATTCCTGGCGGACCTCTGATGTGCTGTAACTCGAAAACTATTGAGAATTGCCAATATGGTCATTTAGTAATTTACATTCAATTATGTCAGGAATACATCCCCTGATTTTCGGCACATATTTCTGGAACACCCTGTATATATATAAATTAGCTTTCCATACATCTGACCTGTGTGTGATAAATGTTGCCTGCACACGATATACGAAGGAGCGGTGACGGTATAACTGACTGCTGATCAGGCCTAAGGTGGGGGGCGGGGAGGGGTGAGAGGCGGGGAAGACTTAAGACAAAGAACGAGAGAGAAGGGGGAGAGGGGGAAAGAAGCAAAGAGAAAGTTATATAAATTTAATAAGAAAGAGAGGAAAAAGTAAATTCAGAGGGAGAGAGAGAGAGAGACAGCCGAGGGAAGTGAAAAGGTAAGCACTGGAACCCGGAATTGTGCAGCGGATGACACTGGATTACAATGATGGTGAATATTTTCAATTTGAGAATGCGGTTCAATACGGTAATAATTTATCCTAAAAATATAGTCCAAATCTTGGCCGTTGAAAGCGTGTGCGACGACAGTTTAGTCATGTTTACAGGACATGAGAAAATTTGCGTCTAATCAGTAACTGGTAGCTGGAGGTGAAGGGTGGGGGAGTTGGGGGCAGAAGGCGGGATAGACGTTCGCGATTCCCCCCTTCTCTCTCTCTAAGGGTAGAAGAGGGGAAGGAAGGGGTAACCCCTAAGCAGAAATTAGTACGCGAGACTGTACCACTTTGCGCAATGCCAAAGTTGGACACACTCGGTACTGAGAGCTATGAACTCAGACTGCTGACCCCTTGTTTCTTTAGGCTGTGATAAGTTATATGTTCACAGAAATTCGTTAAAAATGTTAATGTGATTTCAATACTATATCTAGAATAAAATAAAAATTAATGTGCGGATTCATTTTCCGTTGGATCAATAAATCAAAATAACTTTTGTGCATTTATAATTTTGTTGAGTATAGTTGCTTACACATATTATTTCACGGGACAGTACCGATAGGTTCCTGCGTCCTTCTGGCGTAGTGGATGAGTCTTTGATTTGCATCAGCAGATATCATATAGGCCTACCGATAATCGTTTAGTAATTATTCATAATTAGTGTAACCCTGTATAACTTAAATAGTGGGCTCTGTGACCCTAACCTGGGAAGGATAGGCATCTCTATATCTCGTTTCTTACTGTGTGTTACATTATTAGATTAAATACATTTGAGGTCACCGATGAGTATAATAATGCTCAAATTCAAATCATAAATTATGAATCATAGTTATGTAAATAATTAGTTATTCTGAAAAAAAGTACCGGACTGTTGCGCAGTTACGGGGAGAAACAATTGTTCCACCAAGCGACGCTCACGTTATCTAAAGTAAGCCCCATTGCTTATACTGTATGCTCTGCATGTTTGTTACTGTTATAACACATATCGCTGCCCATGGAAAATAAGCAATAATTTTCATAATTATGAATAAAATTATTATAACGGTCGTGTGAAAAGAACCGACGTTTCACTCCATGAAGTTCCAACACACACACACACACACACACACACACACACACACACACACACACACACACACACACACACAGTAAGTAAGTATTTATTGACCACAATATCCAGTTACACATACAGGATTTCAAGTAACAATAAACCTTAGCATGATAAACAGCACATCAGATATTCGCAAACAATTATGGTCCACAAAACAAGCGAAGCATTAAAGGGTTGATCAGTGCATCTATATAGCCTTAATGAAAGATGGAAATCATTACACTTCTGATTAGTAACAACTACAATTTGACCAATCACCTTTTTTACGGAAAAAAAAAAAATGATATGGTTAGAATAAGAGCATACAAAATGAATTAAATACACTTAAAATAACATAGCCAAAACAGGAAAGTACCTTATACACTATTTCCTCAATAGGAAACTGAGCATCGTCACCAATGATTTGACTCCAGAAAGTAAAGTTATATCTTGTACGTATGTGCTGTCAGTGGACACACCTCCAGTACATGCAACTCTGCACAGCACCACAGGGACAAAGCCGCTCTGCTACCGGGAGACGTCCCCGTCCTCGCCGATTCCAACGGCCCGTCTCATTTATAGATCTCGTGAACTGTCAAAGTAGGGTTCAACACATTATAAATTAGGCTTCTAGAAGATGTGGAATTAGAAATTGATTGCTTTAAAGATTCAATGCCGACTTTAACATCATCAACAGAATTATTAATTAAACTCAATGTGTTTACTTGTTGGTGTGTTAACTGCCATGGTCAGCCTGACGGCGTGCACCCACGGGACATCGGGCATACCACACACACACACACACACACAGGGTTCCGTTACACAGACTCTGTATGAAATGATGCAGCGCTCCTTAGGTCAAAGAGTATTAGGACACATCAACAGAGGATTGATGCCATGTTAAACATCAATTAGCTACGCAGAAACAATACTGTAACTTATTTTGGTGACTGTGAATTGTTTCGATCCCCTGAAGCGAATCCAGCTATATGTAACATAGGTTGCCATTGGCTCCTGTTCCTCATACTACTACAGTTTGACCAACTGTAGATATATGTAAATAAAGCTGATACATCTACTCAGTAAGAACCATGTGATATCACTAAATTATACTGACAATATCACGCAATATATTCTAGAGATGTTTAGAATCGAGCCTCTGTAACCAATCGGCGGGCAAAACACATATTCCATTCATAGATTAATACTACGTCGTGTAGTAAGAGGATGCCAGATACCTCCAGATGTGTCCAGGGAATCATAAACTCAACTGTACCACGCCAAATAAAAAAAATGGCAAATGACCCTCATCCTAACTTAAGAACTACAGTCTCCGGAGGACACAAATACATTTCATTTAGTGATCCCCCAACCTTCATTTCTTTGTCTTTTTTACTTTATTTCCATGAAGGAGAAATAAAGCTATGAACGGCAACTAATTTTATATCTCGGAATTGCGATTTCTCGTATTAATTTTCGCGAGTGTCAAAAAGTCATAAATATTTCTTCTCGCTAGTTTTCTCAATTTCGAGCGATTTTTACCTAGGAAATGTG
This sequence comes from Coenobita brevimanus, assembly GCF_032717465.1. Classification (NCBI taxonomy): domain Eukaryota; kingdom Metazoa; phylum Arthropoda; class Malacostraca; order Decapoda; family Coenobitidae; genus Coenobita; species Coenobita brevimanus. The sequence continues at coordinate 20,339,310 of NC_137029.1, read as the reverse complement.
GTAATGGTCTAATAATGTAATAATGTTCAAATATTTTTTTTTTTATTCACGACTCAGCAATTTAAAGAGCTACCACTGCAGATAAGAAAGAAACCTTTTACCTGAAATTTCTGGCTTGTTTCGGTGACCAGTACATCAACTGAAAGTTCAGTTTCTTAAACACCTCAGACTCCAGCTCTCGTTAAGTGTGATTCGGTTGCTTTGTATGATTCCTAATGTTATTTTTTCACCCTCAGTAGTGTCAGTTGAGTATTGGAGGTACTTTTGTGCGTTTCAAAACGATGTTTCAGTACATTTGTGGAAGATGCATATATTGTAATTTTGCCATAAAATATTATACAGTCAACGCGCATTCGTTTACTCTCGGTCGTAACGAGATCACAACTGGCACTTTTTTTTTTTAAATATCTGAATTTCCAAAATGTTATACACGTCTCGAACGAAACCAAATTCTTTCAACTTAAAACCCTCAAATGCCAGCCTTCTTTACCTGCGATTCAATTTCATCCCACTGGTTTCCTTATTAAGCTTTGTTGTTGCTGTTTTTTGAGTATGAATATTTTATCCTCAGAAATGGATTTTTTTTTTTTATACAATTGGGAAAGTTTGCCTACAAATTTTGAGTATATTAGTGAAATTTCTATGTTTAATGTCTTCGCACTCAATTATGCGGCTTTTAGGATCAGTCAAGCATAATAGTTTGGAATTACTCCTAACGCTGTTGCTTTTAGCCTAATATGACTTCAAGGATTTTTTTATCCTGAAATGAGAAAAAGTCACAAATGACACTCTTCCTTACGTAAAAATCTAAACAATCTCCAGACGACAGTAATACAGTTCAAGCGTTGTTAATACAATTTTCATTTTTTTAAGTAGCTTTCGTTCTCTATATATCTATGGCGATGAGGAATGAAGAAATAGTAATCAATTATATACTTTGGTACTATGACTATTCATACTTTCTCCGATTAATTTCTCTGTGAGTCCTGAGCTTATCCTTCTCACGAATTATATTCCTAAGGGAATGTGGCTAATGGTCTATCGGGACGCTTCAAAATGTGCAAATTTTTTTTTTTTTTTTTACATTCACTGTTTGATGCAATGCAAATAATGAAGAAATAGTTTTTAGTCGATATTTCTCGCTCGTTTCAGTAACTCCCACATCAACTGATAGTTTTTATTCATGAAAACCGCTCTCTTTATTGTGAATCGATTTTTTATTTCTAAAAACCATATTTTTTTACCCTCAGAAGTGTCATCTGAGTAATGCAAGTAATTGCGTGTGTTTACCACGAAATTTGAGTACATTTGTGGAAGATGCACACATAGAGATTTCTCCCAAATGTATGTTTATACTTCCATAACTCCTGAAAAATATTATGAACTATCTCCAATCTTATACTTTCAGCCGTAACAAGTTCACATTTGGCACACAGTTTTTTAATTAGTTCACAATTGGCACCCCTTTCCATATATCTGAATTTCCACTTTTTCTACACGTCTAAAATGGAAACTTTCGGCTTCAAACCCCCAATTGCAAACCTTCTTTACCTTTTAGTCAATTTAATCCCTCGTGTTACCTAACATAGCCTTATTACTATTTTTTTTTTCTAGTCGGATTTTTTCACCAACAAAAATATTTTCTGAATTCTATATACAATTGTGAATGTTTCCCAACAAACTCGAAGTCAATTTTTTTTCATTTTTTTTCCCCCCCGAAATTATGCTCTTTTTGGGATCACTCCAGTATAATTGTGTTGAATGTCTCCTAGAGCGTGGTTTTTACTGTAACAAAAGTTGCACTATTTTTTAGTCATGAAAATGAAAATGAAAAGAAAATGAATAAGGTAAATGTCCGTCTTCCTTAAGTAAAAAATACAGTTTCCAAACGACACTAATACGGTTAATTGTCCCACATTTTTTAGTAGCTCTCATTCACTTTATGTGTACAGAAATGACAAATAATAATATGGTAATTAATTATATATCTCCATATTACGGTAGTTTGTACTTCCTCGTATTATTTTTCGTTAGCGTCAAAACCTGATCAGTATTCCTTCTCACGAGTCTGGAGAGATTCTGTCAGAAAATGTGCCTTTTTTACCTGCAATCAGTTTCATCCCACGTGTTACATATATATATATATATATATATATATATATATATATATATATATATATATATATATATATTTTTTTTTTTTTTTTTTGGCGGACTTTCTCAATGATTATAAACGTTTTCTGAACGTCCGATAAACTTTTGAAGGTTTCACAAGTAATTTAGAGAACATTTGTGTAAGTCCCATGTTTAGGGTTTTCTCAATTAATCATGTGGTTTTTATCACTCGTGTATAATTGTTTGGAATTACTCATAAAGCGGTTGCTTTTAATTTAACAGGACTTCAACGATTTTTTATCCTGAAACTAGCAGTATAAATGAAAATAAATGTCACAAATGACACCTCGTGAGTTAGTTCAATCGGTGTTCCTTCAATCTTCAATTTTTTTTAGTACAGGGGTTCTCGTTCATTTTCTTTTACGATGAGGTATAGAGTTATAAATGGTAATTAATTATGTCTCGGTACTGGGATAGTTTTTATATTTTCTCGAATTAATACTTGAGAGACAAAAGCTCATCAGTATTACTTTTCTCGAGTTATAACCGTTTTCAGAGAAGAAAAATAAAATTATTAATGGTACAGTCGCCAAATGTTCCACCTTGGCCACCTAGCCGCGAGAGGTGGGTAACGGGTGCTGGCAACAGTGTATATGTTTGTTCGTGTGTACATGCTCGACGAAAGTTCGGATCATCAACCCTCTTCGTCTGTAGTGAACCTCCGTCAGAGTCAGAGTTCATCCCATAGATGGCTGGGTACGGAGTTGGGTGGGGAGAAAAATGTCTCAGGAGTAAGGCGGCTCTCCCATCGGCTCAGCCACTGGCATGAAACTGGTCGCACGGAAAATTGTTGTGTGCCACAGGTCGCCCTGACCAAGGCCAAATAAATATGACTTCTATAATAAGGTAATATATAATAATATGATAAATATATACTCATATATAATACAATAGTATTTATCATACTATACTTACTTGGCCTTGGTCCGTGCAACCTGTGGCACGCAACAATTCCATGCAACCGGTTTCCTGCAACTGGTCAAGCCGGTGGGAGAGCTGCTTAAGGGGGCAGCTTGGCATAGTGAAGGCCAGGGCAGGCGCAGGACGGGGGGGGGGGGTTACGTTGTTCATACCGTCAGTGATAATCATTGCCGAACTAGTTTTTGAGATCCATTAGCATTCTACTAAATATTTGTATTCTTAACAATACTAAAATTTTATTTTCTATGTTGTTTTTACAGTTACCATAACACTATATACTGTAATCGCTCCTAACCTTTCTCCGTCTCACTCTCTCCTTATATCAGCAATTCCATTTCATAGGATTATCACTTGATACCATTATCAGTATAGGTTGAAGAGGAATGCATTTACCTAACATCTACGTCCAGTTACAAGTAAGATTACTTGCCATATTCACATCATGAATGACACTGACCAATAAACATTAGGATGATGTTCAGACACTGTTAACGGTTCCTTGTTTCCCCGTTGGTAGTACTTCAGGTTTTTGTGTGTTCTGTGGAGCACCACGAAGAGGTACGAGGTTAAAATACTGTCACTTCAACAGGCATAGTTTATGTATACTGCTGTCGATGTGGCTATTATATCAGCTATGTTAACGACTTACCGTATCATATTTTATATGATTATGGTCATAACAGCACACCTTTATAGTCCATTCATCTAACGAATGACTGAATTACACATTACAAGGAATATTGATTGTGAGCGGTGCCGCTTATGTGTGAGGTCACACATTTACACGCTCATCGATTATTCACCGAACAACATTATCTCACATTACAGCAAGATGAAGACCACCTCTCCATCACAGTATGCAAAAGCTTCCAGTCATTTTAAGCACAACTGCTATTGATTCATGAATTATTGGGACATTTATATCACCATTGCCTGTGATATTACATAAATGACTGGTAAATGCAACATAACGAACATGAAATTATCATTACAAGCTGAAACAGATTTTTTTTTTTTTTTTTTTTTTTTTTATCGCACGAATCTAGGCGCTTTAGCTCCCGTCGACTCGTGACTATCTGACTCGAGGCGGTATTCTGCCTCGGCTCAACGAACGAATTTCAACCTCCGACATTTACAGTTCGTATCTCGCCCACTTAGTGTAAATTAATATCCGCCCAATGAGTTGACCTAACTTATGTGATCATGTCTCGGATCAAGAATGGTATTTCAATAGGTTTAATCAAGACCGGCCCAGGACTGGCGAAATGTAAAACGAACAGTTAGACACCGGTATCTACTATTCTACCGTAAGAGCCGATCACACGACGGTTCTTCCCCCCAGTATTCAGTACAATTTTAGCCATAGGTTTATCATGTAATAATGAAAATGAATACGTTTATAAATATGCAATATGTATAAAGATCCGGTCTTTTAGATTATTCTACTTATTGTTTTCAATATTCTCATTATCTAATACTTTCAAGAAATTCCTTTGAAATTCTATTGGCTAAAATACTTTCAAGAAATTCCTTTGAAATTCTATTGGCTAAAAATTGTTGACCGAATATTGGGATGAACTCTGCCGGAGGTTCACTACGGACGAAGAGAGCTGAAGATCCGAACTTCCGTCGAGCATGTACACATGAACAAACATATACACCGATGCCAGCACCCGTTACCCACCTCTCGCGGCTAGGTGGCCCAGGTGGAACGTTTGGCGACTGTACTTACTTAAAAATCTGGGTATTGCAATAGTTTATATTTTCTCGTAATTTTCGTGATACTAAAGTTCATCAATTTTCATCCTGACGAATTATCACAGTTTTGACGGTTTTACTAATGAAAAATGGCTAATGGTCTAATCCAAAGCTTCATAATGTACAGCTTCGGCCAAGTGTAAGTATCCACCCTCTCCCAGCAAAACCGGACAGTTGGTATCGTCGCACTCATGGATTTGAGAGGTGAAGCAGGGCACGACTCATCCGAGTCGGATCAGCGAGAGCGTGTGCCACTATGTGTGTGTGTGTGTTATAGCTTTGAACGACTTTCGTCGATTGTCTGCAAAATTGGAACCTAGAGACAAAATACTGTTAATGGTACGCCGTGAAAAGATAGATATTACATGATTCCATCTGCTTCAAGAATGGCATGAGCATTATACGGCACATAAAGATCCCGCGTGAATAGACATTATAATTACGAGTATTATAGAAGAATAATGTTCTATGCCAATCTGTGATAAATGAGAAACGACCTTTTATTACCATCTCGTTACCTCAAGTAACTGATTCGACTCAGGTTGATGAGTCTTCCCAGGCGTCACCTTTCAAATTCATAGTTACGACAGTGCCACATGTAAGGTTGCTTAGGAGAGGGTGGATACTTACACTTGTCCGAAGCTGTACAAATTAAATTATTTTTTCCATATTCAGTTAGGATCCTCGATGCAATTTCAACGTTCAATTACTGCAGAGAGAAAAGAAAACCTCTCTGATTAGAAATTTCTCGCTTGTTTCGGTGACCAATACATCAGATGAAACTTCTTGTTCTTAAAAACATCAAATGCCAGCTCTCTTTACGTAGGAATTTATTTCTTGATATTTCTCATTTTGTTTTTTCATTATCAGAAATATCAGAGCATTGGAAGTAATTGTGTGTGTTAGAGAACGAATTTTTAGTACATTTGTGTAAGATGGATAATTATCGATTTCGCCCAAAAATATGTTTATACAGTCATCAATCCAGTAAAATGGAATTGAATTACCCCCAGACGTTTACTATCAATCGTAATCATTTCACGATTGAAACTTTTTTTTTTTTAATTGCGAAATTGTTTACATATCTATAGTGAAACGAAACTCGGGGTTTAAAACCGTCAAGTGCTATCCTTCCTTGCCTGTGAATCAACTTCATCGTACGTGTTACCTAATTTCGCCTTGTTAGTAATATTTCCCTCGTCGATTTTTTTTTTTTTTAACCACAAATGTTTTCTGAATTATATAACGAATTTTGAATCTTTCCCAAGAAATTTTAGTACATTTGTGGAAATTCAATATTTATTTATCTTCGTCCGCAATTATCCGGTTTTTAGGACCACTCCAATATAATAGTTTTGGAGAACTTAAGTCAAAGGTTTTAGTTTAACGAAACGTACATTTTTTATCTTGAAAAAGCCACTACAAATGAAAATAAAAGTCGTATCTACCCCTCTTCCTTACGTAAAAATCCATGGAGTTTCAATACATTAATTAAGTTCATTCAGTGTTCATTCAATCTTCATTTTTTGTAGCTGTCATTCACTATATATTTACGGAAATTTGGAAGAGAGTTATAAATGGTATTTAATTATATATCTGTGTATTGCTATAGATTATAAATTTTTGTATTAATTTTTTCTCCAGTGTTTATTTTCATGCGTTACCACAGTTTTGAGAGATTTTACCTAAGCAAACCTGGCTAATGGTTTAACACGAACCTTCACAATATGCAAATTCTCTAACTTTTTTAAACACAATCAGGAGGCTCGATGCATTTTTAAAGTGCTACTACGGCAGATTAAAAAGAAAACCTTTATTATTTGTTATTCTCGCCCTTTTATCTGTGCTCATATCACATGAATCTTCTTGTTCTTAAACACTTCAGATCCCAACTTTACATGTTAATCGATTTCTTGATAAGTTTTATTCTTAAACACCTCAGATGCCAGCTTACTTTGTGTTAATCGATTTCTTGGTTTATGTTTCCTAAATGTGATTTTTTCGCCCTCAGAAGTGTCATCTGAGTATTAGAAATAACTGTGTTTCAAAAAGAATTTTTTTTTTATATTTGTGAAATGTATATATACAGCTCTTTAGCAGAAAAATGTTTTTAAAAAGTAAAATGGTTTTTAAGTATCTCCATAATTAGTTCACAATTGGCACCATCACTGAAATTCCAGTTTGTTTAGGCCTATAATGAAATGAAACTCTTTACCTGTAAAACTTTCAAATACCAGCCGTTTTTAACTTTGAATCAGTTTCTTTAGTCATGCCTCATTTAACCTTGTCTGATTTATTTTTTTATCTCCGAGTCGGAATCTTTTAACCCTCAAATGGATTTGAATTTTTGATACAACTGAGACTGTCCCAACAGATTTCGAGTACATTTTAAATCGGATGTAGGTTAAACTATTCTTAGATAATTAACTGGGTATACACAGACCTTCCATGCGTACCTAATTTACTTCTATTAATAGATAATTACATGGTAAAAGATCATCCATCACCACTGATACCATGTTGATGGTGAATAGTGTCCCATATATTATCTCAGTCATAGATTCATTCCTATGATAAAAATCTGCAACTCGGAATATAATGGATGTATTAGTAATACATACAAGAAAAGTATAGTGTATTTATTGGGTTGTGGGTAGGACAGCTTGTCACATACATGTTAATTAAACATCCCGAAAACATTCAGACGCGAAACAGAATCCCATATCCGTTTGTTGTTTTTGCTCTAATCATCACAAGTATCATGTTGATATAACTAAAAAATAAAAATCCCCATTGTTTTTCGACGCATCTGAGGATATATTGGCAATACAATAAATACCCTCTCCTGTGTGAAACAAACCATTTGAAAACAAAAAAATAAATGTAGCTTACATGTTTCTGAAGCTGGATATAAATGAATCTCATCTTGCATAATAGTTTCGAGAATGTCATGAAAGAAGCATCAAATGGCAAAGCATTTATGTGATTCGTAACCGTTCTACAGCCTTCAAACAATAACAATTTGCATATGCCTAAGCTACTACGATACAAACATGCAGGGCAATTACCAAGTGTGACATGAATTGAAGTTTTTATCATACAATTATGCATGCAAAGGGTAATGACGAACAGTCAACATGAGTTCCACCAGGACCATGTAGTCGCAGGATATGGTTAACGTGGCAACAGCGCGAGTGTTCGTGTATTCTGTACACTGGAAGGCGAATATAAAGAGTGTACTACCTAATGGTCGTATAAAACGTTAAAATATGTTGGCTTGTCAACGTTAATATACCGTACATGATACCAAAGACGGTAAAACAATATGTGCAATAATGCACGTAATGATATATATATATATATATATATATATATATATATATATATATATATATATATATATATATATATATATATATACTGTATATATATATATATATATATATATATATATATATATATATATATATATATATATATATATATATATATATTCAGTCGACAATTTTTAGCCGATAGAATTTCAAAGGTATTTCTTGAAAGAATTGGATAAAGCGGATATTGAAAACAATAAGCAAAATATTCTAAAAGACCGCATCTTTACATATATTTCATTATTATAAACCCATTCTTTTCCATTATTACATGATAAATCCATGGCTCACCACTTATTACGTGGATCAATGGACACGGCAATTGTTTTAACAGTTGATGTATATTAAACCAGTAGTGTGGGTGACGTGGTAGTTAACGCTTCAGCCAGCCGATCCGTGTGACGTGGTTTCACCCTCGTCATACAAGATGGGTTTCTCCTACTGAACACCAGACCCTTATCTCACGATCTAGGTCATCATCCAACATCACATATCCTCGCGCCGGGTGCTGGGGCTCAGGGGTTGAGCTCCTGACTCGTAATTACGTGGTTGCGAGTTCAAGCCTCTCACGGGTTACCGTTGCCCGAGTGGTAGCGCGATACTGTTACCTACCGGGGCTATATGGCTATAATTGCCTAGCTCGCACCCCGGGCCTTGGTGAGTGACGTTAAAGCTCCTAAGTGTGATTTAAAAAAAAAAAAAAAGTTTCAAAATGTAATGGTAATTTTATGTTCGTTATGTTCCATTTTTCCATCACATAAGTAATATCACAAGCAGTGGTCCCAACAATTCATGAATCAATAGCAATTGTGCTTAAAATGACTGGAAGCATTCCATACTGTAATGTGGAGGTGGTCTTCACCTTGCTATAATGTGAGATAATGTTGTTCGGTGAATAATCGATGCGCCTCACACAAAAGCGGCACCGCTAACACTCAATTTTCCTTGTAATGCGTAATTCAGTCATTCGTCAGATGGATGGACTATAAAAGTGTGCTGTAATGACCAGTCATACGGTAAGTCTATCATAGCTGATATAAAATCCACATTCGACAAAAATATGTTTAACCTCCTACCTCCTCGCGGTGCACGACGGAACATAAAATCATCTGCTCAAAGTACTACGAACGAGGAAATAAGGAACATTAACACTGTGTGAACATCATCCTAATGTTTATTAGTCAGTGTCATTCATGATGTGAAAATGGCCGGTAATCTTACTTGTAACTGGACAGATGTTACGTAAATGCATTTCTCATCAATCTATACTGATAATGGTAACAAGTGATAACCCTTTGAAAATAGAATTACTGATATACGAAGAGAGTGAGAGATAGGCTTGTACATTAACATGTCATGGTAACAATGTAAAAACAACGTAGAAAATAAAATGTTCAGAATTGTTAAGAATGGAAATATTTATTGGATCAAAAACTAGTTCGACAATCCTTACTTCTAGAGGTATGAATAACGTAACCCTCCCCCTCCCACCTTCTGGCGCCTGCCCTGGCCATCACTATGCTAAGATCCCACTTGAAGCTGCTTTACTACCGGGTCGATCTGTTGCTGGAAAGAGGTCGCATGGAATTATTTCGTGCCACAGGTTGCATGGGCCAAGGCCACATATGTAGAACCGTGTTTGTGCTTGTGTGTGTATTTTGGGCAACCGAAACTACACATTTAAATCGCAACAAAATTGGCACAAAAATCGCAAAAAAATCCGCTCATGTGAAAAAACAGTCCAATCACGTTTGAAAAACATTGAATCAATGAGGGATCAAATTTTGACCAATAAACTACGCTCCAGGCGTCCGGTCGTTGCAGTGGTCGAGTGGTTAGTATCTCGGACTTTCGTGTGGACAACTTGGGTTCCATTCCCGAAGCGAGGTGAAGGCGCGTTTATTCGTTAAGGAGGCGTCCCGGTGCACAAGAATTGGCTTGAAAATCGCAGAAATTCCTTGATCTCGAGAAACATCGTTCCATCTCGATTGATAATATTTTATTAGAGCAGAGCGATCAAAGACTGGTTCGGAAAACAGTTCATTCAGTACCGAGACTTTTAGAAATCGAGTGCACTTGCATATATAACTGTATTATCCATATATTATACTACCTTATAACATTAATAGTCATATTTATTTGACCTTGGTCTGTGCGATTTGTGGCACACAATAGTTTTACATGTGACCGGTTTCATGCAACAGGCTGAGCTTATGGGAGAGCCGCCTTGCTCCTGAGACGTTTTATTCCCCTCCCCAACTTCGTAACCAGTCATCTATGGGATGAACTGTGACGAAGGTTCACTACGGATGAAGAGTTGGTGATTCGAACTCTCGTCCAGCATATACAGACAAACAGATACACAGTTGCCAGCGCCCGTTGCTCACTTCTCTCGGCTGGGTGGCTCAGGTGGAATGTTTGGTGACTGAACATGCCGAAGACCAGTTTCAGCTGATGTGACTTCCAAGTTTGCACGTACAGTTGCGGGCAGATGACTCGAGGCCACCTAGTCCACCAACATGTTGGTGTTTTATCTGGTAACAGTGGTAGCTATGACCTTGACCGAGATTCAGTCGGCTGTTCGGGGGAAACAAACCGAGAGATAATTTGTCAATGTGCAGTTCTAACTGGTCTCCAATCAATATCATGCAGGTAAACGTATTATATTGATAATGATTAACGTGTCGTACACATGGTAGATATATTTATAACCATAGTATTACAACACTGGCATCTAAATAGTGGTGCTTTCATTCATGTGAGACACACGGGTATCCCGAGTGTGCAGATCCATCACCACCTCGGTTTGTGACGTAGGCACCACGTGACGCCACGTATGGGGAAAGGCATGAAGGTGGAACCAATTGGCCCGTTCATGATGATAAATATTTATAGAGAGTAATCGTTCGACTTTACCACTCGAATATTAAACAAACATTGGTTGCATATGTCAAAACAAACTTATTATAACCTTTAATCTCATATACGTTTATTACCGCAGTCAACCACCTGCCTCCTCCCATCTGACGTCCCACCTCGTCCCTCCCTTCCTCATCGACCACACTCCTTATAACTCCCACACACCCCTCCCCCTGTTCCGCCTACTGTGGTGTGAACCTATAACTCTCCCACCTGCTTCGGATTTAGACTTCGACGAAAGTGAGGTTCACGGTAAGGGATGACTGGCATTACGGCATTTTTGTGATAATAACGCAAGATTGCGGGGAAGCTGAGAACTCTACGGCATATCTCTTGAAAACTAGTGAAGGTTGTTTGGTTCACTACAACAGTCGAACCAAATAAATCACTACCGACACCCGTGAGTCACATATGAATGAATGCACCACTATTTGGATGCCTATGTTGTAATACTATGGTTATAAATATAACTGCTATGTGTATGACATAATACTTTTACTTGCATGATATTGATTGGAGACCAGTTAGAACTGCACATTGCCAAATTATCAATGGGTTTGTTTTGTCCGAACAGCCGACTGAAGCTCGGTCAAGTTCATAGCTACCACTGTTACCAGATAAAACACCAACATGTTGGTGGACTAGGTGGCCTAGAGTAATCTGCTCGCAACTGTACACTTATGACAATGGTAAACAGGTTTATGCTTTATAGTTTATCACTTCCGTTTTACGCACCTCTTTTTATACTTTGGGAAGAACTTAAACCGTAGGTTATTTCCAGTTCGTCGGTTTTCCTCACAAAGAACGCAGTGGTGTCTAGCGTTTGGAGCCATGTTTATTTCTAACGTCACGCCCTCTCGCATCCCTCCTGTCAACTTATATAAACGACACATCGGCGACCACAATGCCATCTGTTGACCAAGCAGGCTCATTGCACTGGTCTCGTGTTCACCCCATAGAGTTAATACTCCGTATCTTTTCTCCTCCGTGGGCCGGCCCACATGCACACAAAGAAACATAACTATAGTGAAACTATACGAGTTAGCGTTCGAAGCACTGAAGATCAGACTTACCACAAACCAATGAACACGAATCCAAGAATGAACAACATTTATTTATTATTTGTTAGGATAACAACTATACACACATTTGTTCAGTTTTTAGGATCACTCCAGCATAATAGTTTGGAATTACTCCTAACGCGGTTGCTTTTAACGTAACAAGACTTCTACGTTTTTTTATCCTGAAAGTACCACTGTAAATTTGAGCAAAGGACACAAATGACACTTTTCCTAACGTAAAAATCCTAGCAATCTCAATCGTTGTTAATTCAATTTTCACTTTTTCGTAGTTTTCGTTCTTTATACATCTATGGAGATGAGGAATGAAGTCATTAATGGTAATTATAAATCTCGGTACTGAGATAATATGTATACTTTCTCGGATTACTTTTTGTTAGAGACAAAAGCTCATCCTTCCCACGAGTTGTCACAGGTCTCAGATTTTACCTAAGGGAATGTGGATTATGGTCTATCGGGAACCTATATAATTCCTTTTATTTTACAAAAGCTCATCCTTCTCACGAGTTGTCACAGTTTTCAGAGATTTTACCTAATTGAATGTGGATTATGGTCTATCGGGAATCTTCATAATTCCTTTTATTTTTTTTTATTTTTTTATTCATTCACGACACGATGCAATTTTAAAGATCTAGAGCTGCAGAGAAAGAAGAAATATTGTCATTCGAAATTTCTCGCTCGTTTCGGTGACCTCAACATCAACAGATACTTCTTGTTCTGAAAAAGTATAGATGTAAGTTTTCTTTACGTGTAAATTGATTTCTAGTTATATGTTTCCTAAATGTGATTTTTTTTTTTTTCACAATCAGAAATGTCATCTGAGTATTGGAAGCATTTGGATGTTTAAAAAAGAACTTTGACTACAGTTGTGAGAGGTTCATGTGTATAAATTTCGCTCAAAAATATGCTTATACAGTAAATAGTTTTGAACTACCACAGAAATACATTATCAGCCGTAATTTGTTCACGTTTGGCACCTTTTTTTTTTTTTTTTTTTTTTGAATTAAGTTTTCACATCTCTAATGAAACGAAAGCCTTTAGGCTTAAAACCTTCAAATGCCAACCTTGTGTACCTGTTACTAATTTTTTTTAGTCGGAATTTTTCACACTCAGAAATACTTTCTGAATTTTAGATAGTTGGGATTATTTACTAATTAATTTAGAGCGCATTTGTTGGTTTCATATTTATTGTTTTAGCTCGTAATTATGCGGTTTTTAGGCTCACTCTATTATAATCCTTTTACATCACTCCTAAATCCGATACTTTTGAAGTAACAAAACTTGTACCACTTTTGGTCTTGAAGGTACCAAAACAAATGAAAATAAAAGTGGGAAATGACTCTTTTCCTTACGTAAAAAGTCCAAAAACCCTAAAGACGACAGAAAACATTTCATTCGGTGTTTCTTCTTCATTTTTTTAGTAGCTGTCATTCACAATATGTCGACGATGAACAATAAATTTATAAAACGTACTTAATTATATATCTGTGTATTAAGATAATGTTTTTACTTTCTCTTACTAATTTTTGCGAGAGTCAAAAGCCCATTAGTATTTCTTCCGAACAGTTATGAGTTTGGAAAGAATTCACTTTAGGAAATTTTTCTAATGGTCGAAAACGAACGTTCATAATGTGAAATTATTCTTTATTTTTCTCATATTCAATCAACAGGCTCGGTGCAATTTTAAAGTGCTGCAACTGCAGATTAAAAAAAAAAAAAAAAAAAAAAGACGTTTCTCGTATCTCTAGGTGACCAATACATAAAAATAAAACTGCTTTTTTTAAAACAAATCAAATGCCAGCTCTCTTTACGGTTTAATAGATTTCTTGTTTTGTCTCTCAGAAATGTCATCTAAGTATCGGAAGTACTTGGATGTGTTTAACGAATTTTGAGTACCTTTGTGGGATGTGCATGTTTAGCGATTTCTCCTTATCTATCTATTGCCAGATGCCTCAATCCCGTTTGAGGTGGCCACAAACAAATCGCCCCCAATCGCCCTGTCCCCCGCCATCTCACTGCCCTGCTCCCAACTCACACACCCCTCTCTCATATACCTCTCCACCCCATCCCTCCATCTCATCCTCGGCCTCCCCCTCCCCCTTCCCCCCTTCCACCTCACTCACATACACTCTTCGTCAGTCTTTCACCCTCCATCCTCTCCACATGGCCAAACCAACTCAGTGTGTTACTAATAACGCTTCCTATCACATCCATATCCACACCACAATGCTTCTTTATATCCTCATTCGTCAGCCTGTCTCTCCATGTGACTCCACAGGCTCCTCTTAAATAACTCATTTCCACTGCTCTCACTCCGAGCTTCACTTCCGTAAATTAGAGTTGGTATCACAATACTGTCATGTAGTAACTTTTTCACTTCCATGCTCACTTCCGTTTCTTATCACTGCTTTCAAAGAACCAGCAACCTTTCTTCCCTGCTGTACCCTTTCAAGCACTTCACCCTCCAAACCTCCATCCTTACTCATCACGCTACCCAATTACTTAAATGTACTCACATTTTCCAATTCCTCACCATCCAACCTCGCTGTACATTCACTGACTTCATCTCTCTCAAAGACCATCACTTTACTCTTCCCTACATTCACCTTTAGATTCCGTTTCTTACACACTCTCCCAAACTCATCCACGAAGCCTTGCAGCTCCCCTTCGTCATCACTCAACAACACAGTATCATCTGCAAACAACAGTACAGGAAGTTTCCAAACACTATCCTCACTCACCAGGGCCACTCCAACATCCACTACCCTACCTTGTACCTCTTTTATTATCCTATCCATGTAAAGATTGAACAACCATGGAGACATGACACATCCCTGTTTCAACCCAACCTTCAAAGAGAAAAATTCAAAGTTCACCATGCACACGCATTGCAGCCTTCGCACCATCGAACATACTCTTCACAGCATTCAGCAACTTCCCATCTACTCCATATATTCTTAACACTTTTCACAATCCTTGTCTATCCACCCTGTCATATGCTTTCTCCAAATTCATGAAAGCCGCATACAACTTCTTTCCCTTCTCTATAAACTTTTCCACTAAAGATCTAAGAATGAATATCAGATCTACACAACCTCTTCCCTTCCTAAAGCCTCCCTGTTCTTCTCCAACTAATATCTCTGTTCTTTCTCTGTCAATAAGTATCCTACCATACACTTTTCCTATTATACTAAGAAGACAAATGCCCCTATGATTACCACACACTTCTTTTTCCCCTTTTCCTTTGTACAAGGGAATAATTATACCTGGCTTCTAATCCTCCGGGACTCTACCTTTCTCTCAGGCCAATCTGCACATCTTCCACATCCATTCTACTACTCTCTCTCCCCCATACTTCAGCATGTCACCACACACTTCATCAAGTCCTGGGGCTTTCCCCAATTTAACTTTCTTCATTGCTTCCACAACTTCTATCCTACTGATTTCCTCCTGTTTTCTCACCACCCTCCTTCTCTCAACCATTCCCCAGCCACTTATACTCGCATTACTTCCATCCTCTATGTTCAACAATTCCTTATAGTGTTCTCTCCATCTGCTCACTTTTTCTCACTTCTCCACTAGTAATCTACCATTTTTATCTTTCACTCCCCTGCTAACTTCACTTCCACCCTGTCTTACTCTTTTCACTTCTCTCCAGAACATTTTGTTACAGTCCCTCCACTTTACACAAATTCTTTCCAGATTCCTCATCCACTCTCTTCTTACTCTCTCTTACTAATCTTTTCACCTCTTTCTTTCTACATATAACTCTCTCTTCCGCCTCTCAACTTCCTCCACGCCCCTATTTCTCATCCATTCATTGTATGCTTTCTTCTTTTGTGCCACAGCCTGTCTCATTTTTTCAGTCCACCACGCTGTTCCTTGCACCTCCCTCCGTCTTCTCTTCCTTCCACACACCACATCACATGCTCCACATATTTCTTCTGTAAATATCCTACACACACCTTCCACGTCTCCCATATGCTCCAATTCATATTTGCCCAATCGTTCCTCCACTTTTCTTATATACTGCGCCTTTTTCTCATCCTCTTGTAACCTTTCCACTCTCCTTGCAAGTACTCCTTCCTCTCGTCTGTCCCTTCTTCTATTCCTCCATCTTACTTGAATTCTAATTCTGGCCACCAACAAGTAGTGGTCAGAAAGTCCACTTCCCCAACCTGTATAAGCTCTTGCATCCATTACACATCGTCGCATCCTTTCATCCACACACACAATCAATCATTGCCTTCCTTTCATTCAGTTCACCACCCACCCTTCTCATTACTCGCCATGTATACCTGTGGATCACTTTATGCCTGAAGAGGGTATTGGCTATCACTAACCCCCTCTCCACTAACGCACTCCCATTCTCATCTATCTCAGCAGGCACACCCCACTCACCAACTATTCCATCCACCTTCACATTCCCAACTTTACCATTCATATCACCAATCAAAAACACTCTCTCATTCCTTCCAAACTTTTCCATGCACGCTTCTACATTTGTCCAGAACTCTTCTCTCACTCTTCTAGCACCATCTTGCGTTGGCGCATACACACACACAATCGCCCACATTTGTATTCCAACTTTCAACTTTACCTACACAATCCTTGACCCAACTGATCCATACTGTCTTATGCTCTTCTTCCATCTTTTACTCACAACTATACATACTCCTTCCTTTGCCCTCTTATTCTCACCTACTCCTGCACATATACCCCATCCATACTCTCATTCTCTCACACTTTCTCCTCCCCATTTTGTTTCAGTTATTCCACATACATCCACTTTCGCCCCCTCAGGTACCTGGACAATCTCTCTTTCACCTCATCATTCGCTCCCCTTACATTCTACGTTCCGATAACCATGTCCTTTGTCCGGTCCTTGGTCGTCATCGTTTGGTCAGTCCTTGTCCGAGGCTTATTGTTTGTTTTTTTAGTTGTTTTCCGGGGAAGGGCACTAACCCTCCGCCAACCCTTTTAGTCGCCTTTTACGATAAGCAGGGATACTGGGGGAGTATTCTTGAAAATCCTCCCTTCCCCCAGGGGTACCCTACCCCAAGGGGTAATCAATCCAATAAAACAGTTTTGAACTAACCCGACATAAGCTATCAGCAGTAATTATTTCACGATTCACTTTTTTTTTTTCTGAATTTCCGCCCTGTTGATTTGTCTACAATGAAACGAAAAACTTTCGGTTTAAAATTCAGATTCTAACCTTCTTTAGGTGTGAATCAGCTTAATCTCACGTGTTACCATATTTATCACTGCTTTTTTCCTTTTTTTTTTTTTAATGGAAACTTTTTCTGAATTTTCGATACAATTTGGAAGGTTTCCCACGTAATTTTAAGTACATTTGAGGAAGGTCTATGTATACTGTTTTCGCACTCAATTATGCGGTTTTTATAATCAGTCCAGTATAATAGTTTTGGAATTAATCCTAAAGCGGTTGCTCTTAACGTAACGACACAATTTTTTTTTGTTCGAAGTACCATTACAAATGAGATCAAAAGTCACAAATGACATCCTACGGTAAAAATCCAAACAATCTCCAGACGACAGTAATTCATCTCAATCTGTATTCCTTAAATATTCATTATTATATTCATTATTTTAAGTAGCTGTCATTCATTATATGTCTACGGAGATGAGGAATAGAGTTATAATTGGGAACAAATTATATATCTCGTTCTGGTATAGTAATTATACATTCTTGTATTAATACTTGTGAGAGAAAATCTCATCAGTATTACTTATCACGAGTTATCAAAGTTTATAGAGATTTTATCTAAGACAATGTGACATGGTCTAACACGAACCTTCATAATGTGCCAATATTTTTTTATTTTTTTAATTTTTATTTTACAGTGTCAAGTGACTCGATACAATTTTAAGGTTCTATAGCTGTAATAAGAAATCCTTTTTTATTCGAAAATTTTCGCTTGCCTCTGTGACCCCCGCATCAATTGGAACTTCTTGTTATTGAACACCTCCGATGTCAGCTCTCCTTGCTTGTGGATCGATTTCTTGGTTTGTTCCCAAAATGTGATATTTTTTTTTCACTCAGGGACGTGTTCAGAGCATTGGTAGTAAGTGGTTGTGTGTCCCAACCAATTTTGAGTAAATATGTGGATGGTATATATTAATCGATTTCGCCCAAACCTATGTTTTTACTTGCTGTAAAAACATAGGTTTTGATCTATCCCCAATCGTATACTGTTAGCCGTAACTATTTCACAATTGGCACTCCTTTTCAAGATTACGAATAAATAGAAAAAAAGGGAATAGTCTCATTTCCTAAATTAAGAATCGTCAACCTCAACCCGATATACACAACAGTTCAGGTAGATGCTCCTGCAACCTTAATTTTTTAGGCCTATCATGAGCGAGAAAAACATTATGCGTAAATGCGTACAAAGTAATGTGGATTATTTGTTATCTCAGTACATATTTGTATTTATTCTTTTTATTACATTCTGTGTATCATATAACCAATAACTAAACAATTTCCCTTTTAACTATTTATTGCCTTTCGGTGTGATTTTACCTTACAAAATATGGATATTATTACACGAATCGCCATAGTGGAAAAAGTTGCATATTTATATTTTTAGCAGCATTATGCAATTTCTAGCATAACCAGTATAATTGTTTTGAATCATTTCTGAAGCTGATGCTATCAATGTAACAGAACTTATACTAGTTTTTGTCTAGAAAATACAAATGAACATGAAAATCGCAAATGACCCTCATCCTTACGTAGGAAATGGAAACACTCTCCGGACGACATTAACATTAATTCAGTTAATTCAACACCTCAACCTTAATTTGTTTGATCTCTTTCACTCTATTTCTATGGAGATGAGAAATGAAGTTATAAATGGTAATTAATTATATATCGGTGTAGCGAGAGTATTTATAGTTTTTCGTATTGATTTTCGTGAGTCAAAAAGTCATAAATATTCCTTCTAGCTAGTTATCACAGTTTTGAGAGATTTTTTACTAAGGAAATGAATATTAATAATAATTTTTTTCCTTTTTTTTTTTTTTAATTCAATCAGGAATCTCGTTGCAATTTAAGGTGCAACTATTGCAGATAAAAAAGAAATCCTCTCTTTCCCGAAATTGCTGGCTTGTTTCGGTAACCAATAGGTCATTAAACACCTCAGATTCCAACTCTCTCTTTAGGTGTGAATCGATTTCTTATTATGTTTTTCAAATGTTAAATTTTCACCGTCAGTAGTCATTTAAATAACAGAGGTAATTTTGTTTCAAAACGAATTTCGAATACATTTGTGGAAGATGCACATTTTTTTTTATTTCGCCCTATAATACGCATATACAGTCATCACTCCAATAAGTTTTGATTTACCCCTACTAGTTTGCTATCTGACGTAAAGTTCACAATTGGCACCCCTTTTCTTTAATCTTTTAATTTTTAAATTATTCTGAAAACCCACAAGTGCAAGCCCTTATACCTATGAATTAATTTCATCTCATGTTTTTCCTCATTTAGTCTTGATGCTGATTTTTATCAGTACGAATTTCTTTACCCTAAGAAATGTTGACAATTTACTACAACTTGGAATGATTCTCAGCTAATTTCCATTATATTTGTGGAAGTTGTAAATTTACAGTTTTCGCCCGCAATTATACTTTTTTTTTTTTTTTTTTTTATAGATCACTCCAGTATAATACTTTTCAGTCACTCCTACAGTCGATGTTTTCACCGTGACAAAACTTGTACTATTTTTTTCATCTTTAAAATAGCAGTGCTAATGAAAATTAGAGAAAAAATTACACACCGTAACGAAAAAAAAAAAACAATCTCCAGACGACATTAATACAATGCTCCTTCCAGCTTCACTTTTTATGTAGTTGTCATTTACTATATATGTACGGAGAGTACTAATTTAGATATAAATAGTCATTAATCATATATCTGGGTGTTGCGATAATGGTCGTCAAAAGCTCATCAACATTCCTCCTCTCTAGTTATCAATTTTCAAATATTTTGTCAAAGCAAATGTGGCTAATGATCTAACTCGAAGCTTCATAATGTGCACTTAACCATGAGACTAGATGACAGCTTTAAAGTGATTCTCCTGCAGATAAAAATGAAAACCACCCTTATTCGATATTTGCCGCTAGATTCGGTGATTAATACATCACTTGAATCTTCTTGTTCTTAAGCACCTCAAATGCTACCTATTTTTCCATGTGAATCGATTTGGTGTCATATGTTTCCTAAAATGATTACTTTCACCCTAAGAAATATTATCCAATTTTGAGGAAACATGTGGTAGCTGCATATTTAGTGATTTCCCCTGAAAATATGCATAAACATCCATCACTCCAGTAAAATAGTTTTGAACTAAACCCAATGGTATACTATCAGCCGTAAGTACAGTCACTCATAAAAGAAACGAACCCCCCGTGGCCAGAGCTGCAGTATCTCGTGGCAGTCTTAGTCTGGTTACACTGTAGCCTACGTTTGGGGGGATTGTTAAGGGGTCAGAGGCTGTGTTGGAGGGTGGGAGTCGGGTCTACACGACTTACTGCTCAGATCATGTTTCATTTCGTCATAACTAATCGAACCCAAGGGGTACGTGCAATTAGATATTTATAATCTATGTACTGCATAAATATAGTAGGATAAAAAGATCCTTACTGCCCACCTAACATTGCAACTATTTATCCACTTAAAACCATTAAATTGTCTTAAAGGGGGATAATATGTTTTAAATGGTTTCAACTTACCCACTCATATCAGTCACACTGACAGCATTATCATTCCACATATGATTTGTTTGATACAGCAGGAATGTTAGGCAGAGGAACATAATATCGATTTACATTTTTAATTTATTTAGGACATTATCAAATTTACACATTTTAATCCTAATATCGTAGAAGATAAATATAGTGTTCTATTATGTATAAACAAATAATGTGATTAATTATTTTCATAACGGTTCATTATGAGCGGCGTTAATTAGTGAATAACAGGTGTATACAGTAATTGTAACATAGTAAACATAACATAAACTACAAACAAAAACACGTTACTTCCCCTTACAGCAATATACGATTTACTTTATATTATGAACATTAGTAGCATCCTGTTTTTAGACTCCTGTAGTTATCTAATTATTTAATGTACACTCGGAAGCACTAATTTCTCCCCCCCTAGTAGCCGGAGTCGCGGCCAGTGAGAGACCAGGCGTTCGAACACCCCACACCCACATCCCCTCCCCCAACCCCAGTGGCAAATGTTGTTAGACAAATGTGGAACGGCCAAAGCTGGTGATGTTCCAATGTCATGATTGTTTTTATAGAGAATCAGAACCAGTAGGGGTAAGTATATAAAGGTATTTAATGTGCATTACTGTGCTGTTATCCACAACATATGAAAAAGGAACGAAAATGAAAGAAGACCTACATTGTATTATGTGTTATTGTCTGTAATAGTTGTCATATTATAATGTTACAAATAAGTATAGTATAATGAACAGCATCTGTTGAAAGATATGATGTCTTTTCTCACACATTCTCATTCCCACCACCACCACCACCATCCTTCTCTCTGGGTTTATATCAACCAAACACCTCTCTTCTCCTGTCCCCAACTCCCACGTTTAGTTAACCAACATAAAGATATTGATGAAATGATCCGTCAGGTATTGATCATATTAATATTAGCATACACCTCAGTATTAAGCACCAACAAATCAGTAACATACAATACTTCGATAAACCTGCCAACTATTTCATCTTTTAAGCTGTTACGTGACATATGCACTGCAAGTTTGACCTTGTTACAGGGACATACTGCTGTTTATTGCTAACACAGGTTATGGGTATATTAACGTGACAATTTAAGCCTCACATTATAAACATGTAAGGTTTATATTCCTGTCACTACCGTGTTAACCAAACGAATCAGGGATCGGTTCTGACGAACCACAAACTCTCTGCTTCAACGAAAATATTTCGACTTCTTGTCACAACAATGACAAAATGTCACAATGTATACGACTGAATGTGGGTCAGTCGTCTACATAATGACATTGTGTCACTGTTGTCACAGGATGTCGGAATATTTTCGTAAAAGCAGAGAGTTTGTGGTTGGTCAGAACCGATCCCTGATTCGTTTCGTCCATCCATTAATGACAGGAACATAAATCTTAAGTGTTTATAATGTAAGGCTTAAATTGCCACGTTAATATGAATTCATGGGCGTCCAAAACCACACACAACCTGTTAAAGTAAAACAACCGTATGTCCTTGTATCACAAGGTCCAACTTGCGGTATGTCACGTAACAGCTTACAACAAGATGAAATAGTCGGCAGGTATACCGAAGCATTGTATGTTATTGATTTGTTGGTGCTTAATACAGAGGTGTATTATAGTAATAATATGATCAATACCTGACGGATCATTTCATCACTATCTTTGTTTACGTTGGTTAATAATGGGTGTGACTGGTGGACGAGAGGATAAGAGAGGCGTTTGGTGGAGACAGGAATCGAGAGAGATGGTTGGTGGTGGCGGGAGTGAGAATGTATGAGAAAAGACATCATATATTTCAACAGTTGCTGTTCACAACACTATACTTATTTGTAACATTATAAAATAGGACAAGTATTATAGACAATAGCACATGGCACACTGTAGGTCTTCTTTCATTTTCGCGCCTTTCCTCTTTGTTATGGATAACAGCACAGTAATAAACATTAAGTACCTTTATATACTTACCCCTGCTTGTTCTGATTGTCTATAAAAACAATCATGACACTGTAATATCACCAGCTTTGGCTGTTCCACGTCTACCCAACAACATTTACACTGGGGTTGGGAAAGGGGAGGTGGGTGTGGGGTGTTCGTACGCCTGGTCGCTCACTGGCCCCGATTCTGGCTGCATGGGGGGAGAAATTAGTGCTTTCGGGTGTACAAGTACCTAATATTTCGCCCATTTCCATTACCTTGTATGATTGCATGTAACCTACTAGGAACAGAATCTACTAGTTGCTGACAGTAGTTAGGAATACGTCATATTCTCCAATTCTGCCAAGACGTGATTTATATTTTCTCTGTTCCTCGCATCCCGGATAACATTCTCTATAACATTGATATCACAACCCTTGCTTGGCCCTCCTATAACTTCAAATTCTTGGCTCATATGAATTGGTGATCTATCATGGACGAATCTAATAGGGGCTGGAGCTGCAATTACCCTCTCACGAATAGAAGGTAACATTCCATTCAAAATGTCGACATATTTCGCCGCTGTAAGGTAACCTTAATGGGTCTGAGATCCTCAAGTCCTGCCCACATCCATCCGTGAAAAGAAACACTACTGTGGCCACGCATGCACCTCTCCTGAATGTTTTCCTTCGCATAACTTGTGTTTGGTGGTCGCCAACATACACGAGCCTTGGCAGCAGTCGTCGAGAAAGACTTTTAATCCGTCCAAATTACACTGTTCCAAAATTCTGCATCATATGCCTCGTCTGGCAAATGCAAGTCGTGTAGTCCTGTGTTCCACAGACACTGCTTCCTTTCTAGCAGGGACAGAACGGTAAATGCCTGCCTCATTCACATGCCGCCTCGTTGATTCCGAATGGCATGGTAGGTCTAATTCCTGAGTGACGTCAACAGCTGATATGTGAGACCTTTGTAACACAACATTTACGAAGCTTTGATCATCTGGAGCTAAAATTCGTGGACGATCACTTTTAAGGCAGGTAGTAAGGGTTCCCTCCTTATCCCAACGCCGTATCCACCTTCTCACTGTGTTTATACTTGATCCTGTTTCCCGGCCAATGGCTTTTATAGACATGCCAGCGTCTCGCATACCTATGATAGCACCACGTTTTGTGATAACTTCGGGTCTATCGGCACGTCCTGTAGGTCTATGTGCTCTTTGCCAGTGCACTCTTGCAGGCTGGTTTATCATGCAAAATAGCAATGGTTATATACTTGTGTCTATTCATCTGTTTGTAGCTCTGACGCCTCTCTCCCTGCGGGAACTCCCTCCAAAGGAGTGGCCACAGCAGAGGAGTCTCCATCTCTCCCTGTTCCTCACTCGATAAAGCCCCCCCCCCCACTCCTCACACCTCTCTTCCTCACATACTCCTCTATCCTGATTACCCAATTGACAGGCAGTCTGCCCCTCGCACCAAGACCCTCGACTTCACTCCCATACACCTTCCTTGCAAACTCCTCCCCTTGCGTTCTCTCCACATGTCCAAACCACCTCGGTTTATTACGCTTCGCCCCTCCACCACCCCACACTTAATACCAATTCCTGTCTCAATCAACCCACATCTCTCACAGACACTCACCCCATCCCATCTGGTCGAGCCACATGGCCCTCTAAGATAGCCCATATCCACTGCTGTTCCCTATTCTTAGTCCAATTCTTGGATGCATTATTCAGCGTCAGCATGACTATTGTACTTTTCAATACTGTAAATAGTACTATCAATAAAAGTAATAATAAATACATTAAACCTGTTTATTTCATTATGTTGCCCACTAAAATTACTGAGACCTTAAATGGTAGTGTAACACCATATTAGAATTAATACAATTATTTCTCAGAAGGACAAGAGCACAAAAGCGCCAGCAAACGAAGCCGTCCCATTAAAGGGTCACCGGTGGGGAATTTATGGTCCGAGGTGGCCTTCGTTCACTCCCTAATATTTTCAGTAAGGTTTAGTGATGTGCACTGTGTATGTAAGGGTAGTGCAGATAGTAAATGAAACTGTCTGGCAGTGCTTTCATGAAACACTGAATAAGTCCAGCTAAGGCAAACAGATTGGGGCAGGTGTAGCAGTTTTCCAGCACCTCCACACCTTATCTCGCAAAGTATGAGATGAGAAGATACTTTCTAATTGACTTCGACGACTCTCACAGCTCTGACCGAAACCATGGTCGAGTAAACATATGAATGGTTTAGTCACATTTATCGCTGATAAATAATGTTCCTATTATATATGTTGCATTGCTTAGTGCATATATATATTAATATAATATCCATTTGAAATAGTCTTCTAATGATGTCATGCCAAGAGATTCAAGTGAGCTATCACCAGGCCTACAAGTAGCCCACCTAACTCTCGTATCGGTTTGGATCATAGGGATTTAATGTTCGTATCTTATCGGAGTATACGTAATTTGTTCTCAGATAAGTGAAGTTACAAGTCTTTAATTACAACTGTTAATGTAATTTAATTTAACTATGATCCCCTCGTGTTCGATTATGTATTGCATGAAATGAAACATGATCTGAGCAGTAAGTCGTGTAGACCCTACACCGCCTCTGACCCTCTAACAATCCCCCAAACGAAGGCCACTGTTACCAGACTCGGACTGCCACGAGATACTGCAGCTCTGGCCTTGGGGGGAGGGGGGAGGTCCGTTTCTTTTATGAGTGACTGTACTCCACAAATGACGCTTTTTTTTTTTTCTTTTTTTTTTCAAGTAATGGTTAAGATGAATTTAGTTTAAAGAAGCAAATAGACTCGCTCTCTACTTTAAAAATCCATTAAACCCCAACACGACATACAAAACAGTTCAGGTCGATGTTCATGCAACTTCATTGTTTTCCTATCATGAATATGAGGAACCAATTAATGTTTATCTCAGTACGGCTATGTATTAGATTCTATTACAGATATCATATAATCAATATACAATATCCTTTTAAACTTGTTGTCTTTGGTAAATATAAATATCACACGATCATCATAGTGGGAAATATTCAATTTTTTGTAGTTGATCAGGAGGCTCAAGATGCCACTTTAAAGCCCTAGTTATACAGATAAATATACAGTCGCCAGCACTTCCGCGTGTTACACAGGCTCACACGTATTCTGAGATGTGGAACCACTGTGATGACCTAGCTGGAAACATTCAACGTGTGTGAGATGGAGTAGCCTCGATACAGTGGCGCATGAAGTGAACTTTGTTGCTTAAATCTTCGAACCTCAAGGTATCATTACAGCCCAAATTGTGTTTAACCTAAATGCTCTACATATATATGATTCAATACTTGCCATTATATAATACTTGCCTTTATATAACGCATTTTAACTGTCCTCAGTTTTGTGATTACGTTTCGCTCGTATCTAATCACCTTATCTGGATCCCCGTATCTGAGGTCAGAGAAAGGAGGGAGCTGTAAGCCTCGCACATAGGATGCTCAGATGAAGAAACGAGTTTTCTTTCACATTGCCGGTGCAGCTAGTTTATTCATTCTAGCCAGAATATCGTCATGAACAGACAGGAGAACCTCATTGCTCAACGTGGGCTGATCATCGCACTACGGGAAGCCGGCCACCGTGTTAGAGATATCGCCAGCCTCCTAGGACTCTCCTCAACTACAGTGGCGAAATGGATTAGAAGGTGGAATGACTCTGGAGACCTGAGGGACGCGGGTAAGTTTGTGTTGTAATAAATTAACTGAATACCATTAACAGCTACGTATTATAACATAATACAATAATGTTAAAATAATGTGTTCAAATAAGACGTTGTTATTTCGTTGTTGCATATTAATTGACGATATTCATGAATTAACGGATCGGTGCCTGCATATTCATCCTTTGAGGGAAAGTATGAACTTTATTAAATAACCGATCCTTTCTGATGACCTCTAACGCTACTCAAACTTCACATAACCTCTTTTAATAATCAGTACTTATAAACATTTCGTAATTCAGGTCCTGTCTTTCATTCTGTCAGGTTCTTCTGTGAATCAGACTTGCAACAAATAAGTATGCTGCTGCTAAGAACTGGTGTTCCCCCCCTGTGGCGGGGGGGACACAACCTGGCCGCATTATGGGGTAGTACTACTACTCTGCGGCCAGGTTGTGTTAGGAAGAATACTGCCACCGTATTCCCAGCGTGTCGTAAAAGGCGACTAAAAGGGGCGGGGTGAGGGGACTAGGGACCCCCTCCTCTGTTTTTTAGTTCCTAAAAAGAGACAGGCCAGAGAAAGGGGTGGGGGATGGAGTTATCCCCGTACCCTGAAGATTGGGTCTATGAATGTGCTTGGATGTAGTACGATTGAGGCTAAAAGGGAGGAGATTGGGAGAATGTTTGTGAGAAGAAAGTTGGATGTGTTAGCTCTGAGTGAAACGAAGATGAAAGGGAAGGGGGAATCTATGTTTGGAAGTGTGAATGGAAGATTGTCAGGTGTTGATAGAGAAGGTGTGGCCTTGTTAGTGAGTCCGGAGGTACAGCAGTGTGTGATTGAATGGAAGGTGTCATCGAGACTGATGTGGGTGAAAGCGAAATTTGAACGTGAGTTGTGGGTGTTTGTGAGTGCATATGGGCCTGGTAGTGAAAGGGATGAACAAGAGAGGGAGTCTTTCTGGAATGATGTTGATGAGTGTCTGCAGAGTTTTGGAGCGAATGTGAATGTGGTAATGATGGGAGATCTGAATGCTAGAGTGGGAAATGTAGCAGTTGAATGCGTAGTTGGTATGCATGGTGTGCCTGGAAGAAATGAAAATGGGGAACGAATGATAGCGATGTGTGTTGAGCGAGAGATGGTGATTGGGAATACGCTGTTTGAGAAGAAAGATATTTATAAGTATACATGGGTGAGACAGGAGGGTGGAAGGGTTGTTGATAGAGCTTTGATGGACTATGTGGTTGTGTCTAGGAATGTAATAGGAAGATTGTTGGATGTGAGAGTTCTAAGAGGGGAGGGTGGAGGTATGTCTGACCACTACCTGGTGGAGGGAAAGTTAAGAGTAGGTAAGAGATGGGTGAGAGCTAGGAGGGTTAGGTGTGGCAGGGAGGTTTTGAAAGTGAGTTGGATAAAAGAGAGAAAAAGATAGAGTATCAGGAGAAATTGAAAGATGAGTGGAACGCAGTGAAAGATCGGGAAAATGGCAGCGTGGAGGAGGAATGGCAGTTGTTTAAGAGTGCTGTGGTGGGGCATGCAGAAGAGGTGTGTGGTGTGAGACGTGTGGGTGGTGGTGTAAGAAAAGGAAGTGAATGGTGGTGCGAGGAAGTAAGTATGGCTGTGGCCGAGAAGAGACGTGCATATGAAGTGTGGCTGCAGAGGAAGGATGAGATGTCATATGAAAGGTATAAGGAAAAGAGGAATAGAGCGAGAAGGGCTGTGCGTGATGCTAAAGTGGCAGCAGATGAGAGGTGGGGTAGGCGGCTGACAGAGAATTTTCAACAGAATAAGAAAATGTTTTGGAAGGAGATGAAAAGGGTGCGAAAGGGAGAGTCTGGGAAGGAAGAACGAGTAAAAGCAGAGGATGGAAGGATGTTAATTGAGATGGATTCAGTAAGGAAGAGATGGGCAGAGTATTTTGAAAGATTATTAAATGTAGAGGAGGAAAGGGTGGCTGAGGTTGTGGCGGATGGGTGCAAGGAATAAATGTGTTGGGAGAGTTGAATGATTCCTTGATCACGAAGGAGGAAGTGGAGAAGGCAGTAAAGGAGATGAAAACAGGGAAAGCTGCAGGTATGGATGGGTGTGCTGTGGAATGCCTGAAGGGTGATGGAGTGACTATTGTTGACTGGTTAGTAAGATTGTTGAATGTGTGCTTTGAGAAAGGTATGGTGCCAATTGACTGGGCAAGTGCTTGTGTGGTCCCGTTGTATAAAGGCAAGGGTGATAAGTATGAATGTACTAGCTTTAGGGGTATAAGTCTGTTGAGTGTTGTAGGTAAGGTGTATGGTAGAGTGTTAATTATGAGAGTTAGAGAGGGTACAGAGGGAGTGATTAGTGATGAGCAGTGTGGCTTTAGGAGAGGGAGGGGATGCGTTGATCAGGTGTTTGCTGTGAGACAAGTGTGTGAAAAGTATTTAGCGAAAGGCAAGGATGTGTTTTTTGTCATTTATGGATTTAGAGAAAGCGTATGATAGAATTGATAGGGAGGCTTTGTGGACTGTTTTAAGATTGTATGGACTTGATGGTAGGTTACTAAAAGGGGTGAAAAGTTTTTATGTAAATAGTAGAGCATGTGTAAGAGTGGGAAATGCTGTGAGTGATTGGTTTCCCGTGAGAGTGGGGCTGCGACAGGGATGTGTGATGTCACCTTGGTTGTTTAATATTTACATGGATGGTGTTGTAAGGGAGGTGAATGCAAGAGTTTTAGGTGGTCTGAGTCTGGTAAATGTTGATGGTGGAGATTGGAATCTGAAGCAGCTGCTGTTTGCAGATGATACTGCACTGGTGACTGATTCAGAGGAGAGATTGAGACAGTTGGTAGAGGAGTTTGGAAGGGTGTGTGAAAGGAGGAATTTGAAAGTAAATGAGAATAAGAGTAAAGTGATGAAGTGTACGAGGTTGATAGATGGTAGGGGGATGAATATAGTTTTGAATGGTGAGTTGCTTGAGGAGGTAGATTGTTTTAAATATCTAGGGTCACATGTTGCTGTGGATGGAAGAATAGATGCAGAAGTGAAGTTTAGAATAAATGAAGTAGGAAAGGTGCTGGGAGGAATGAAAAAAGTGTTTAAATGTCGTTCGCTTAGAATGGATGTAAAGAGAAGGCTGTATGACGGTGTTGTGGTACCGACTGCATTATATGGGGCTGAAACATGGAATATGGGTGTAGCAGAGAGGAAAAGTTTGAATGTAATGGAGATGAGGTGTCTGAGGAGTATGTGTGGAGTGACGCGTATGGATCGGGTGCGAAATGATGAAGTGCGAAGGAGAACTGGAGTTCTTCAGGAGATGGCTGGTAGAGTTGAGCAGAGGGTGTTGCGATGGTTTGGGCATATGGAGAGAATGGATAATGAGCGATTGGTGAAAAAGATAACTAGATCTGATGTGAGAGGTGTAAGGCTGAGAGGAAGACCACGAATAGGATGGATGGACAGTGTGAAGAGAGCGCTGGATGCGAGAGGGATGTCTGTTGAGCAAGGAAGAGTGGCTGTGCGTGACAGAAATAAATGGAGAGAAATTGTGAATAAATAAGTGATGACGCAGCCCTGAGGGGATATTCTCCGCATTTGGTCTGATCAGCTAGTCAGGTCAGGTGCGGGTAAGGGGATGGGTATGTTATGATGTGGCAGGGGTAAACCAGTTCTGCTGTCGGGCCCTGCTGCGGATGTCACTGATTGCATTGCGCAGTTGACCCTTGTGCGGTGTGGTGCGGTGAGGATCTGTCCGTTCTCCCCTTTGGGGCTAAGATGTGAATGAATGTGTTTAAATGGATGAGTAAATGGAGAGTGTGTCGTCCTGTCTCGGCTACCTCCCTTTCCTTGGGAAGCAGCCTAGGTATATAGATAGACTGATATATATATATATATATATATATATATATATATATATATATATATATATATATATATGTAAAACAATTAACTTTAAGCCCTTGGCCACCCCGTTTGGGATACATGGCATCTGGCAATGAATGAATGAAAAAAATATATATATATATATTTTTTTTTGGGGGGGAGGGGGGCGCGGGAGGTGATATTTGTGAGGTAGAAGCAGCATAAGTAGCATAACGTTTGATCACAGAGAGGAGGCCCCGTTCCCGAGTAACAACTGCTGAACAGGACGGCATGATTAGACAAGCAGCAGAAGAAACCCCCCTGACAACTGCAGTGGTCATTCGGCAGCAGCTGCAGCTACAGGTGTCTGTGGATACCGTGCGGAGACGTCTCCATGAGGCAGGTATTCATCATAGAATTCCTGCCCAGAAGGAAACCCTCACTGATCAACATTGCGCTGCTCGACTAGCATTTGCTGAAGGAAACGTAGACAAAGACCTTCATTATTGGTCAAGAGTTGTTTTTTCCAATGAAAAATCATTTTGTTCCCATAACCATGGACGCCGCCATGTGTGGAGACTAAACAACTCAAGGTATTGTTTTACCTACGTTAGATAGTATTGCTTTGTGGACAAACCCGCATCAATTGCTATTTGGGTAATTATACTTGTTACTTATATGAAACATATGGCTGAAACGTTGTAGTACTCTCTCTTTTTTTGGCTTGGCCACTCTTTTGAGAGTGTGAAAAGTGTGAAGAGAGTGTGTGGGATGGGGTTGGGGGGTGTCCGACCTGGCGCTGAAGACACGGTAATGATCAGTATGTTTGGAATGTTTCTCTATAGTTAAATATTGAATACAGTTTATGATTTATACTTATTATGCAACGATATTACATCACTTAGCAATATTTTTTTGGTTATTTACTTCTCTAGCATTCCCGTTGTCAGTATCCATTAATAATAATGATGATGATGATGATATCCTAAAATTAATATCCTAGGATTGCATTTTTCAGGTATGACCATCAAAACATTAGCAAAGAGGCACGCATCGGACACATCAGCTGCAATATGTGGGGTTACATGTCAATTCACAGAGTTAGCGACGTAACAAGAATTCAGGGAAGGTTTACGGCAGAAAAGTGTATCGATATTCAGCAAAATATCTTTCCTTCCATCCCTCGAACATAGGAATTTTCCATTTCCACCAGGCCCAATAGTTTTCCTCCACGATCGCTGCCAGATTCATACAGCCAGGGTAGTGATGGAATGGTTCAACCAGCAGGAGAATTTGCAGCTTCTGGAGTTGCCTAGCAAGGGATGCGATTGCAATCCCACTGAACATCTTTGGGCCAACGTGGTTAACTGTTGGGAGCCCGACAGAGAGCGAACCCCGCAGCAGCTGATGCAACACACAAGGGAGCAGTGGGAGTTTTTCCGAGGCAAGCCAGAGCTCCTTAGCAGCCTCATGACCAGCATGCCTGACCGATTAAGGGAGGTTATTGAAAAAGACGGAGGGTAGACACATTACTGAGTGGTTATATTACACATCATTCATAATAAAACATTGTATTAACTGTGGCTGTCCATTTATGAGTTTGGTAATGGATTTTCTTCTGCCTCCTAGAAGACTACAATATTTGGAAACTTTTGTTTGCGCTATGAGTGTTTGCTTTTGTTACAAATGGTCCAAGGTAATTGATCCGAGAAAAGGTTTCTGCAGGGCACTACCTTTCATTTATGTCAAAATGTATCCTATATGGAAGTGATGTTGATAAATTTATTTACCCAAATATAAAAGGTTGTTATACGGCAACCATGGTTGTCATAAAGCCAGAATTACAAACATGATCACCATAGTTTCCATCCATACCTCTGTCTCAGTGTTCATTTGTGTATTCAGTTCATGGGTATCGCTTTCTGAGTATAATGTATACAAATTAATAATGTTAATAGATAGGTATAGATAGATATTTTGTTGACCGTAACAATGAATATTCTCAACTTGCAATAAGTAAAAATACATTAAATTCCCCGATGGGGGGTTCTGTCTTAAGTATTTAATTCTTTAACTGTCCCTCCTTTCTTTGCTTCCCTCTTGCTTGCTTTCCCTTGTCTCTGACTCTACTGCGAATATTGAAGCAAGTGTGGTCTCGTCTGAGCATGTTATGTGCGAGGCTTACAGCTCCCTCCTTTCTCTGACCTCTGATACGGAGATCCAGATGTGATACGAGACAAACGAAAAGTAATAAAAAAACTGAACTGAGGACAGTTAAAATGCGTTATACAATGGCAAGTATTGAATAATATATATGTAGAGCATTTAGGTTAAACAAAATTCGGGCTGTAATGATACCTTGAGGTTCGAAGCTTTAAGCAACAAAGTTCACTTCATGCGCCACTCTATCGAGGTTACTCCATCTCACACACGTTGATTGTTTCCAACTAAATCATCACAATGGTGCCACATCTCAGAAAACGTGCGAGCCCGTGTAACACGCGGAAGTGCTGGCGAGTGTACTATCTTTTTTTTCTGGATATCCGAGCTGTTTACACGTCTCTACTGAAAGGAATCTAGGATATAACACGTGGGATGAAAATCCCACGTGTTACCTCATTTAATCATATTACTAATTTCTTTCCCCGAATCCTAATTTTTCACCCTCAGAAATGTTTTCTGAATTTTGGATACTATGGGAAATGTTTCGCAAAAAATTTACAGTGCATTTTGTGGAAGTGGCATGTTTATTGTTCTTGCCATCAATTAGGTGGTTTTTAGGATCACTCCAATTTAATAGTTTTTAATCACTTCAAAAGCCGATCGTTTTGCCGAAACAAAACGTGTGAAAGACACATGATCGTACTCCTAATGTAACTCCTAATGTAAAAAATCCAGATATTCTCAATTTTTTGTAGGTTTCATTCACTGTATGTCAACGGAGATGAGGATTAGTGTTATAAGGAGTACTTAATTATATATATTTATATTGCTATTGCGTTTAAATTTTCTTGTATTAACTTTTATGAGCCAGTAGTTCATCAATAATTCTTCTCACTAATTATCACAGTGTTGAGATTTTCCCTACGGCAATGTGGCTAGTGGTCTAACTCGAACCTTCGTAATGTACAAACATTTTTTATTTTTTTATTCGAGGTTTCCTGCTTGTTTCGGTGACCAAATCGTCAATTGAAACGTCTTGTTCTTAAACACCATATATGTCAGCTATCTTTACGTGGTAATCGCTTTTTTTTTTTTCCTCTGATTTTTTTCTCAATCTCAGCAGTTTCATTCGAGTATTAAAGTACCTGAGTGGGTTTCAAAACGAATTTTAAGAACATTTGTAGAATATACATATTTCGGATTTTCGCCGAAAAATATTCTTACAGTCATCAATATATATATATATATATATATATATATATATATATATATATATATATATATATATATATATATATAGCCCGACGCCCTAATCCCGCCAAGGGTGGCCGCAGACAAAACGCCTCCAAGTCACTCTGTCACCCACCATTCGACTCCCTCCCCCAAATCACCCCCTCCCTCATATACCTCTCAACTCCATCCCTCCACCTCATCCTCGGTCTACCCCTCCCTCGCCCCCCCACCACCACACCAACATACACCCTCTTAGTCAGTCTTTCATTCTCCATTCTCTCCACATGTCCAAACCACCTCAGTGTATTTCTCCTAATCTTTTCAACCACATCCACATCTACCCCACAACGTTCCTTCACTTCTTCATTCGTCAACCTGTCCCTCCACGTCACTCCACATGCTCCTCTCAAGTAACTCATTTCCACTGCTCTCACTCTTGACTTGTTCCCCTCTTGCAAGGTCCACGCCTCGCTTCCATACGTCAGGGTAGGGATCACAATACCATCAAACAGTGACTTCTTAACTTCCATACTCACCTCCCTATTTCTCATCACTGCTTTCAGTGTACCAACAACCTTTCTTCCCTGCTGTACCCTTTCACGTACTTCATCCCCCAAAGTTCCATCCTTACTCATCACACTACCCAAGTACTTGAATGCACTCACATTCTCCATATCCTCACCATCCAAACTCACTGCACACTCGGTGACTTCATTCCTCTCAAACACCATAACTTTACTTTTGTTTACATTAACTTTCACCTGTCCCAAATTCATTCACCAAACCTTGCAACTCCTATTCATCTTCCCTCAACAATACTGTATCATCAGCAAATAGCAACACCGGAAGCTTCCAAATCTCACCCTCATTCATTAGGGCCACCCCCACATCCACTGCCCTACCTTGCACCTCCTTTACAACTCCATCCACATCCATATATATATTAAACAGCCATGGAGACATCACACACCCCTGTTTCAGTCCCACATTGAGATCAAAGAACTCACTCAGCTCACCATCCACTCGCACCGTAGCCCTAGCTCCCTCGTACATACTCTTCACAGCACTCAACAATTTCCCCTCCACTCCATATATTCTTAATACCTTCCACATACCTTGCCTATCTATTCTGTCATAAGCTTTCTCCAAGTCCATGAAGGCAGCATACACTTTCCTTCCCTTCTCTAGATACTTCTCCACTAAACATCTTAGAACAAATATCTGATCTACACACCCTTTTCCCTTCCTAAATCCCCCTTGTTCTTCTCCAAC
The DNA here is from genome assembly GCF_032717465.1 of Coenobita brevimanus. Classification (NCBI taxonomy): domain Eukaryota; kingdom Metazoa; phylum Arthropoda; class Malacostraca; order Decapoda; family Coenobitidae; genus Coenobita; species Coenobita brevimanus. The sequence goes on along the minus strand of NC_137029.1, from coordinate 20,304,156 downwards.
TAGCTCCTCTGTCATATGCCTAACCTTATCAATGAGTATTCTACCATATATTTTACCAGTCACACTAAGAAGGCAAATACCCCTATGGTTACCACATACTTCTCTCTCCCCTTTTCCTTTGTACATAGGAACAATTATACCTGATTTCCATTCCTCTGGAACCCTTCCCTCTTCCCAAGCCAATCTACACAACTTCCATATCCACTCCACAACAATCTCACCCCCATACCTAAGCATTTCACCACACACTCCATCAATTCCTGGGGCCGTTCCCAGCTTAATCTTCTTCATCGCTTCCACTACTTCCGACCTACTGATCTCTTCCTCCCTCCTCTCATCTCTTCTTCTCCCAGCCATTCCCCAACCACTTATACTCACACTGCTCTCACTCTCTACATTCAACAAATCCTCAAAGTGCTCCTTCCATCTCCTCAATTTCTCTCTCTTCTCCACCAACAATCTATTATTCCTATCTTTCACTCCCCTACTATTTCCCCTTTCACAATGCCTTACTTTCTTTACCTCCTTCCAAAACAATTTCTTTCTCTCCATTTCATACTCAGATTCCTCCCAAACTCTTCATCCACTTTCTTCTTACTCTCCTTCACCAGTCTCTTAACCTCCCTTCTCCTGCTCACATATACCTCTCTCTTCTCTCTCTCATCTTCTCCCCTACCTCTACTCGCCAACCATTCACCATATGCCTTCTTCTTTTGTTCCACAGCTCGTTTCACCTCATCATTCCACCATGCTGTCCCTTGCACACCCTTGCATCTCCTCCTCACTCCACAAACCGCCTCACACGCTGCGCTTATCTCTTCCGTGAATATCTTACATACATCTTCCACCCCTTCCATCTGCTCTAGCTCATACCTTCCCAGTCTTTCTTCCACTATGCTCTTATACTCTGTCATTTTCTCACTAGCAATTTCTCCACTCTTCTCACAGGAGCTGCTTCCTCCTGTCTTCCCCTTCGTCTCCTCAACCACTTTCTTTGCAGCTCTACCTTGGCCATCACTAAGTGATGGTCCGAGACTCCATTCCCCCACCCTCCCCACACCCTTGCATCCAACACTTGTCTTCTCATAGATATATATATATATATATATATATATATATATATATATATATATATATATATATATATATATATATATATATATATATATATATATATTTAATTCTGCATTTCCGAATCGTTTAGAAGTCTTTAATGAAACGAAAATCTTTGTGTAAAACGTACAAATACCCACCTTCTTTAACTGTGAAGCAGTTCTATTCCAGGTTTTCCTTGTTCATCATTGTTACTGATTTGTTTCCAAGTCGAGATGTTTTCAACATCAGAAAAGTATTCTGAAATTTTGGTATAATTGGAAAGTTTTCCCAACAAATTTATATTACATTTGTGATTGTGAAAGCTTTATATTTAGTGTCGTCGCACTCATTTTTTTTTTTTTTTTATCATAATAGGATGGAATGACTCCTAACGTGGTTGCTTTTACCTTAACACTACTATTTTTTATCCTGAAAGTACTGTTATGAAGGGGGATTTTCCAGTTAGGTAGTCTCGTACCTTCGAGACGTTTCTGGTACCGTAAGTTTCTTTACGAGTCGTCAGAGTTGCCAGTTTGCTGGTAAGTTAAACATTCATTTACTTTGGTGCTCTTTCTCTTTATAATGTTTTATTTAAGTGATTGCTTGTTCTCATGGTAAATGATTTAGTGCTATGTAATGTAGGAAAACTCCGGCATGTTTTGATGTCTCGAACTTGGTAAGTGTTGTTGCTAGGGGCTGATGCAAGACAGTATGTCCTAGAATGTCGAAGTGGACGTTTCTAGAACAATACAAGCTTATATAAGGATGGGGAAGAGATTAGTGAGTCAGTCGGTTTGAAGTTTTTAGTCGGGTTTCAGTTGTGTGAGTGAAGTGCAGTCGGTTTTGGTGCAGTTTGTGGAGAATTGCTTTGCAAGCATTGTATAATTACTGTCTGTGAAGATTGTATATTTTTGGTACTTGCGAAAACGGTGGAAAACAGTGACGGGTTATTGAAGTTTGTATATCATTGGAACTTGAGAAGACAGTGAAGTGTATTAAGTGTAATTACTGTCAGAGAAAATTATTTTCAGTACCTGTGTAATAAGTGAAGTGTTAGCAAGCATTAAGTGTACTGTGAAGTTTTGTTAAGCATTAAGTGTAACTGCAATCAGTAAAGTGTGTATAGCTTCAGTGCTTGTGAGAACAGTGAAGTTGAAAAGCATTAAGTGGAATTATTTGGAAAATACAGTGAACTTTAAGGAGCCAGTGTTTATTTTCGCCTCAGCTGATCTTGTGTACTGTACACCTAAAGGCTGACCATTAGAAGAACAACTCACTGGGCAACGTCCTTCCTGTATTGTACTACTAATAAAAGTCACAAATGAAGCTCTTCCTAACGTCAAAATCCAAAAAATTTCCAGACGAAAGTAATACAGTTCAGTCGGTGTTCCTTCAATATTCATTTTTTTAGTAGCTGTCATCTACGGAGATGAGGGATAGAAATATAATCTCGGGACATTAATTTTTGTGAAACAAAAGCTCATCCTTTTCACGCGTTATGTGTTTTCAGAGATTTTACCAAGGGAATGTTGCTTATGGTCTGTAGGGACTCTTCATAATGTGCAAATATATATTTTTTCTTTTTAGATTCATCCAAGATGCTCGATGCAATTTTAAAATGATACAGCTGTAATTAAAGAAGAAATATTTTCTCATTCAATATTTCTCGCTCGTTTCTGTGACTCCCACATCAACTGGTACGTCTTGTTCTTAAACACCTTAGATGATAGTTGTCTTTACGTGTGAAACGATTTCTTTTTATATGTTTTCTAAGTGACTTTTTTTTTTTTAACCTTCAGAAGTGTCACGTGATTACTGGAAGTAATTACGTGTGTTTACAATTTTGTATTCGTTTGTGGAAGACGCATATGAAGAGATTTCTCCCAAAGATGCTTGTACACCCATCACTCCTGTAAAATAAATTTGAACTACCACCAATCGTATACGTTCAACCGCAACTAGTTCACAATTGGCACATCGTTTTATCACTGGTTAAGATGAATTAAAAAAAAAAAAATACTCTTCCTAAATTAAAAATCCAGGCTACCCCAGCACAAAATACCTAAAATAGCAAGTCGATGCTCTAGCAACGTTTTTTTTTTTTTTTTTTTTATCACAAACAAGAAAAATGCGTATATGAGGAACAAAATAATGTTAACATATTGTATATCTCAGAACAGCTATGTATTTAATTTTCCCTATTCTTTATATCAGATAATCAATAGCTAAATTTCCTTTTAAACGATTAATTGGCTTTGGGGGTGATTTTCCTATGATAAATATGGATAATGATATCAAATGAATCGTCATAGCGGTGAAATATTCCATTTTTTTAATTTGATCAGGAGGCTCAAGATTCTACTTCAAAGCCGTAGTTATATACATATATAAATAATAACCTTTTTATCTCTGAATTTCCATAGAGAAGAGGTTCTCTTTAGATTTAAAATCTTCACTTGGCAGCCTTCCTTATATGTGAATCAATTTCATATCACGTGTTACCTCACTCAGCCTTGTTACTGATATTTCTCGCCCACGGTTTTTTTTTTTTTTTTTTTTACCCTCAATGTCTTCTGAATTTCAGATACAAGTGGTTATGTTTCACACAAATTGAGTACATTTGTGGAAGATGCACACTTATTGTTCTCGCCCCTGATTAGACGGTTTTTAGGATCACTCCATTGTGATAGTTTTGAATCACTCCTAAAGCCGATGCTTATACCTTATCAAAACTTGTACTATTTTCTTATCATGAAAATGTCCCTAAAGATGAAAATAAAAGTAAAAAATTACCCTCGTAAAAATCTCCAAGCAGTCTCCAGACGACATCAATAAAGTTCATTCAGTGTTCCTTTAACCTTCATTTTTCTGTAGCTGTCATTAATTGTAGGTCTACGATGAGAAAGTCATAAATGGTACTTAATTATGAATGCGACATTCTCGTGTTATTTTCTGAGTGAAAATTCATAAATATTCATTCTCTCGAGTTATCATAGTTTTGACAGATTTTATGTATGGTCTAAGATTTGCAATTTCTTTTTTTTTTTTTTACAATAAATCACAAGGCCCGTTGCAATTTTAAAGTGCCGTTACTGCTGACAAACAAAGAAAATCTCTCTTTTCGAAAGTTTTCGCTTGTGTTTGTGACCAGTTCATTAGTTGAATCTTCTTGTTCTTAAACAAGATGCCACCTCTCTTTTATGTGAATCGATGTCATCTTATATGTTTCCAGTGATTATTTTTTTCGTTATCAAAAATATCATCTGAGTATTGGAAGCAACTGGATGTTTAAAATCGAATTTTGAATACATTTGTGGAAGGTTCATGTTTAACAATTTCGCTTCAAAATATGTTTATACAGGTATCAATGTAGTTAGTTTTGAACTTCCACCAATCGTGTACTATCAGCCGTAATTACTTAACAATTTGCACCCCTTTCCTCATATCTGAATTTCCAAATTGTTTACATGTCTTTGGAACGTAATTTTTTCTGTTTAAAACCCCCGTGCTAACCTTCGCCTGTGAATCAATTTAATCAATTTAGTTTTGTTACTTTTTTTTTTTTTTCCTAGTCAGAGTTTCTCACCCACAGGAATTTTTTCTTTTTTTAAGAAATTGAGAATTTCAAAAATTTTTAGTACATTTGTGGAAAATTCATATTTATTGTCCTCGCCCGCAATTATCGGGTTTTATGATCATCATCATCATCATCAGGACCTCCTTTCCCACCCAAGGGCAGGGTGAGGAGTTTTATGATCAATATATACACAGATGCTTTTAGTGTAACAAGACGTACCAATTTTTATATCAAAAATAGAACCACAAACAAATAAGTAAATGACCCTCTTCCTTTCGCAAAATGTCCAAAAAGCTCATATAGTTCATCTTCCCGTATTTTTATTTTATTTTCTTGAGGGTAAAAAGCTCATCAGTATTCCTTTTCACGAGTTATCGCAGTTTTGAGAGATTGTACAGTTGACACGAGTTCCATCTGTACCACATAGTCGCGGGATATGGTTAACGTGGCGACAGCGCGGGTGTGCATGTTCGTGTATACATGCCCGAGAGATTTTCGAATCGCCAGGCTTCATCATCTTTGCCGTACTGTATTATTATGTAGCCGTTGTTTTATCGTGTGATATTGGCTAATAAATATTGTGCGATTGGGATAATGAGCTGGGCACGATGCTATTTATAAAGTCTGATTTATATTTAATGATTTCTCTCTTTTCTGGTAGCGTGAACCACGATACAAGTTGGGTTGCGGTTCAGAAACAGTGTGCAAGTTCACCCACAAATGGCCCGATGTAGGGGAAAGGGGAAAGTATGGGAGTGAGGGGGAGCTTGGCAGGTGAAGGAAAGGGGGATGAAGTGGGGTCACGTCGTTTACTCCTAGTTATAAATTCTTTGCCATTACAGTATATTTATTGAGGTGTCAATGATGTCCTGTATCCGAAACAAAACTAAAGCTATTTGTTTTACTATTTATCATAGGCAACTGATTACACCCTTTTAATTACACCAAAAATAGGATACCCCCTCTATCGTTATCGTGAAGCCTGCTCCACCACCTAGACTCTTTCTTTCTCTCTCTCCCTCTGACACACACACACACACACACACACACACACACACACTGTATTTGTCATTCTATGTACTGAATTAAATCCTTTTACGATATCATTTGTTCCAACTGAAAATATGCATAGAGTTGTAATATTAATATGTTTATTTACACTGCACTGTCAGGCTGGCAATACTGAAACAAACGGACAGGAAATATGTCTGGTGTGTGTCAGCTTCAATACTCCCACAATATGCTCCGTAATATGTTCTGGGAGTTCATAATAGGCTGCTTGTATTTCTGAAAAGAAATGGTTTTCGATCAGTATGTTAATTTTAATTATTGACATAACTTGAGGATCAGGATTAACCTCTACAGTGACACTATAACGCACTAGAGTAACTATCGGGATTGGTATCAGCCATGGAACACATGATTACCTAAAACATTTACATCACTGTATGACTACCTCAAGACTATTACTGAAACGTAGCATATGCACGTAAGTATTGTTTATTGGCTAGCGTAATCCGTACGGTGATCTGGGAATGTATTGCACGTGTTTTGACAGTAATAAATTATAATGTTCATTAGCACAAACTGATAATGTGTGTGTCTACTGATAGGCAGCTGACGAGTTGAGAGAGAGAGAGAGAGAGAGAGAGAGAGAGAGAGAGAGAGAGTCGAGGTGGTGGAGCAGGCTGCACGTTAACGAAAGATGGGGTATCCTATGTTTGGTGTGATTAAAAGTCGTCTACAATAATAAATAATAAAAAACAAACAGGTTTATTATTATTTAGGTTATACGATATCAGACACCTTAATAAATATACTGTAATGGCAAAGAATGTATAACTGTTGGAGTAAACGACGTGACCCTGCTTCATCTCCTTTCCCTTCACTTGCCAAGCTCTCGCTCACTCCCACACTTTAACCTTCCCCCTACATCGCCCCATTTGTGGGTGAACTTGCTACTGTTTCTGTATTGTGGTTCATGCTATTAGAGAAGAGAAAAATTAAAGACGAGATTATTTTATACTAATCAAGTTTTATAAATAGAATAGTTCACAGCTCATTATCCTAATCACACAGTATTTATTAGCCAACATCACACCATAATACAAAAATCACATAATATTAGCGTTTCGATAAATCCTCGGACATGTACAGTTGCGAGCAAATGACTCGAGGCCACCTAGGCCACCAACATGTTGGTGTTTAATCTGGCAACAGTGGTAGCTGTGAACTTGACCGAGATTCAGTCGGCTGTTCGGGCGAAACAAATCCAGTGATAAATTGTCAATGTGCAGTTCTAACTTGTCTCCAATCAATATCATGCATGTAAACGTATTATACTGATAATGATTATCGTGTCGTACACATGGTAGATATATTTATAACCATAGTATTACAATAGTGGCATCCAAATAGTGCTGCGTTCATTCATGTGAGACACACGGATATCCCGAGCGTGCTGCTCCATCACCACCTTGGTTTGTGACGTAGGCACCACGTGACGCCACATATGGGGAGGGGCATGAAGGTGGAGCCAATTGGCCCGTTCATGATGATAAATATTTATAGAGTAATCGTTCGACTTTACCACTCGAATATTAAACAAACATTGGTTGCATATGTCAAAACAAGCTTATTATAACCGTTAATCCCATATACGTTTAATACCGCAGCCAACAGCCTGCCCCCTCCCCCCTCCTCCTCCCATCTGACGTCCCACCTCGTCCCTCCCTTCCTCACCCACCACACTCCTTATAACTCCCACACACCCCTCCCCCTGTTCCGTCTAACTGTGGTGTGAACCTATAACTCTCCTACCTGCTTCGGATTTAGACTTCGACGAAAGTGAGGTTCACGGTGAGGGATGGCTGACATGACAGCATTTTTGTGATAATACTGCTAGGTTGCGGGGAAGCTGAGAAAGCTACGGCATCTCTTGAAAACTGGTAAAAGTTATTTGGTTCACTACAACAGTCGAACCAAATAAATCACTACCGATACCCGTGTGTCTCGCATGAATGGATGTACCACTATTTGGATGCCTGAGCTGTAATACTATGGTTATAAATATAACTACCATGTGTATGACATATGTTTACTTGCATGATACTGATCGGAGACCAGTTAGAACTGAACATTGCCAAATTATCAATGCGTTTGTGTTGTCTGAACAGCCGACTGAATCTCGGTCAGGTTCACAGCTACCACTGTTACCAGATAAAACACCAACATGTTGGTGGAGTAGGTGGCCTCGAGTCATCTGCTCGCAACTGTACAGTCATCAGCATAAATTAGCTGCAAGCCTACTCGTGTGATGTGTCCTTTTGTCTGGCAACAGTGTAGGGGAACCAGTTGCCACAAAGACTTTTATGCACTTGAAAGACTTGTTTTTAAGAGGTGGTAATAGAGACCGCCTAAAGAAATGTTATGGAACGACGAATGAGCGTAAAACTCTGATATTCCTCATTATAACTGTCTAAACTCTTCTCCTCTCTCTCTCCCCCTTACTTCTTCTAATGTCCCCCCATCCCTCCCTCTCCCTCCTACCCCCCATCCACGTTCATGCCTCTTCACTTTCTCCTCTCCCCACCTTGTCTACCTTCATTCATTTATCCACGGCTCTAACCTGATTGGCGCGTCAGAGTTATCTCTTGATTTTTTGCAAAACCCAGCCTGCCCTATTCCCATTTGCTCGCCGTACTACCAACTATATCCAAGTTTTATTATCATTATTCCTTCCTGTTCGTCTCATCCTCTCTCTCCCCGTCTCTTTCCCACTTGTTTTATTTCAGTTGTCTTTATTTTCACAATCTTTTGTCACTGCCAACAGCCGGGAGATAAAGGAACATTGAGGTCTCGCTCTTGTGATGTATTACTTACTGGTGTTCGTTTGAGTGAGCCTGGCAGTCGGTGGCTATTACTTCAGTAGGCGGAATTAAACAAACTTTTGTTCCCATCCCTCCTATATGTCTCTCTTTTCAGGGAAAATGTTCCCATTCTTCACTGTTCACCTATTCATGAAGCAGTATCAGACCATAATGTTTCGAACTGCCGCATCATGTTTGAAGTAGAGATTGTGAGAAAAAGACTTGCATGGCAAGAAGCTCCTGAATATCAAGTAACAAAAAGGCTACAGGAATACACAAGAAACAGAGAAGAGTGCTATTCATTGCGTAGTTTAGCGCCGTGGAAAATATAAGGTAGACAGGGCAGGGAGAGAGGGGGAGAGCGAGGTGAGGTGAGAGGTAGGCTGTTTTGTTTGTGAGATATTCGTCCCAGTTTCCTGGGACACGGGCAAACAGAGAGCCCGTCAGAGGTGCGCACTACTTGCGCGAACTGGCTTTATCGAGGTGGAGGGTAATTCCTTACCGTAGTGAGTAATATATTTAACGGAGCATGGGCAACAATGCCAGCAGCCTCCCTAAAGACATCACCAGTACGGGCTAGGGCCGAGTCGAGCTCAGAGCTGAGCCTGGTGGTGGCTGGGCAGTCCAGAAGATAATGCAAAAGGGGCTCCTCACAGCTGGCCAAGCAATGTTCACACGGGTCTGGCTCCATACCCCTAATTTGCTTGTAGCAAAGAAACCCAAGACGCAATCTTCGAAGTCGGACTACAATAAAATTAGGTAGTCCTGGGGGGAGCGACAGAAGGGAATACAACGTGGCAGTAGCATACCATTTTGCAGAGCAAGAGCCCTCCGTGACCCAGAGTTGATGGTCCTCTAGGGATAGTCTTCCTATGGTGGCAGTGAGAGTGCGGATGAGGTGCGAGGGACTAGGGCGTAATGGGAATGTGATGTCTGGGAGATCGCAAGCTGAGCGCGCCGCGTCATCAGCACGCTCGTTGCCACTAATTCCCACATGTCCCGGGAGCCAGTGAAGGTTAATCGTTGCGCCCCTATGGACAAGGAGTGATGCAAATGTATGAATCGCTGTCAGTAGAAAGACGTTGTCATGCAGCGAGAAGGATCGTAATCTCTGAATGGAGGAAAGAGAGTCTGTGTGGATTATGACTCGATTGCGACGATGGTGGTGAGCATGGCGCAATGCACCCAGGATGGCCGCAAGTTCCGCCTGGAAAGCGGAGATACCTGAAGAGAGTCGCCAAGCTTCCACTATTTGCCCAGAGACAAAAGCCGCTCCAGCTGCGCCATTAGGGGAAACAGAGCCATCAGTGTAGTAGATGGCTGAGTCTGGTGAGGCCAGAGCTGCCACCCTACTGAGACCCTCCTGTCGAAGGAGTGCTGGAATTGAGGAGCGGGGTTTAGCCTCCGATGGACCAAGAATATTAAAAAGGGGAGGATCCCATGGCGGTGGATCAACGTATCCAGGAAAGGGAGAGTCGGGATCTTGACAGAGGCTCGCAGCAGCTCCCAAACCATGGATGGCAGCGGCCGTGGTGCGGGCCCAGTCACGCTGAGGGGCCGGCTCGGGTGGGCGGCAGAGAAGGCGTTTTAGGAGGGCAGAGACAGGCAGGTGAGGCAGGCACTGGATCAGCTTCAGGGTGACTACTGCCGCTCGCAACACAATGCGATGGGCGAGAGACGGCAGCCCACCCTCCATACGCAGATTGACCAGTCGGGTCCAGCGTGGAGCACCCAGCATAATGCAGAGGGCATCATTCTGGATGACCTCCAGAGATCTAGCGACTGGCGGAGCAAGGCCCGTCAAGCAGATGGCGCTGTAGTCCACCAAGGATCGGACTGCATGTATATAAAAAGTCCGTAGGACGGAATATGATGCCCCCAAACTCCGCCTGGACAGATAGCGGAGAGCAGCCATGCGGGTGGATGCACGCTCCCTCAGGTACCGAACATGGCAGGCAAAGTTGAGACCCGCGTCAAGCCAGACCCCCAAGTACCGATGTGCAGTGACCATGGAGAGCTGATGGCCACCGAGTAGCAGTGGAAAGTCTGGGGGGCGGAGTCCAAATGGCAGGCACTTGGTCTTCATGAAGTTAATTTTTAGGCCTAACTCAGCACACTTGGCATGGAGCCGAGAAAGGGCCAAGTCTGCCTGTCGAAAACAATCCCGTCTAGTAAAAATGAGGGCAAGATCGTCTGCATAACAGAGGAGGGTGACGCCAGGCCCATAATCGATGGTTAAGAGCCCCTCCATAAGGATATTAAACAGGAGGGGGCTTAGTACGCTCCCCTGGGGCGTGCCATTAAAATGTGTGCAAAAGTGTGAGAGGTGCCCCTGGAATCTGACCCCCGCAGATCGATCCGCAAAGAAGTCCCTGATCCAGGATAAAAGCCTGCCTCCCACACCCCTGTCTGCAAGGGCAGCCAAAATAACTGTAGGGCTGGCTAGTTCAAAAGCCTTTTCCAGGTCGAGGAAGACGGCCATCCCCTTTCCCCCTCTCAGTTCCCCAAGGAAAGACGCGAGGCAGTGAGTGGCATTCCTACCATGGTGGTATGCGAAGATCCTTGGGTGCAGTGGTCCCAGCCGCCAAGCGAGACGAGCCCGCACAACCCTCTCAGCCGTTTTAGCGATACAGCTAAGGAGGGAGATGGGGCGCATGGCGGTAGGATCATGAGGCTTGGGAATCGGGTGAATAACAGCCGCCTTCCACGACCTTGGCAGACGCCCCTCAGACCACGAGAGGTTGATCAGATCAAGTAGGAGCTCGCTGCCGCAATCCCCAGCGTGTGACAGGAGTGAATATGTGATTCCGTCCAGTCCAGGCGCAGAGTCCCCCCTGCGGTGCAGTGCTTTTTGAACCTCCCCGCTGGTGATGGGACAATCAGCTGGGTCTGGCCTATCACAGGCAGCCTGAACTGCCGTGGCACGAGCGGTGCATAGCTGAGCCTGCAGAATCTGGACGGATTGCGGGAGATTGCTTGAAGCAGAGCGATCCGCGAAGTGCTGAGCGAGGCGGCTGGCCTCTGCGGCAGGATCAGGATGCGAGGGCGGCCGAGGAGGACGTGGATCGGAGATGGACCTGATTCTCCTCCACATCTCCCTGAGTGTGGAGTGAGCATCTAGGGTACGACACCATCCAATCCACGCCTCCTCCTTGAGGCGGCGTTTCTCTGTGGTGACGTGTCGCGTGACAGCCACCAGGTACCGACGGTGTGGCGATGTGCGACGCCGTCGGTACTGCCTGCGTGCCGCATTTAGCCGCCGGTTCAATTCCTTGACCCTGTCGCAGTAAATCCAGCCGTCCCGATAGCACCTCGCGGACCGACTCTGCAGGGGGATAGCAAGAGAGGCAGCCTGTGAAAAAATACTTGCCACCTGTTCTGCTCGTCTCTCGAGGTCTGAGGCGGGAGGAGATGCAGCAAAGGCCCCAGCTAAGGCCTGTGCAAAAGCCGCCCAGTCGGCCCTACGGAAGTCCCACCGCAAAGGAGGGGGCGGCGTCGGTGGGAGTGGAGGAGTTGGCAAAGTGACCTCTAGGGCAAAATGATCACTGGCGAGGTGTCGGTGCAGCGACCATGTTGCCGAGCCCGCAAGGGGGGAGGACACAAACGCCAAGTCCAGGCGCCCCCCGTCAATGTGTGTGGCCTCGGTGGTGTCGTTTAGTAGGGAAACATCACCCACCTCCTCCAGTACTAAAGAGATGTGTCGTCCTGCATCGTTGGGCCGAAGAGGCGAAGAGAGCAGGGCGTGGTGGGCATTGAAGTCGCCCCCAATGTACACAGCTCCCCTGGCAGCTTGGGAGAAAAGTTCCCCCAACTCCAGGGTGCTCCTCTGGCTCCGGTATACATTGTACACCGTCAGGGGCGACGTCGCCAGATGGAGAACCACGCCCTGAACCTCCACATCAGGTCCACAGAAAGGAGGGGGCTCACAATCCGTGCACGCGATGTGGTCCCGGACCAGAACGGCACATCCCCGTGTAACGCCACGAATATACGGGAGGAGATGGGTGATGTATCCCGAGAGATGGAAAGTGGAATTGCCTGGGAGCAAGGTCTCCTGCAGGAGAATGACATCAGGGCGGTCCCGTGCGGCCGCTTCCTGCAAAAGGGGGAGCTTGCTCCGTGCTCCCAAGCAATTCCACTGGAGGAGCCTGAGAGAGCGGTCTACTGGCCGTCCGGCGACAGTTGCGGACGGTCGTTCTCCTGCAGCAGTGGTGAGGCCCTCTCCATCACTTTGGACCCTGATGGTGTTAGGGTTTTCCCCAAATGATGACGCTGACGAGGCAGCTGTGTGGTGGAAGACAGAGCATTGGGAGGGCGTGGCTTGACCCTCTTGGACGGGCGAGCTGTCCTGTGCAGTGTGGGACGGGGTCGCCCTGCCGAACGAGCTGGGCGGCGAGGGGACAGAGGAGCACCTAGGCTCGCCATCTTCCTCTCTATCGCCCGGTCCACCAGGCGATTGGCAGCTTCGGCAAGAGGCTCGGGTGGGAGAGGGATGTCTAGGGTTGACGCTATTGTCTTCGCAAGGGTCAGCGCCAGCTCCGTGGCAAAGGTCCTGAGCTCCTCCGTTGTGAATGAGATCACCGGAGGAGTAGGAGCGGTTGGTGGACTGGGTGTGGAGCCTGGCACTGGTGGCGGAACAGTCAGTGGCTGGCTGGTCTCTACAGGTGGAAGTGCTGGCGAGACAGGCGGCTGCTGGCGGTGGACCTCTGCTGTGGTCTGGACCACAGTCAGGGCTGAGGGCAATGGAGGGAACTCCTGGTCGCTGAGAGGTGGTGGGCGCTGGATGAGAGGGCGGCGCTGTTGGCCCCAGATGAAAGTGCCAGGGGGAGCTGGAGTAGCGCTGGCGGCCTGGTTCTCCTGCACAAACGCTACCTGCCTCTCCCGACCCTGGTTCACTCGGTGAACCCTCGCGGGGCAGCTGGGGTGCCAGGCGTGGTGTCGCCCGGAGCAGTTGGGGCACTTGGCCGCAACTGGTTGTTTTTCCTTGTACCGCTGGAGGCACTCGGCCGTGTCGTGGCCGCCACTGCACATGCCGCAGATGACGGGGCGGTTGCAGTTGGCACGGTGGTGCCCGTAGCGCTGGCAGCGGTAGCAACGGAGAGGCTCCGGGGTGAAGGGGCGAAGGTGATACGTTCCCCAGTTCCCTAGGTCGATGGAAGGGATCAGAGGACCCCGCAGGGTGACAACGACCTGACGAGTCTCTTCCCGGGTCCGCGTTTTCTGGCAGCGGGTCGCCTCTTCGACCTGAGGGTGGTGAAGGAGGATCTCCAAAGGCATTCTCAAGGGATAACCCATGACAACTGCCTTCGTCGACTGTTGGCCGGGCGTCAGCTCGACTAGTTTCACAGGGCAGGCCTCGTCCTGCATAGCTGATCTCAAGAGGTCGTAGGCTCCCTCGTCCTTCGGCACCAACACCGAGCTGCCATCTCGACCTATCAGGTTGGAGCAGCGTAGCCCTGGCAGGTGACGCTCTAGTGCAGCCACAGCGTCGTAGCTCGTCGCATGGCCGTCCTGTACCGGCACACGGAAAGCTGGAAATGCAGAGCGGGGAGGCGGACGCACAGCTACTGACACGGAGGGACGAGCAGCAGTGGGATCCCTGAGGGGAGGCCCAGTGCGTACTGCCGGAGAAGGGCCGTTTCCCTGGCGAGCACGCCTCGATCCCTTGCGTATCACGGGGGTGAAACCCTCGTCTTCCTGCAGAGCGGGATCAGCAGAGGGGGGGAGCTGAGTCGCAGCAGGAGCCTCCGAAGTGCCCTTGGTGGAAGAGAGAGATGGTGGAGCAGGTACAACCTCCTCCATAGCCTCATGTCGGCGGGCCGCCTTGGCAGAGCGGGTAGAGTCACCACGCAAGCGAGGTGCCACTCTCGTAGATGTTGGTGTAGAGGGGTTAGCGCCCGCGGCCTCGTGAGCTGACGAGAGGGAGCTCGAGTCAGAGCAGTGACGCTCCCTCTTTGTGCCTGTGGCAGGGCACGGGATGGAGGGCCTCGACTGAGGAAGCGGGAGGCGGGAATGCCCCTGGGGCCTAGGGATGCTGGATCCCTTCATGCTCACCGGAGCTGGCCAAAAAACTCGGTCAAAAGCACACACACACACACACACACACACACACACACCTCACACACACAACCACTCAAAAAAGACAAGCAAACAAAAAAAAAAAAAAAACCTCAAAAGTGGCCAGGTCCCTACAGTGACGGGCAACCTATGCTCCCCGCCCTCTAAAGGGCGATGGGAGGCCCCGCCACTGCCCCTTTCGGGTCTTCCCTAGTCTAACAGAGCCGCCCTCACCGCCTCCTATAACCAGGCCCTAAAGGCCCCCCTTCATGGAAGTGCCCTAACGGCACCCCTTCAGGGTTCGGCGTCGTACTACGGTGAGGGACACTAACGGCAGGCCAAAAAAAAAAAAAAAAAAAAAAAACACACACACAGTCACAAACACACACACACTCCCACCCACACCCAGGCAATCTGAGACTAAGTCTCAGAAAAAACCTGTAAACCGAGAGAAAAGCTTCCTCAGTGCCAGAGACAAAGTCTAAACTGGCAAAAAACGAGGCAAAACCGGCGAAATTCTACACGAGTGAACGAAACAGTGTTCAGAGCTCGAGAGAAAACGGCCAGACCTCCTCACCCGACAGAGTCAGAGCTAGGAGTGAGGTAGGCTGGGGAGGGTCATCGAGAGGGGTACGGGGAAGAGAGCGAGAGTTTCATTCCATAACATTCATCTGTCGTCTTCTGCACATTTTTGTGCTGATCATATATAAAGAATGTTGCATTCTGGACGATTTTTAGTACTAATATTTATAAACACGTCTCTAAAGTGTACAAAAGACTGTGTGGCAACTAGATCGAATACACTGTTGCCAGACGAAACTACCACATCACGCGAACAGGCTTGCAGCGAATTTGTGCTGACGACTGTACACACGATCACACACATACACACGAGCGCTCTATTGCCACAACCATATCCTGCGACTAGATTGTCCACGTGGAAGTTTTGTTGACTACACCTAAGGAAATCTGGCTACTAGTCTAACACGAACCTTCATAAACTGCAAATATTCTTCATTTTTCTCACATTCAATCAGGAGGCTCAATGCAATTTTAAAGAGCTACTACGGCAGATTAAAAAAAAAAAAAAAACGATTTTTCTCGCTTTTTTTCCGTGACCATTACATCAATTGAATCTTCTTGTTGTACACCTCAGATCCCAGCTCTCTATACGTGTTAATCAATTTTATGTTCTGTGTTCCATAAATGACTTTTTTTTTTCGCCCTAAGAAGTGTCATCGGGGCATTGGAAGTAGTTGGGTGAGTTACAAAACGAATTTTGAGTACATATTGGGTGCATATTTAACGATGTCGCCCCAAAATATGTTTATAAAGTCATCAGTCCAGGAAATAATTTTGAACTACCCACAGTCGTATTACTATAGGCAGTAATTAGTTCACAATTAGCATTCTTTTTTTTATCTCTGGATTTCCAAGTTGTTTACACGTCTAATGAAACGAAACTTTAGGCTTGAAAACCTCAAGTGCCAGCCATCTTTACCTGTGAATCAGTTTCATCCCAAATGTTGCCTAGTTTAGCCTTCATACAATTTTTTTTTTTCCAGTCGGAATTTTCTCACCCTCAGAAATATTTTCTGAATTCTAGTTATACTTGGAAAGGTTTCCCAACAAATTTGAAGTAAATTTTTCGTTTCATATATATTGTTTTCGATCGAAATTCTGCTGTTTTTAGGATCACTCTAGTGTAATCGTTATGAACGTCTCGTAGAGCCTGATTTTTACTGTAATGAGGTACCATTTTTAAATCTTGAAAGTACCACTGGAAATGAAATGAATAACGCAAATGACCTTCTTCCTTACGTAAAAAATCCAGTTTCCTGACGACATTAATACAGTTCATTGAGTCCCTTAAAACTTCATTTTAGTAGCTCTCATTCACCATATGTGTACGATGACAATGTTATAAGTGGTAATTAATTATATATGTGCGTGTTATGGTAGTTTATTCTTTCTCGTATTTTTTTTCGTTAGCTTGAAAAGATGATCAGTATTACTTCTCACGAGTGATAGTTTGGAGAGATTTTGCGTAAGAAAATGTGCCTCCGAACCCTAAAATACCAGCCTTCCTTACCTGCGAATCAGTTTCATCCCACGTGTTACCTCATTTGGTGTTACTATTTTTTTTCTGATTTTTTCTACAAGAAATGTTTTTCTGAACATCCGATACACTTTGGAAGGTTTCTTATGTTATTTAGAGTATATTTGTGTAAGTCCTATGTTTAGCGTTTTCGCACTCAATTATGCGGTTTTTATTATCAGTCCAGTATAATAGTTTGGAATTTCTCCTAAATCGGTTGCTTTTAATTTAACACGATATTTTATAAATGAAAATAAAAGTAACACTTTTCCTACCGTAAAGCACCAAATAATCTCCAGACGACAGTGTTAGTTCAATCGGTGTTCCTTCAATCTTCATTTTTTTTTGGTAGAGTAGCTGTCATTCATTTTATTTTACGGAGATGAGGAATAGAGTTATATAATCAATTATACATCTCGGTACCTTGAAAGAATAATCAAAAATGAAAAATACACATGATCGTAGTCCTAACGTAAAGAATCCAAACTTTCTCCATATCACCCAGTGTTCCTCCAGCCTTCATTTTTTTAAGTAGGTGTCATTCACTGTATGTCAACGATGAGAATTAGTGATATATATCAGGGTATTGCGATTGTGTTTAAACTTTTTTGTATTAATTTCTGTTCATCAGCATTTTTTCTCATTGTATCCCCCCCCCCAAATAGCGGGGGGACACAATCTGGCCGCACTATGGGGTAGTACTACTACTCTGCGGCCATGTTGTGTTAGGAAGAATAATCACCGAATTCCCTGCGTGTCGTAAAAGGCGACTAAAAAGGGAGGGGTGAGGGGACAATGGACGCCCTCTGTTTTTTAGTTCCTAAAAAGAGACAGGCCAGAGAAAGGGATGGGGTATGGAGTTATCCCCTTACCCTGAAGATTGGGTCTATGAATGTGCATGGATGTAGCACAATTGAGGGTAAAACAGAGGAGATTGGGAGAATGTTTATGAGAAGAAAGTTGGATGTGTTAGCTTTGAGTGAAACGAAGATGAAAGGGATGTGTGAATGGAAGATTGTCAGGTGTTGATAGAGGAAGGCCTTGTTACTGAGTCTGGAAGTACAACAGTGTGTGATTGAATGGAAGATGTCATCGAGACTGATGTGGGTGAAGGCGAAATTTGAACGTGAGTGGTGGGTGTTTATGAGTGCATATGGGCCTGGAAGTGAAAGGGATGAAGAGAGGAAGTCTTTCTGGAATGATGTTGATGTCTCCAGAGTTTTAGAGAGATTGTGAATGTGGTAATGATGGGAGATCTGAATGCTAGAGTGGGAAATGTAGCAGTTGAAGGTGTAGTTGGTATGCATGGTGTGATTGGAAGAAATGAAAGTGGGGAGCGAATGATAGCGATGAGTGGTGAGCGAGAGATGGTGATTGGAATTACGCTGTTTGAGATGAAAGATATTTATAAGGGTGAGACAGAAGGGTGGAAGGGTTGTTGGTAGAACAATGATGGACTCTGTGGTTGTGTCTAGGAATGTAATAGGAAGATTGTTGGATGTGAGAGTTCTGAGAGGGGAGGGTGGAGTGAAAGTTAAGAGTAGGTAAGAGATGTGTGAGAGCTAGGAGGGTTTGGTGTGGGAGGGAGATTTTGAAAGTGAGTTGGATAAGAGAAGAAGATAGAGTATCAGGAGAAATTGAAAGATAAGTGGAACGCAGTGAAAGATCAGGAAAATGGCATTGTGGAGGAGGAATGGCAGTTGTTTAAGAGTGCTGTGGTGGCGCATGCAGAAGAGGTGTGTGGTGAGACGTGTGGGTGGTGGTGTAAGAAAAGGAAGTGAATGATGGTGCGAGGAAGTAAGTATGGCTGTGGCTGAGAAGACTTGCATATGAAGTGTGGCTGCAGAGGAAGGATGAGATGTCATATGAAAGCTATAAGGAAAAGAGGAATAGGGCGAGAAGGGCTGTGCGTGATGGCAGCAGATGAGAGACGGGGTAGGCGGCTGACAGAGAATTTTCAACGGAATAAGAAAATGTTATGGAAGGAGGTGAAAAGGGTGCGAAAGGGAGAGCCTGGGAAGGAAGAACGAGTAAAAGCAGAGGATGGAAGGATGTTAATTGAGATGGATGCAGTAAGGATGAGTCGGGCAGAGTATTTTGAAAGATTGTTAAATGTAGAGGAGGAAAGGGTGGCTGAGACTGTGGCGAATGGAAGGGTGCAAGAAATAAATGTGTTGGGAGAGTTGAATGATTCTTTGATCACGAAGGAGGAAGTGGAGAAGGCAGTAAAGGAGATGAAAACAGGGAAAGCTGCAGGTATGGATGGGTGTGCAGTGGAATGCCTGAAGGGTGGTGGAGTGACTATTGTTGACTGGTTAGTAAGATTGCTGAATGTGTGCTTTGTGAAAGATATGGTGCCTATTGACTGGGCAAGTGCTTGTGTGGTCTCGCTGTATAAAGGTAAGGGTGATAAGTATGAATGTACTAGCTTTAGGGGTATAAGTCTGTTGAGTGTTGTAGGTAAGGTTTATGGTAGTGTTAATTATGAGAGTTATATAGGGTACAGAGGGAGTGATTGGTGATGAGCAATGTGGCTTTATGAGAGGGAGGGGATGCGTGGATCAGGTGTTTGCTGTGAGACAAATGTGAAAAGTATTTAGCGATAGGCAAGGGTGTGTTTTGGGCATATGATAGAATTGATAGGGAGGCTTTGTGGACTGTTTTAAGATTGTATGGACTTGATGGTAGGTTACTGAAAGGGATGAAAAGTTATGTAAGTAGTGGAGCGTGTGTAAGAGTGGAAAATGCTGTGAGTGATTGGTTTCAGGTGAAAGTGGGGCTCCAAGAGGGATGTGTGATGTCGCCTTGGTTGTTTAATATTTACATGGATGGTTTTGTAAGGGAAGTGAATGCAAGAGTTTAAGGTGGAGGTCTGAGTCTGGTGAATGTTGATGGTGGAGAGTGGAATCTGAAGTAGCTGCTGTTTGCAGATGATATTGCACTGGTGACTGATTCAGAGGAGAGATTGAGACAGTTGGTAGAGGAGTTTGGAAGGGGGTATGAAAGGAGGAAATTGAAAGTAAATGAGAATAAGAGTAAAGTGATGAAGTGTACGAGGTTGGTAGATGGTAGGGGGATGAATATAGTTTTGAATGGTGAGTTGCTTGAGGAGGTAGTTTTAAATATCTAGGGTCACATGTTGCTGTGGATGGAAGAATAGACGCTGAAGTGAAGTTTAGAATAAATGAAGTAGGAAAGGTGCTGGGAGGTATGAAAAAAGTGTTTAGATGTCGTTCGCTTAGAATGGATGTAAAGAGAAGGCTGTATGAGGGTGTTGTGGTACCGACTGCGTTATCTGGGGCTGAAACATGGAATATGGGTGTAGCAGAGAGGAAAAGTTTGAATGTAATGGAGATGAGGTGTCTGAGGAGTATGTGTGGAGTGACGCGTACGGATTGAGTGCGAAATGATGAAGTGCGAAGGAGAATTGGAGTTGTTCGGGAGATGGCTGGTAGAGTTGAGCAGAGGGTGTTGCGATGGTTTGAGCATATGGAGAGAATGGATAATGAGCGATTGGTGAAAAAGATAACTAGATCTGATGTGAGAGGTGTAAGGCTGAGAGGAAGACCACGAATAGGATGGATGGACAGTGTGAAGAGAGCGTTGGATGCGAGAGGGATGTCTGTTGAGCAAGGAAGTACTACTACTGTAGCCTCGATACATTGGCGCATGAAGTGAACGTTGTTGCTTAAATCTTCGAACCTCAAGGTATCATTACAGCCCAAATTGTGTTTAACCTAAATGCTCTACATATATATGATTCAATACTTGCCATTATATAATACTTGCCTTTATATAACGCATTTTAACTGTCCTCAGTTTTGTGATTACGTTTCGCTCGTATCTAATCACCTTATCTGGATCCCCGTATCTGAGGTCAGAGAAAGGAGGGAGCTGTAAGCCTCGCACATAGCATGCTCAGATGAGACCACACTTGCTTGAAGAAACGAGTTTTCTTTCACCTTGCCGGTGCAGCTAGTTTATTCATTCTAGCCAGAATATCGTCATGAACAGACAGGAGAACCTCATTGCTCAACGTGGGCTGATCATCGCACTACGGGAAGCCGGCCACCGTGTTAGAGATATCGCCAGCCTCCTAGGACTCTCCTCAACTACAGTGGCGAAATGGATTAGAAGGTGGAATGACTCTGGAGACCTGAGGGACGCGGGTAAGTTTGTGTTGTAATAAATTAACTGAATACCATTAACAGCTACGTATTATAACATAATACAATAATGTTAAAATAATGTGTTCAAATAAGACGTTGTTATTTCGTTGTTGCATATTAATTGACGATATTCATGAATTAACGGATCGGTGCCTGCATATTCATCCTTTGAGGGAAAGTATGAACTTTATTAAATAAGCGATCCTTTCTGATGACCTCTAACGCTACTCAAACTTCACCTAACCTCTTTTAATAATCAGTACTTATAAACATTTCGTAATTCAGGTCCTGTCTTTCATTCTGTCAGGTTCTTCTGTGAATCAGACTTGCAACAAATAAGTATGCTGCTGCTAAGAACTGGTGTTCCCCCCCTGTGGCGGGGGGGACACAACCTGGCCGCATTATGGGGTGGTACTACTACTCTGCGGCCAGGTTGTGTTAGGAAGAATACTGCCACCGTATTCCCTGCGTGTCGTAAAAGGCGACTAAAAGGGGCGGGGTGAGGGGACTAGGGACCCCCTCCTCTGTTTTTTAGTTCCTAAAAAGAGACAGGCCAGAGAAAGGGGTGGGGGATGGAGTTATCCCCGTACCCTGAAGATTGGGTCTATGAATGTGCGTGGATGTAGTACGATTGAGGCTAAAAGGGAGGAGATTGGGAGAATGTTTGTGAGAAGAAAGTTGGATGTGTTAGCTTTGAGTGAAACGAAGATGAAAGGGAAGGGGGAATCTATGTTTGGAAGTGTGAATGGAAGATTGTCAGGTGTTGATAGAGGAAGGGCAAGAGAAGGTGTGGCCTTGTTAGTGAGTCCGGAAGTACAGCAGTGTGTGATTGAATGGAAGGAGGTGTCATCGAGACTGATGTGGGTGAAAGCGAAATTTGAACGTGAGTTGTGGGTGTTTGTGAGTGCATATGGGCCTGGTAGTGAAAGGGATGAACAAGAGAGGGAGTCTTTCTGGAATGATGTTGATGAGTGTCTGCAGAGTTTTGGAGCGAATGTGAATGTGGTAATGATGGGAGATCTGAATGCTAGAGTGGGAAATGTAGCAGTTGAAGGCGTAGTTGGTATGCATGGTGTGCCTGGAAGAAATGAAAATGGGGAACGAATGATAGCGATGTGTGTTGAGCGAGAGATGGTGATTGGGAATACGCTGTTTGAGAAGAAAGATATTTATAAGTATACATGGGTGAGACAGGAGGGTGGAAGGGTTGTTGATAGAGCTTTGATGGACTATGTGGTTGTGTCTAGGAATGTAATAGGAAGATTGTTGGATGTGAGAGTTCTAAGAGGGGAGGGTGGAGGTATGTCTGACCACTACCTGGTGGAGGGAAAGTTAAGAGTAGGTAAGAGATGGGTGAGAGCTAGGAGGGTTAGGTGTGGCAGGGAGGTTTTGAAAGTGAGTTGGATAAAAGAGAGAAAAAGATAGAGTATCAGGAGAAATTGAAAGATGAGTGGAACGCAGTGAAAGATCGGGAAAATGGCAGCGTGGAGGAGGAATGGCAGTTGTTTAAGAGTGCTGTGGTGGGGCATGCAGAAGAGGTGTGTGGTGTGAGACGTGTGGGTGGTGGTGTAAGAAAAGGAAGTGAATGGTGGTGCGAGGAAGTAAGTATGGCTGTGGCCGAGAAGAGACGTGCATATGAAGTGTGGCTGCAGAGGAAGGATGAGATGTCATATGAAAGGTATAAGGAAAAGAGGAATAGAGCGAGAAGGGCTGTGCGTGATGCTAAAGTGGCAGCAGATGAGAGGTGGGGTAGGCGGCTGACAGAGAATTTTCAACAGAATAAGAAAATGTTTTGGAAGGAGGTGAAAAGGGTGCGAAAGGGAGAGCCTGGGAAGGAAGAACGAGTAAAAGCAGAGGATGGAAGGATGTTAATTGAGATGGATGCAGTAAGGAAGAGATGGGCAGAGTATTTTGAAAGATTATTAAATGTAGAGGAGGAAAGGGTGGCTGAGATTGTGGCGGATGGGTGCAAGGAATAAATGTGTTGGGAGAGTTGAATGATTCTTTGATCACGAAGGAGGAAGTGGAGAAGGCAGTAAAGGAGATGAAAACAGGGAAAGCTGCAGGTATGGATGGGTGTGCTGTGGAATGCCTGAAGGGTGGTGGAGTGACTATTGTTGACTGGTTAGTAAGATTGTTGAATGTGTGCTTTGAGAAAGGTATGGTGCCAATTGACTGGGCAAGTGCTTGTGTGGTCCCGTTGTATAAAGGCAAGGGTGATAAGTATGAATGTACTAGCTTTAGGGGTATAAGTCTGTTGAGTGTTGTAGGTAAGGTGTATGGTAGAGTGTTAATTATGAGAGTTAGAGAGGGTACAGAGGGAGTGATTAGTGATGAGCAGTGTGGCTTTAGGAGAGGGAGGGGATGCGTTGATCAGGTGTTTGCTGTGAGACAAGTGTGTGAAAAGTATTTAGCGAAAGGCAAGGATGTGTTTTGGGCATTTATGGATTTAGAGAAAGCGTATGATAGAATTGATAGGGAGGCTTTGTGGACTGTTTTAAGATTGTATGGACTTGATGGTAGGTTACTAAAAGGGGTGAAAAGTTTTTATGTAAATAGTAGAGCATGTGTAAGAGTGGGAAATGCTGTGAGTGATTGGTTTCCCGTGAGAGTGGGGCTGCGACAGGGATGTGTGATGTCACCTTGGTTGTTTAATATTTACATGGATGGTGTTGTAAGGGAGGTGAATGCAAGAGTTTTAGGTGGTCTGAGTCTGGTAAATGTTGATGGTGGAGATTGGAATCTGAAGCAGCTGCTGTTTGCAGATGATACTGCACTGGTGACTGATTCAGAGGAGAGATTGAGACAGTTGGTAGAGGAGTTTGGAAGGGTGTGTGAAAGGAGGAATTTGAAAGTAAATGAGAATAAGAGTAAAGTGATGAAGTGTACGAGGTTGATAGATGGTAGGGGGATGAATATAGTTTTGAATGGTGAGTTGCTTGAGGAGGTAGATTGTTTTAAATATCTAGGGTCACATGTTGCTGTGGATGGAAGAATAGATGCAGAAGTGAAGTTTAGAATAAATGAAGTAGGAAAGGTGCTGGGAGGAATGAAAAAAGTGTTTAAATGTCGTTCGCTTAGAATGGATGTAAAGAGAAGGCTGTATGAGGGTGTTGTGGTACCGACTGCATTATATGGGGCTGAAACATGGAATATGGGTGTAGCAGAGAGGAAAAGTTTGAATGTAATGGAGATGAGGTGTCTGAGGAGTATGTGTGGAGTGACGCGTATGGATCGGGTGCGAAATGATGAAGTGCGAAGGAGAACTGGAGTTGTTCAGGAGATGGCTGGTAGAGTTGAGCAGAGGGTGTTGCGATGGTTTGGGCATATGGAGAGAATGGATAATGAGCGATTGGTGAAAAAGATAACTAGATCTGATGTGAGAGGTGTAAGGCTGAGAGGAAGACCACGAATAGGATGGATGGACAGTGTGAAGAGAGCGCTGGATGCGAGAGGGATGTCTGTTGAGCAAGGAAGAGTGGCTGTGCGTGACAGAAATAAATGGAGAGAAATTGTGAATAAATAAGTGATGACGCAGCCCTGAGGGGATATTCTCCCGCATTTGGTCTGATCAGCTAGTCAGGTCAGGTGCGGGTAAGGGGATGGGTATGTTATGATGTGGCAGGGGTAAACCAGTTCTGCTGTCGGGCCCTGCTGCGGATGTCACTGATTGCATTGCGCAGTTGACCCTTGTGCGGTGTGGTGCGGTGAGGATCTGTCCGTTCTCCCCTTTGGGGCTAAGATGTGAATGAATGTGTTTAAATGGATGAGTAAATGGAGAGTGTGTCGTCCTGTCTCGGCTACCTCCCTTTCCTTGGGGGAAGCAGCCTAGGTGTATAGATAGAAAGAAATATATATAAATATATATATATATATATATATATATATATATATATATATATATATATATATATATGTAAAACAATTAACTTTAAGCCCTTGGCCACCCCGTTTGGGATACATGGCATCTGGCAATGAATGAATGAAAAAAATATATATATATTATTTTTTTTTTTGGGGGGGGGCGCGGGAGGTGATATTTGTGAGGTAGAAGCAGCATAAGTAGCATAACGTTTGATCACAGAGAGGAGGCCCCGTTCCCGAGTAACAACTGCTGAACAGGACGGCATGATTAGACAAGCAGCAGAAGAAACCCCCCTGACAACTGCAGTGGTCATTCGGCAGCAGCTGCAGCTACAGGTGTCTGTGGATACCGTGCGGAGACGTCTCCATGAGGCAGGTATTCATCATAGAATTCCTGCCCAGAAGGAAACCCTCACTGATCAACATTGCGCTGCTCGACTAGCATTTGCTGAAGGAAACGTAGACAAAGACCTTCATTATTGGTCAAGAGTTGTTTTTTCCAATGAAAAATCATTTTGTTCCCATAACCATGGACGCCGCCATGTGTGGAGACTAAACAACTCAAGGTATTGTTTTACCTACGTTAGATAGTATTGCTTTGTGGACAAACCCGCATCAATTGCTATTTGGGTAATTATACTTGTTACTTATATGAAACATATGGCTGAAACGTTGTAGTACTCTCTCTTTTTTTGCTTGGCCACTCTTTTGAGAGTGTGAAAAGTGTGAAGAGTGTGAAGAGAGTGTGTGGGATGGGGTTGGGGGGTGTCCGACCTGGCGCTGAAGACACGGTAATGATCAGTATGTTTGGAATGTTTCTCTATAGTTAAATATTGAATACAGTTTATGATTTATACTTATTATGCAACGATATTACATCACTTAGCAATATTTTTTTGGTTATTTACTTCTCTAGCATTCCCGTTGTCAGTATCCATTAATAATAATGATGATGATGATGATATCCTAAAATTAATATCCTAGGATTGCATTTTTCAGGTATGACCATCAAAACATTAGCAAAGAGGCACGCAGCGGACACATCAGCTGCAATATGTGGGGTTACATGTCAATTCACAGAGTTGGCGACGTAACAAGAATTGAGGGAAGGTTTACGGCAGAAAAGTGTATCGATATTCTGCAAAATATCTTCCTTCCATCCCTCGAACATAGGAATTTTCCATTTCCACCAGGCCCAATAGTTTTCCTCCACGATCGCTGCCAGATTCATACAGCCAGGGTAGTGATGGAATGGTTCAACCAGCAGGAGAATTTGCAGCTTCTGGAGTTGCCTAGCAAGGGATGCGATTGCAATCCCACTGAACATCTTTGGGCCAACGTGGTTAACTGTTGGGAGCCCGACAGAGAGCGAACCCCGGAGCAGCTGATGCAACACACAAGGGAGCAGTGGGAGTTTTTCCGAGGCAAGCCAGAGCTCCTTAGCAGCCTCATGACCAGCATGCCTGACCGATTAAGGGAGGTTATTGAAAAAGACGGAGGGTAGACACATTACTGAGTGGTTATATTACACATCATTCATAATAAAACATTGTATTAACTGTGGCTGTCCATTTATGAGTTTGGTAATGGATTTTCTTCTGCCTCCTAGAAGACTACAATATTTGGAAACTTTTGTTTGCGCTATGAGTGTTTGCTTTTGTTACAAATGGTCCAAGGTAATTGATCCGAGAAAAGGTTTCTGCAGGGCACTACCTTTCATTTATGTCAAAATGTATCCTATATGGAAGTGATGTTGATAAATTTATTTACCCAAATATAAAAGGTTGTTATACGGCAACCATGGTTGTCATAAAGCCAGAATTACAAACATGATCACCATAGTTTCCATCCATACCTCTGTCTCAGTGTTCATTTGTGTATTCAGTTCATGGGTATCGCTTTCTGAGTATAATGTATACAAATTAATAATGTTAATAGATAGGTATAGATAGATATTTTGTTGACCGTAACAATGAATATTCTCAACTTGCAATAAGTAAAAATACATTAAATTCCCCGATGGGGGGTTCTGTCTTAAGTATTTAATTCTTTAACTGTCCCTCCTTTCTTTGCTTCCCTCTTGCTTGCTTTCCCTTGTCTCTGACTCTACTGCGAATATTGAAGCAAGTATGGTCTCGTCTGAGCATGCTATGTGCGAGGCTTACAGCTCCCTCCTTTCTCTGACCTCTGATACGGGGATCCAGATGTGATACGAGACAAACGAAAAGTAATAAAAAAACTGAACTGAGGACAGTTAAAATGCGTTATACAATGGCAAGTATTGAATAATATATATGTAGAGCATTTAGGTTAAACAAAATTCGGGCTGTAATGATACCTTGAGGTTCGAAGCTTTAAGCAACAAAGTTCACTTCATGCGCCAATCTATCGAGGTTACTCCATCTCACACACGTTGATTGTTTCCAACTAAATCATCACAATGGTGCCACATCTCAGAAAACGTGCCAGCCCGTGTAACACGCGGAAGTGCTGGCGAGTGTACTATCTTTTTTTTCTGGATATCCGAGCTGTTTACACGTCTCTACTGAAAGGAATCTAGGATGTAACACGTGGGATGAAAATCCCACGTCTTACCTCATTTAATCATATTACTAATTTCTTTCCCCGAATCCTAATTTTTCACGCTCAGAAATGTTTTCTGAATTTTGGATACTATGGGAAATGTTTCACAAAAAATTTACAGTGCATTTTGTGGAAGTGGCATGTTTATTATTTTTGCCATCAATTAGGTGGTTTTTAGGATCACTCCAATTTAATAGTTTTTAATCACTTCAAAAGCCGATCCTTTTGCCGAAACAAAACGTGTGAAAGACACATGATCGTACTCCTAATGTAACTCCTAATGTAAAAAATCCAGATATTCTCAATTTTTTGTAGGTTTCATTCACTGTATGTCAACGGAGATGAGGATTAGTGTTATAAGGAGTACTTAATTATATATATTTATATTGCTATTGCGTTTAAATTTTCTTGTATTAACTTTTATGAGCCAGTAGTTCATCAATAATTCTTCTCACTAATTATCACAGTGTTGAGATTTTCCCTACGGCAATGTGGCTAGTGGTCTAACTCGAACCTTCGTAATGTACAAACATTTTTTATTTTTTTATTCGAGGTTTCCTGCTTGTTTCGGTGACCAAATCGTCAATTGAAACGTCTTGTTCTTAAACACCATATATGTCAGCTATCTTTACGTGGTAATCGCTTTTTTTTTTCCCTCTGATTTTTTTCTCAATCTCAGCAGTTTCATTCGAGTATTAAAGTACCTGAGTGGGTTTCAAAAAGAATTTTAAGAACATTTGTAGAATATACATATTTCGGATTTTCGCCGAAAAATGTTCTTAGTCATCAATATATATATATATATATATATATATATATATATATATATATATATATATATATATATATATATAGCCCGACGCCCTAATCCCGCAAAGGGTGGCAGCAGACAAAACGCCTCCAAGTCACTCTGTCACCCACCATTCGACTCCCCTCCCCCCAAATCACCCCCCCTCCCTCATATACCTCTCAACTCCATCCCTCCACCTCATCCTCGGTCTACCCCTCCCTCTCCCCCCCTCCACCTCACCTACATACACCCTCTTAGTCAGTCTTTCATTCTCCATTCTCTCCACATGTCCAAACCACCTCAGTGTATTTCTCCTAATCTTTTCAACCACATCCACATCTACCCCACAACGTTCCTTCACTTCTTCATTCGTCAACCTGTCCCTCCACGTCACTCCACATGCTCCTCTCAAGTAACTCATTTCCACTGCTCTCACTCTTGACTTGTTCCCCTCTTGCAAGGTCCACGCCTCGCTTCCATACGTCAGGGTAGGGATCACAATACCATCAAGCAGTGACTTCTTAACTTCCATACTCACCTCCCTATTTCTCATCACTGCTTTCAGTGTACCAACAACCTTTCTTCCCTGCTGTACCCTTTCACGTACTTCATCCCCCAAAGTTCCATCCTTACTCATCACACTACCCAAGTACTTGAATGCACTCACATTCTCCATATCTTCACCATCCAAACTCACTGCACACTCGGTGACTTCATTCCTCTCAAACACCATAACTTTACTTTTGTTTACATTAACTTTCAGCTGTCCCAAATTCATTCACCAAACCTTGCAACTCCTATTCATCTTCCCTCAACAATACTGTATCATCAGCAAACAGCAACACCGGAAGCTTCCAAATCTCACCCTCATTCATTAGGGCCACCCCCACATCCACTGCCCTACCTTGCACCTCCTTTACAACCCCATCCACATCCATATATATATTAAACAGCCATGGAGACATCACACACCCCTGTTTCACTCCCACATTGAGATCAAAGAACTCACTCAGCTCACCATCCACTCGCACCGTAGCCCTAGCTCCCTCGTACATACTCTTCACAGCACTCAACAATTTCCCCTCCACTCCATATATTCTTAATACCTCCCACATACCTTGCCTATCTATTCTGTCATAAGCTTTCTCCAAGTCCATGAAGGCAGCATACACTTTCCTTCCCTTCTCTAGATACTTCTCCACTAAACATCTTAGAACAAATATCTGATCTACACACCCTTTTCCCTTCCTAAATCCCCCTTGTTCTTCTCCAACTAGCTCCTCTGTCATATGCCTAACCTTATCAATGAGTATTCTACCATATATTTTACCAGTCACACTAAGAAGGCAAATACCCCTATGGTTACCACATACTTCTCTCTCCCCTTTTCCTTTGTACATAGGAACAATTATACCTGATTTCCAGTCCTCTGGAACCCTTCCCTCTTCCCAAGCCAATCTACACAACTTCCATATCCACTCCACAACAATCTCACCCCCATACCTAAGCATTTCACCACACACTCCATCAATTCCTGGGGCCTTTCCCAGCTTAATCTTCTTCATCGCTTCCACTACTTCCGACCTACTGATCTCTTCCTCCCTCCTCTCATCTCTTCTTCTCCCAGCCATTCCCCAACCACTTATACTCACACTGCTCTCACTCTCTACATTCAACAAATTCTCAAAGTGCTCCTTCCATCTCCTCAATTTCTCTCTCTTCACTCCCCTACTATTTCCCCTTTCACAATGCCTTACTTTCTTTACCTCCTTCCAAAACAATTTCTTACTCTCCCTCCATTTCATACTCAGATTCCTCCCAAACTCTTCATCCACTTTCTTCTTACTCTCCTTCACCAGTCTCTTAACCTCCCTTCTCCTGCTCACATATACCTCTCTCTTCTCTCTCTCATCTTCTCCCCTACCTCTACTCGCCAACCATTCACCATATGCCTTCTTCTTTTGTTCCACAGCTCATTTCACCTCATCATTCCACCATGCTGTCCCTTGCACACCCTTGCATCTCCTCCTCACTCCACAAACCGCCTCACACGCTGCGCTTATCTCTTCCGTGAATATCTTACATACATCTTCCACCCCTTCCATCTGCTCTAGCTCATACCTTCCCAGTCTTTCTTCCACTATGCTCTTATACTCTGTCATTTTCTCACTAGCAATTTCTCCACTCTTCTCACAGGAGCTGCTTCCTCCTGTCTTCCCCTTCGTCTCCTCAACCACTTTCTTTGCGGCTCTACCTTGGCCATCACTAAGTGATGGTCCGAGACTCCATTCCCCCACCCTCTCCACACCCTTGCATCCAACACTTGTCTTCTCATTCGCTCATATATATATATATATATATATATATATATATATATATATATATATATATATATATATATATATATATATATATATATATATTTAATTCTGCATTTCCCAATCGTTTAGAAGTCTTTAATGAAACGAAAATCTTTATGTGTAAAACGTACAAATACCCACCTTCTTTAACTGTTAAGCAGTTCTATTCCAGGTTTTCCTTGTTCATCATTGTTACTGATTTGTTTCCAAGTCGAGATGTTTTCAACATCAGAAAAGTATTCTGAATTTTTGGTATAATTGGAAAGTTTTCCCAACAAATTTATATTACATTTGTGATTGTGAAAGTTTTATATTTAGTGTCGTCGCACTCATTTTTATTTTTTATTTTTTTGATAATCATAATAGGTTGGAATGACTCCTAACGTGGTTGCTTTTACCTTAACACTACTATTTTTTATCCTGAAAGTACTGTTATGAAGGGGGATTTTCCTGTTAGGTAGTCTCGTACCTTCGAGACGTTTCTGGTACCGTAAGTTTCTTTACGAGTCGTCAGAGTTGCCAGTTTGCTGGTAAGTTAAACATTCATTTACTTTGGTGCTCTTTCTCTTTATAATGTTTTATTTAAGTGATTGCTTGTTCTCATGGTAAATGATTTAGTGCTATATAATGTAGGAAAACTCCGGCATGTTTTGATGTCTCGAACTTGGTAACTGTTGTTGCTAGGGGCTGATGCAAGACAGTATGTCCTAGAATGTCGAAGTGGACGTTTCTAGAACAATACAAGCTTATATAAGGATGGGGAAGAGATTAGTGAGTCAGTCGGTTTGAAGTTTTTAGTCGGGTTTCAGTTGTGTGAGTGAAGTGCAGTCGGTTTTGGTGCAGTTTGTGGAGAATTGCTTTGCAAGCATTGTATAATTACTGTCTGTGAAGATTGTATATTTTTGGTACTTGCGAAAACGGTGGAAAACAGTGACGGGTTATTGAAGTTTGTATATCATTGGAACTTGAGAAGACAGTGAAGTGTATTAAGTGTAATTACTGTCAGAGAAAAATATTTTCAGTACCTGTGTAATAAGTGAAGTGTTAGCAAGCATTAAGTGTACTGTGAAGTTTTGTTAAGCATTAAGTGTAACTGCAATCAGTAAAGTGTGTATAGCTTCAGTGCTTGTGAGAACAGTGAAGTTGAAAAGCATTAAGTGGAATTATTTGGAAAATACAGTGAACTTTAAGGAGCCAGTGTTTATTTTCGCCTCAGCTGATCTTGTGTACTGTACACCTAAAGGCTGACCATTAGAAGAACAACTCACTGGGCAACGTCCTTCCTGTATTGTACTACTAATAAAAGTCACAAATGAAGCTCTTCCTAACGTCAAAATCCAAAAAATCTCCAGAAGAAAGTAATACAGTTCAGTCGGTGTTCCTTCAATATTCATTTTTTTAGTAGCTGTCATCTACGGAGATGAGGAATAGAAATATAATCTCGGGACATTAATTTTTGTGAAACAAAAGCTCATCCTTCTCACGAGTTATGAGTTATCAGAGATTTAACCAAGGGAATGTTGCTTATGGTCTGTAGGGACTCTTCATAATGTGCAATTATATATTTTTTCTTTTTAGATTCATCCAAGATGCTCGATGCAATTTTAAAATGATACAGCTGTAATTAAAGAAGAAATATTTTCTTATTCAATATTTCTCGCTCGTTTCTGTGACTCCCACATCAACTGGTACGTCTTGTTCTTAAACACCTTAGATGATAGTTGTCTTTACGTGTGAAACGATTTCTTTTTATATGTTTTCTAAGTGACTTTTTTTTTTTAACCTTCAGAAGTGTCACGTGATTACTGGAAGTAATTACGTGTGTTTACAATTTTGTATTCGTTTGTGGAAGACGCATATGAAGAGATTTCTCCCAAAGATGCTTGTACACCCATCACTCCTGTAAAATAAATTTGAACTACCACCAATCGTATACGTTCAACCGCAACTAGTTCACAATTGGCACATCGTTTTATCACTGGTTAAGATGAATTAAAAAAAAAAAATACTCTTCCTAAATTAAAAATCCAGGCTACCCCAGCACAAAATACCTAACATAGCAGGTCGATGCTCTAGCAACGTTTTTTTTTTTTTTTTTTTTATCACAAACAAGAAAAATGCGTATATGAGGAACAAAATAATGTTAATATATTGTATATCTCAGAATAGCTATGTATTTAATTTTCCCTATTCTTTATATCAGATAATCAATAGCTAAATTTCCTTTTAAACGATTAATTGGCTTTGGGGGTGATTTTCCTATGATAAATATGGATAATGATATCAAATGAATCGTCATAGCGGTGAAATATTCCATTTTTTTAATTTGATCAGGAGGCTCAAGATTCTACATCAAAGCCGTAGTTATATACATATATAAATAATAACCTTTTTATCTCTGAATTTCCATAGAGTAGAGGTTCTCTTTAGATTTAAAATCTTCACTTGGCAGCCTTCCTTATATGTAAATCAATTTCATATCACGTGTTACCTCACTCAGCCTTGTTACTGATATTTCTCGCCCACGGTTTTTTTTTTTGTTTTTTACCCTCAATGTCTTCTGAATTTCAGATACAAGTGGTTATGTTTCACACAAATTGAGTACATTTGTGGAAGATGCACACTTATTGTTCTCGCCCCTGATTAGACGGTTTTTAGGATCACTCCATTGTGATAGTTTTGAATCACTCCTAAAGCCGATGCTTTTACCTTATCAAAACTTGTACTATTTTTTATCATGAAAATGTCCCTAAAGATGAAAATAAAAGTAAAAAATTACCCTCGTAAAAATCTCCAAGCAGTCTCCAGACGACATCAATAAAGTTCATTCAGTGTTCCTTTAACCTTCATTTTTCTGTAGCTGTCATTAATTGTAGGTCTACGATGAGAGTCATAAATGGTACTAAATTATGAATGCGACATTCTCGTGTTATTTTCTGAGTGAAAGTTCATAAATATTCATTCTCTCGAGTTATCATAATTTTGACAGATTTTACGTATGGTCTAAGATGTGCAAATCTTTATTTTTTTTTTACACTAAATCACAAGGCCCGTTGCAATTTTAAAGTGCCGTTACTGCTGACAAACAAAGAAAATCTCTTTTTTCGAAAGTTTTCGCTTGTGTTTGTGACCAGTTCATTAGTTGAATCTTCTTGTTCTTAAACAAGATGCCACCTCTCTTTTATGTGAATCGATGTCATCTTATATGTTTCCAGTGATTATTTTTTTCGTTATCAGAAATATCATCTGAGTATTGGAAGCAACTGGATGTTTAAAATCGAATTTTGAATACATTTGTGGAAGGTTCATGTTTAACAATTTCGCTTCAAAATATGTTTATACAGGTATCAATGTAGTTAGTTTTGAACTTCCACCAATCGTGTACTATCAGCCGTAATTACTTAACAATTTGCACCCCTTTCCTCATATCTGAATTTCCAAATTGTTTACATGTCTTTGGAACGTAATTTTTCTGCTTAAAACCCCCGTGCTAACCTTCGCCTGTGAATCAATTTAATCCCAGGTGTTACCTAATTTAGTTTTGTTACTTTTTTTTTTCCTAGTCAGAGTTTTTCACCCACAGGAATTTTTTCTTTTTTTAAGAAATTGAGAATTTCAAAAATTTTTAGTACATTTGTGGAAAATTCATATTTATTGTCCTCGCCCGCAATTATCTGGTTTTATGATCATCATCATCATCATCCGGACCTCCTTTCCCACCCAAGGGCAGGGTGAGGAGTTTTATGATCAATATATAAACAGATGCTTTTAGTGTAACAAGACGTACCAATTTTTATATCAAAAATAGAACCACAAACAAATAAGTAAATGACCCTCTTCCTTACGCAAAATGTCCAAAGAGCTCATATAGTTCATCTTCCCGTATTTTTATTTTATTTTCTTGAGGGTTAAAAGCTCATCAGTATTCCTTTTCACGAGTTATCGCAGTTTTGAGAGATTGTACAGTTGACACGAGTTCCATCTGTACCACCTAGTCGCGGGATATGGTTAACGTGGCGACAGCGCGGGTGTGCATGTTCGTGTATACATGCCCGAGAGATTTTCGAATCGCCAGGCTTCATCATCTTTGCCGTACTGTATTATTATGTAGCCGTTGTTTTATCGTGTGATATTGGCTAATAAATATTGTGCGATTGGGATAATGAGCTGGGCACGATGCTATTTATAAAGTCTGATTTATATTTAATGATTTCTCTCTTTTCTGGTAGCGTGAACCACGATACAAGTTGGGTTGCGGTTCAGAAACAGTGTGCAAGTTCACCCACAAATGGCCCGATGTAGGGGAAAGTGGAAAGTATGGGAGTGAGCGGGAGCTTGGCAGGTGAAGGAAAGGGGGATGAAGTGGGGTCACGTCGTTTACTCCTAGTTATAAATTCTTTGCCATTACAGTATATTTATTAAGGTGTCAATGATGTCCTGTATCCGAAACAATACTAAAGCTATTTGTTTTACTATTTATTATCATAGGCAACTGATTACACCCTTTTAATTACACCAAAAATAGGATACCCCCTCTATCGTTATCGTGAAGCCTGCTCCACCACCTAGACTCTTTCTTTCTCTCTCTCCCTCTGACACACACACACACACACACACACACACACACACACACACACACACACACACACACTGTATTTGTCATTCTATGTACTGAATTAAATCCTTTTACGATATCATTTGTTCCAACTGAAAATATGCATAGAGTTGTAATATTAATATGTTTATTAACACTGCACTGTCAGGCTGGCAATACTGAAACAAACGGACAGGAAATATGTCTGGTGTGTGTCAGCTGCAATACTCCCACAATATGCTCCGTAATATGTTCTGGGAGTTCATAATAGGCTGCTTGTATTTCTGAAAAGAAATGGTTGTCGATCAGTATGTTAATTTTAATTATTGACATAACTTGAGGATCAGGATTAACCTCTACAGTGACACTATAACGCACTAGAGTAACTATCGGGATTGGTATCAGCCATGGAACACATGATTACCTAAAACATTTACATCACTGTATGACTACCTCAAGACTATTACTGAAACGTAGCCTATGCACGTAAGTATTGTTTATTGGCTAGCGTAATCCGTACGGTGATCTGGGAATGTATTGCACGTGTTTTGACAGTAATAAATTATAATGTTCATTAGCACAAACTGATAATGTGTGTGTCTACTGATAGGCAGCTGACGAGTTGAGAGAGAGAGAGAGAGAGAGAGAGAGAGAGAGTCGAGGTGGTGGAGCAGGCTGCACGTTAACGAAAGATGGGGTATCCTATGTTTGGTGTGATTAAAAGTCGTCTACAATAATAAATAATAAAAAACAAACAGGTTTATTATTATTTAGGTTATACGATATCAGACACCTTAATAAATATACTGTAATGGCAAAGAATGTATAACTGTTGGAGTAAACGACGTGACCCTGCTTCATCTCCTTTCCCTTCACTTGCCAAGCCCTCGCTCACTCCCACACTTTAACCTTCCCCCTACATCGCCCCATTTGTGGGTGAACTTGCTACTGTTTCTGTATTGTGGTTCATGCTATTAGAGAAGAGAAAAATTAAAGACGAGATTATTTTATACTAATCAAGTTTTATAAATAGAATAGTTCACAGCTCATTATCCTAATCACACAGTATTTATTAGCCAACATCACACCATAATACAAAAATCACATAATATTGGCGTTTCGAAAAATTCTCGGACATGTACAGTTGCGAGCAGATGACTCGAGGCCACCTAGGCCACCAACATGTTGGTGTTTAATCTGGCAACAGTGGTAGCTGTGAACTTGACCGAGATTCAGTCGGCTGTTCGGGCGAAACAAACCCAGTGATAATTTGTCAATGTGCAGTTCTAACTTGTCTCCAATCAATATCATGCATGTAAACGTATTATACTGATAATGATTATCGTGTCGTACACATGGTAGATATATTTATAACCATAGTATTACAATAGTGGCATCCAAATAGTGCTGCGTTCATTCATGTGAGACACACGGATATCCCGAGCGTGCTGCTCCATCACCACCTTGGTTTGTGACGTAGGCACCACGTGACGCCACATATGGGGAGGGGCATGAAGGTGGAACCAATTGGCCCGTTCATGATGATAAATATTTATAGAGTAATCGTTCGACTTTACCACTCGAATATTAAACAAACATTGGTTGCATATGTCAAAACAAGCTTATTATAACCGTTAATCCCATATACGTTTAATACCGCAGCCAACAGCCTGCCCCCTCCCCCCTCCTCCTCCCATCTGACGTCCCACCTCGTCCCTCCCTTCCTCACCCACCACACTCCTTATAACTCCCACACACCCCTCCCCCTGTTCCGTCTAACTGTGGTGTGAACCTATAACTCTCCCACCTGCTTCGGATTTAGACTTCGACGAAAGTGAGGTTCACGGTGAGGGATGGCTGACATGACAGCATTTTTGTGATAATACTGCTAGGTTGCGGGGAAGCTGAGAAAGCTACGGCATCTCTTGAAAACTGGTAAAAGTTATTTGGTTCACTACAACAGTCGAACCAAATAAATCACTACCGATACCCGTGTGTCTCGCATGAATGAATGTACCACTATTTGGATGCCTGAGCTGTAATACTATGGTTATACCATGTGTATGACATATGTTTACTTGCATGATACTGATCGGAGACCAGTTAGAACTGAACATTGCCAAATTATCAATGCGTTTGTGTTGTCTGAATCTCGGTCAGGTTCACAGCTACCACTGTTACCAGATAAAACACCAACATGTTGGTGGACTAGGTGGCCTCGAGTCATCTGCTCGCAACTGTACAGTTATCAGCATAAATTAGCTGCAAGCCTACTCGTGTGATGTGTCCTTTTGTCTGGCAACAGTGTAGGGGAACCAGTTGCCACAAAGACTTTTATGCACTTGAAAGACGTGTTTTTAAGAGGTGGTAATAGAGACCGCCTAAAGAAATGTTATGGAACGACGAATGAGCGTAAAACTCTGATATTCCTCATTATAACTGTCTAAACTCTCCTCCTCTCTCTTACTCCTTCTAATGTCCCCCCATCCCTCCCTCTCCCTCCTACCCCCCATCCACGTTCATGCCTCTTCACTTTCTCCTCTCCCCACCTTGTCTACCTTCATTCATTTATCCACGGCTCTAACCTGATTGGCGCGTCAGAGTTATCTCTTGATTTTTTGCTAAACCCAGCCTGCCCTATTCCCATTTGCTCGCCGTACTACCAACTATATCCAAGTTTTATTATCATTATTCCTTCCTGTTCGTCTCATCCTCTCTCTCCCCGTCTGTTTCACACTTGTTTTATTTCAGTTGTCTTTATTTTCACAATCTTTTGTCACTGCCAACAGCCGGGAGATAAAGGAACATTGAGGTCTCGCTCTTGTGATGTATTACTTACTGGTGTTCGTTTGAGTGAGCCTGGCAGTCGGTGGCTATTACTTCAGTAGGCGGAATTAAACAAACCTTTGTTCCCATCCCTCCTATATGTCTCTCTTTTCAGGGAAAATGTTCCCATTCTTCACTGTTCACCTATTCATGAAGCAGTATCAGACCATAATGTTTCGAACTGCCGCATCATGTTTGAAGTAGAGATTGGGAGAAAAAGACTTGCATGGCAAGAAACTCCTGAATATCAAGTAACAAAAAGGGTACAGGAATACACAAGAAACAGAGAAGAGTGCTATTCATTGCGTAGTTTAGCGCCGTGGAAAATATAAGGTAGACAGGGCAGGGAGAGAGGGGGAGAGCGAGGTGAGGTGAGAGGTAGGCTGGGGAGGGTCATCGAGAGGGGTACGGGGAAGAGAGCGAGAGTTTCATTCCATAACATTCATCTGTCGTCTTCTGCACATTTTTGTGCTGATCATATATAAAGAATGTTGCATTCTGGACGATTTTTAGCACTAATACTTATAAACACGTCTCTAAAGTGTACAAAAGACTGTGTGGCAACTAGATCGAATACACTGTTGCCAGACGAAACTACCACATCACGCGAACAGGCTTGCAGCGAATTTGTGCTGACGACTGTACACACGATCACACACACACACACACGAGCGCTCTATTGCCACAACCATATCCTGCGACTAGATTGTCCACGTGGAAGTTTTGTTGACTACACCTAAGGAAATCTGGCTACTAGTCTAACACGAACCTTCATAAACTGCAAATATTCTTCATTTTTCTCACATTCAATCAGGAGGCTCAATGCAATTTTAAAGAGCTACTACGGCAGATAAAAAAAAAAAAAAGATTTTTCTCGCTTTTTTTCCGTGACCATTACATCAATTGAATCTTCTTCTTGTACACCTCAGATCCCAGCTCTCTATACGTGTTAATCAATTTTATGTTCTGTGTTCCATAAATGACTTTTTTTTTTCGCCCTAAGAAGTGTCATCGGGGCATTGGAAGTAGTTGGGTGAGTTACAAAACGAATTTTGAGTACATATTGGGTGCATATTTAACGATGTCGCCCCAAAATATGTTTATAAAGTCATCAATCCAGGAAATAATTTTGAACTACCCACAGTCGTATTACTATAGGCAGTAATTAGTTCACAATTAGCATTCTTTTTTTTATCTCTGGATTTCCAAGTTGTTTACACGTCTAATGAAACGAAACTTTAGGCTTGAAAACCTCAAGTGCCAGCCATCTTTACCTGTGAATCAGTTTCATCCCAAATGTTGCCTAGTTTAGCCTTCATACAATTTTTTTTTTTCCAGTCGGAATTTTCTCACCCTCAGAAATATTTTCTGAATTCTAGATATACTTGGAAAGGTTTCCCAACAAATTTGAAGTAAATTTTTCGTTTCATATATATTGTTTTCGATCGAAATTCTGCTGTTTTTAGGATCACTCCAGTGTAATCGTTATGAACGTCTCCTAAAGCCTGATTTTTACTGTAATGAGGTACCATTTTTAAATCTTGAAAGTACCACTGGAAATGAAATGAATAACGCAAATGACCTTCTTCCTTACGTAAAAAATCCAGTTTCCTGACGACATTGATACAGTTCATTGAGTCCCTTAAAACTTCATTTTAGTAGCTCTCATTCACCATATGTGTACGATGACAATGTTATAAGTGGTAATTAATTATATATGTGCGTGTTATCGTAGTTTATTCTTTCTCGTATTTTTTTTCGTTAGCGTCAAAAGATGATCAGTATTACTTCTCACGAGTGATAGTTTGGAGAGATTTTGCGTAAGAAAATGTGCCTCCGAACCCTAAAATACCAGCCTTCCTTACCTGCGAATCAGTTTCATCCCACGTGTTACCTCATTTAGTGTTACTATTTTTTTTTCTGATTTTTTCTACAAGAAATGTTTTTCTGAACATCCGATACACTTTGGAAGGTTTCTTATGTTATTTAGAGTATATTTGTGTAAGTCCTATGTTTAGCGTTTTCGCACTCAATTAAGCGGTTTTTATTATCAGTCCAGTATAATAGTTTGGAATTACTCCTAAATCGGTTGCTTTTAATTTAACACGATATTTTATAAATGAAAATAAAAGTAACACTTTTCCTACCGTAAAGCACCAAATAATCTCCAGACGACAGTGTTAGTTCAATCGGTGTTCCTTCAATCTTCATTTTTTTTTTGGTAGAGTAGCTGTCATTCATTTTATTTTACGGAGATGAGGAATAGAGTTATATAATCAATTATACATCTCGGTACCTTGAAAGAATAATCAAAAATGAAAAATACACATGATCGTAGTCCTAACGTAAAGAATCCAAACTTTCTCCATATCACCCAGTGTTCCTCCAGCCTTCATTTTTTTAAGTAGGTGTCATTCACTGTATGTCAACGATGAGAATTAGTGATATATATCAGGGTATTGCGATTGTTTAAACTTTTTTGTATTAATTTCTGTTCATCAGCATTTTTTCTCATTGTATTCCCTCCCCCCCAAAAAAGCGGGGGAACACAATCTGGCCGCACTATGGGGTAGTACTACTACTCTGCGGCCATGTTGTGTTAGGAAGAATAATGCCACCGAATTCCCTGCGTGTCGTAAAAGGCGACTAAAAAGGGAGGGGTGAGGGGACAATGGACCCCCTCTGTTTTTTAGTTCCTAAAAAGAGACAGGCCAGAGAAAGGGATGGGGTATGGAGTTATCCCCTTACCCTGAAGATTGGGTCTATGAATGTGCATGGATGTAGCACAATTGAGGCTAAAACAGAGGAGATTGGGAGAATGTTTATGAGAAGAAAGTTGGATGTGTTAGCTTTGAGTGAAACGAAGATGAAAGGGATGTGTGAATGGAAGACTGTCAGGTGTTGATAGAGGAAGGCCTTGTTACTGAGTCTGGAAGTACAACAGTGTGTGATTGAATGGAAGATGTCATCGAAACTGATGTGGGTGAAGGCGAAATTTGAACGTGAGTTGTGGGTGTTTGTGAGTGCATATGGGCCTGGTAGTGAAAGGGATGAAGAGAGGAAGTCTTTCTGGAATGATGTTGATGTCTCCAGAGTTTTAGAGCGAATGTGAATGTGGTAATGATGGGAGATCTGAATGCTAGAGTGGGAAATGTAGCAGTTGAAGGTGTAGTTGGTATGCATGGTGTGCCTGGAAGAAATGAAAGTGGGGAGCGAATGATAGCGATGAGTGGTGAGCGAGAGATGGTGATTGGATTACGCTGTTTGAGATGAAAGATATTTATAAGGGTGAGACAGAAGGGTGGAAGGGTTGTTGGTAGAACAATGATGGACTCTGTGGTTGTGTCTAGGAAGGTAATAGGAAGATTGTTGGATGTGAGAGTTCTGAGAAGGGAGGGTGGAGTGAAAGTTAAGAGTAGGCAAGAGATGTGTGAGAGATAGGAGGGTTTGGTGTGGGAGGGAGATTTTGAATGTGAGTTGGATAAGAGAAAAAGATAGAGTATCAGGAGAAATTGAAAGATGAGTGGAACGCAGTGAAAGATCGGGAAAATGGCAGTGTGGAGGAGGAATGGCAGTTGTTTAAGAGTGCTGTGGTGGTCATGCAGAAGAGGTGTGTGGTGTGAGACGTGTGGGTGGTGGTGTAAGAAAAGGAAGTGAATGATGGTGCGAGGAAGTAAGTATGGCTGTGGCCGAGAAGAGACGTGCATATGAAGTGTGGCTGCAGAGGAAGGATGAGATGTCATATGAAAGCTATAAGGAAAAGAGGAATAGGGCGAGAAGGGCTGTGCGTGATGGCAGCAGATGAGAGGCGGGGTAGGCGGCTGACAGAGAATTTTCAACGGAATAAGAAAATGTTATGGAAGGAGGTGAAAAGGGTGCGAAAGGGAGAGTCTGGGAAGGAAGAACGAGTTAAAGCAGAGGATGGAAGGATTTTAATTGAGATGGATGCAGTAAGGAAGAGATGGGCAGAGTATTTTGAAAGATTATTAAATGTAGAGGAGGAAAGGGTGGCTGAGATTGTGGCGGATGGGTGCAAGGAATAAATGTGTTGGGAGAGTTGAATGATTCTTTGATCACGAAGGAGGAAGTGGAGAAGGCAGTAAAGGAGATGAAAACAGGGAAAGCTGCAGGTATGGATGGGTGTGCTGTGGAATGCCTGAAGGGTGGTGGAGTGACTATTGTTGACTGGTTAGTAAGATTGTTGAATGTGTGCTTTGAGAAAGGTATGGTGCCAATTGACTGGGCAAGTGCTTGTGTGGTCCCGTTGTATAAAGGCAAGGGTGATAAGTATGAATGTACTAGCTTTAGGGGTATAAGTTTGTTGAGTGTTGTAGGTAAGGTGTATGGTAGAGTGTTAATTATGTGAGTTAGAGAGGGTACAGAGGGAGTGATTAGTGATGAGCAGTGTGGCTTTAGGAGAGGGAGGGGATGCGTTGATCAGGTGTTTGCTGTGAGACAAGTGTGTGAAAAGTATTTAGCGAAAGGCAAGGATGTGTTTTGGGCATTTATGGATTTAGAGAAAGCGTATGATAGAATTGATAGGGAGGCTTTGTGGACTGTTTTAAGATTGTATGGACTTGATGGTAGGTTACTAAAAGGGGTGAAAAGTTTTTATGTAAATAGTAGAGCATGTGTAAGAGTGGGAAATGCTGTGAGTGATTGGTTTCCCGTGAGAGTGGGGCTGCGACAGGGTTGTGTGATGTCACCTTGGTTGTTTAATATTTACATGGATGGTGTTGTAAGGGAGGTGAATGCAAGAGTTTTAGGTGGTCTGAGTCTGGTAAATGTTGATGGTGGAGATTGGAATCTGAAGCAGCTGCTGTTTGCAGATGATATTGCACTGGTGACTGATTCAGAGGAGAGATTGAGACAGTTGGTAGAGGAGTTTGGAAGGGTGTGTGAAAGGAGGAATTTGAAAGTAAATTAGAATAAGAGTAAAGTGATGAAGTGTACGAGGTTGATAGATGGTAGGGGGATGAATATAGTTTTG
The DNA here is from genome assembly GCF_032717465.1 of Coenobita brevimanus. Taxonomy (NCBI): domain Eukaryota; kingdom Metazoa; phylum Arthropoda; class Malacostraca; order Decapoda; family Coenobitidae; genus Coenobita; species Coenobita brevimanus. The sequence continues at coordinate 20,261,284 of NC_137029.1, read as the reverse complement.
AATGGTGAGATGCTTGAGGAGGTAGATTGTTTTAAATATCTAGGGTCACATGTTGCTGTGGATGGAAGAATAGATGCAGAAGTGAAGTTTAGAATAAATGAAGTAGGAAAGGTGCTGGGAGGAATGAAAAAAGTGTTTAAATGTCGTTCGCTTAGAATGGATGTAAAGAGAAGGCTGTATGAGGGTGTTGTGGTACCGACTGCATTATATGGGGCTGAAACATGGAATATGGGTGTAGCAGAGAGGAAAAGTTTGAATGTAATGGAGATGAGGTGTCTGAGGAGTATGTGTGGAGTGACGCGTATGGATCGGGTGCGAAATGATGAAGTGCGAAGGAGAACTGGAGTTGTTCAGGAGATGGCTGGTAGAGTTGAGCAGAGGGTGTTGCGATGGTTTGGGCATATGGAGAGAATGGATAATGAGCGATTGGTGAAAAAGATAACTAGATCTGATGTGAGAGGTGTAAGGCTGAGAGGAAGACCACGAATAGGATGGATGGACAGTGTGAAGAGAGCGCTGGATGCGAGAGGGATGTCTGTTGAGCAAGGAAGAGTGGCTGTGCGTGACAGAAATAAATGGAGAGAAATTGTGAATAAATAAGTGATGACGCAGCCCTGAGGGGATATTCTCCCGCATTTGGTCTGATCAGCTAGTCAGGTCAGGTGCGGGTAAGGGGATGGGTATGTTATGATGTGGCAGGGGTAAACCAGTTCTGCTGTCGGGCCCTGCTGCGGATGTCACTGATTGCATTGCGCAGTTGACCCTTGTGCGGTGTGGTGCGGTGAGGATCTGTCCGTTCTCCCCTTTGGGGCTAAGATGTGAATGAATGTGTTTAAATGGATGAGTAAATGGAGAGTGTGTCGTCCTGTCTCGGCTACCTCCCTTTCCTTGGGGGAAGCAGCCTAGGTATATAGATAGATAGACTGATATATATATATATATATATATATATATATATATATATATATATATATATATATATATAGATATATATATATATATGTATAGATATATGTAAAACAATTAAGTTTAAGCCCTTGGCCACCCCGTTTGGGATACATGTCATCTGGCAATGAATGAATGAAAAAATATATATATATTATTATTTTTTTTTTTTTGGGGGGGGCGCGGGAGGTGATATTTGTGAGGTAGAAGCAGCATAAGTAGCATAACGTTTGATCACAGAGAGGAGGCCCCGTTCCCGAGTAACAACTGCTGAACAGGACGGCATGATTAGACAAGCAGCAGAAGAAACCCCCCTGACAACTGCAGTGGTCATTCGGCAGCAGCTGCAGCTACAGGTGTCTGTGGATACCGTGCGGAGACGTCTCCATGAGGCAGGTATTCATCATAGAATTCCTGCCCAGAAGGAAACCCTCACTGATCAACATTGCGCTGCTCGACTAGCATTTGCTGAAGGAAACGTAGACAAAGACCTTCATTATTGGTCAAGAGTTGTTTTTTCCAATGAAAAATCATTTTGTTCCCATAACCATGGACGCCGCCATGTGTGGAGACTAAACAACTCAAGGTATTGTTTTACCTACGTTAGATAGTATTGCTTTGTGGACAAACCCGCATCAATTGCTATTTGGGTAATTATACTTGTTACTTATATGAAACATATGGCTGAAACGTTGTAGTACTCTCTCTTTTTTTGCTTGGCCACTCTTTTGAGAGTGTGAAAAGTGTGAAGAGTGTGAAGAGAGTGTGTGGGATGGGGTTGGGGGGTGTCCGACCTGGCGCTGAAGACACGGTAATGATCAGTATGTTTGGAATGTTTCTCTATAGTTAAATATTGAATACAGTTTATGATTTATACTTATTATGCAACGATATTACATCACTTAGCAATATTTTTTTGGTTATTTACTTCTCTAGCATTCCCGTTGTCAGTATCCATTAATAATAATGATGATGATGATGATATCCTAAAATTAATATCCTAGGATTGCATTTTTCAGGTATGACCATCAAAACATTAGCAAAGAGGCACGCAGCGGACACATCAGCTGCAATATGTGGGGTTACATGTCAATTCACAGAGTTGGCGACGTAACAAGAATTGAGGGAAGGTTTACGGCAGAAAAGTGTATCGATATTCTGCAAAATATCTTCCTTCCATCCCTCGAACATAGGAATTTTCCATTTCCACCAGGCCCAATAGTTTTCCTCCACGATCGCTGCCAGATTCATACAGCCAGGGTAGTGATGGAATGGTTCAACCAGCAGGAGAATTTGCAGCTTCTGGAGTTGCCTAGCAAGGGATGCGATTGCAATCCCACTGAACATCTTTGGGCCAACGTGGTTAACTGTTGGGAGCCCGACAGAGAGCGAACCCCGGAGCAGCTGATGCAACACACAAGGGAGCAGTGGGAGTTTTTCCGAGGCAAGCCAGAGCTCCTTAGCAGCCTCATGACCAGCATGCCTGACCGATTAAGGGAGGTTATTGAAAAAGACGGAGGGTAGACACATTACTGAGTGGTTATATTACACATCATTCATAATAAAACATTGTATTAACTGTGGCTGTCCATTTATGAGTTTGGTAATGGATTTTCTTCTGCCTCCTAGAAGACTACAATATTTGGAAACTTTTGTTTGCGCTATGAGTGTTTGCTTTTGTTACAAATGGTCCAAGGTAATTGATCCGAGAAAAGGTTTCTGCAGGGCACTACCTTTCATTTATGTCAAAATGTATCCTATATGGAAGTGATGTTGATAAATTTATTTACCCAAATATAAAAGGTTGTTATACGGCAACCATGGTTGTCATAAAGCCAGAATTACAAACATGATCACCATAGTTTCCATCCATACCTCTGTCTCAGTGTTCATTTGTGTATTCAGTTCATGGGTATCGCTTTCTGAGTATAATGTATACAAATTAATAATGTTAATAGATAGGTATAGATAGATATTTTGTTGACCGTAACAATGAATATTCTCAACTTGCAATAAGTAAAAATACATTAAATTCCCCGATGGGGGGTTCTGTCTTAAGTATTTAATTCTTTAACTGTCCCTCCTTTCTTTGCTTCCCTCTTGCTTGCTTTCCCTTGTCTCTGACTCTACTGCGAATATTGAAGCAAGTGTGGTCTCGTCTGAGCATGCTATGTGCGAGGCTTACAGCTCCCTCCTTTCTCTGACCTCTGATACGGGGATCCAGATGTGATACGAGACAAACGAAAAGTAATAAAAAAACTGAACTGAGGACAGTTAAAATGCGTTATACAATGGCAAGTATTGAATAATATATATGTAGAGCATTTAGGTTAAACAAAATTCGGGCTGTAATGATACCTTGAGGTTCGAAGCTTTAAGCAACAAAGTTCACTTCATGCGCCACTCTATCGAGGTTACTCCATCTCACACACGTTGATTGTTTCCAACTAAATCATCACAATGGTGCCACATCTCAGAAAACGTGCGAGCCCGTGTAACACGCGGAAGTGCTGGCGAGTGTACTATCTTTTTTTTCTGGATATCCGAGCTGTTTACACGTCTCTACTGAAAGGAATCTAGGATGTAACACGTGGGATGAAAATCCCACGTGTTACCTCATTTAATCATATTACTAATTTCTTTCCCCGAATCCTAATTTTTCACCCTCAGAAATGTTTTCTGAATTTTGGATACTATGGGAAATGTTTCACAAAAAATTTACAGTGCATTTTGTGGAAGTGGCATGTTTATTGTTCTTGCCATCAATTAGGTGGTTTTTAGGATCACTCCAATTTAATAGTTTTTAATCACTTCAAAAGCCGATCCTTTTGCCGAAACAAAACGTGTGAAAGACACATGATCGTACTCCTAATGTAACTCCTAATGTAAAAAATCCAGATATTCTCAATTTTTTGTAGGTTTCATTCACTGTATGTCAACGGAGATGAGGATTAGTGTTATAAGGAGTACTTAATTATATATATTTATATTGCTATTGCGTTTAAATTTTCTTGTATTAACTTTTATGAGCCAGTAGTTCATCAATAATTCTTCTCACTAATTATCACAGTGTTGAGATTTTCCCTACGGCAATGTGGCTAGTGGTCTAACTCGAACCTTCGTAATGTACAAACATTTTTTATTTTTTTATTCGAGGTTTCCTGCTTGTTTCGGTGACCAAATCGTCAATTGAAACGTCTTGTTCTTAAACACCATATATGTCAGCTATCTTTACGTGGTAATCGCTTTTTTTTTTCCTCTGATTTTTTTCTCAATCTCAGCAGTTTCATTCGAGTATTAAAGTACCTGAGTGGGTTTCAAAACGAATTTTAAGAACATTTGTAGAATATACATATTTCGGATTTTCGCCGAAAAATGTTCTTACAGTCATCAATATATATATATATATATATATATATATATATATATATATATATATATATATATATATATAGCCCGACGCCCTAATCCCGCAAAGGGTGGCCGCAGACAAAACGCCTCCAAGTCACTCTGTCACCCACCATTCGACTCCCCTCCCCCCAAATCACCCCCCCTCCCTCATATACCTCTCAACTCCATCCCTCCACCTCATCCTCGGTCTACCCCTCCCTCTCCCCCCCTCCACCTCACCTACATACACCCTCTTAGTCAGTCTTTCATTCTCCATTCTCTCCACATGTCCAAACCACCTCAGTGTATTTCTCCTAATCTTTTCAACCACATCCACATCTACCCCACAACGTTCCTTCACTTCTTCATTCGTCAACCTGTCCCTCCACGTCACTCCACATGCTCCTCTCAAGTAACTCATTTCCACTGCTCTCACTCTTGACTTGTTCCCCTCTTGCAAGGTCCACGCCTCGCTTCCATACGTCAGGGTAGGGATCACAATACCATCAAGCAGTGACTTCTTAACTTCCATACTCACCTCCCTATTTCTCATCACTGCTTTCAGTGTACCAACAACCTTTCTTCCCTGCTGTACCCTTTCACGTACTTCATCCCCCAAAGTTCCATCCTTACTCATCACACTACCCAAGTACTTGAATGCACTCACATTCTCCATATCCTCACCATCCAAACTCACTGCACACTCGGTGACTTCATTCCTCTCAAACACCATAACTTTACTTTTGTTTACATTAACTTTCAGCTGTCCCAAATTCATTCACCAAACCTTGCAACTCCTATTCATCTTCCCTCAACAATACTGTATCATCAGCAAACAGCAACACCGGAAGCTTCCAAATCTCACCCTCATTCATTAGGGCCACCCCCACATCCACTGCCCTACCTTGCACCTCCTTTACAACCCCATCCACATCCATATATATATTAAACAGCCATGGAGACATCACACACCCCTGTTTCAGTCCCACATTGAGATCAAAGAACTCACTCAGCTCACCATCCACTCGCACCGTAGCCCTAGCTCCCTCGTACATACTCTTCACAGCACTCAACAATTTCCCCTCCACTCCATATATTCTTAATACCTTCCACATACCTTGCCTATCTATTCTGTCATAAGCTTTCTCCAAGTCCATGAAGGCAGCATACACTTTCCTTCCCTTCTCTAGATACTTCTCCACTAAACATCTTAGAACAAATATCTGATCTACACACCCTTTTCCCTTCCTAAATCCCCCTTGTTCTTCTCCAACTAGCTCCTCTGTCATATGCCTAACCTTATCAATGAGTATTCTACCATATATTTTACCAGTCACACTAAGAAGGCAAATACCCCTATGGTTACCACATACTTCTCTCTCCCCTTTTCCTTTGTACATAGGAACAATTATACCTGATTTCCAGTCCTCTGGAACCCTTCCCTCTTCCCAAGCCAATCTACACAACTTCCATATCCACTCCACAACAATCTCACCCCCATACCTAAGCATTTCACCACACACTCCATCAATTCCTGGGGCCTTTCCCAGCTTAATCTTCTTCATCGCTTCCACTACTTCCGACCTACTGATCTCTTCCTCCCTCCTCTCATCTCTTCTTCTCCCAGCCATTCCCCAACCACTTATACTCACACTGCTCTCACTCTCTACATTCAACAAATCCTCAAAGTGCTCCTTCCATCTCCTCAATTTCTCTCTCTTCTCCACCAACAATCTATTATTCCTATCTTTCACTCCCCTACTATTTCCCCTTTCACAATGCCTTACTTTCTTTACCTCCTTCCAAAACAATTTCTTACTCTCCCTCCATTTCATACTCAGATTCCTCCCAAACTCTTCATCCACTTTCTTCTTACTCTCCTTCACCAGTCTCTTAACCTCCCTTCTCCTGCTCACATATACCTCTCTCTTCTCTCTCTCATCTTCTCCCCTACCTCTACTCGCCAACCATTCACCATATGCCTTCTTCTTTTGTTCCACAGCTCGTTTCACCTCATCATTCCACCATGCTGTCCCTTGCACACCCTTGCATCTCCTCCTCACTCCACAAACCGCCTCACACGCTGCGCTTATCTCTTCCGTGAATATCTTACATACATCTTCCACCCCTTCCATCTGCTCTAGCTCATACCTTCCCAGTCTTTCTTCCACTATGCTCTTATACTCTGTCATTTTCTCACTAGCAATTTATCCACTCTTCTCACAGGAGCTGCTTCCTCCTGTCTTCCCCTTCGTCTCCTCAACCACTTTCTTTGCAGCTCTACCTTGGCCATCACTAAGTGATGGTCCGAGACTCCATTCCCCCACCCTCTCCACACCCTTGCATCCAACACTTGTCTTCTCATTCGCTCATATATATATATATATATATATATATATATATATATATATATATATATATATATATATATATATATATATATATATATTTAATTCTGCATTTCCCAATCGTTTAGAAGTCTTTAATGAAACGAAAATCTTTATGTGTAAAACGTACAAATACCCACCTTCTTTAACTGTGAAGCAGTTCTATTCCAGGTTTTCCTTGTTCATCATTGTTACTGATTTGTTTCCAAGTCGAGATGTTTTCAACATCAGAAAAGTATTCTGAATTTTTGGTATAATTGGAAAGTTTTCCCAACAAATTTATATTACATTTGTGATTGTGAAAGTTTTATATTTAGTGTCGTCGCACTCATTTTTATTTTTTATTTTTTTGATAATCATAATAGGTTGGAATGACTCCTAACGTGGTTGCTTTTACCTTAACACTACTATTTTTTATCCTGAAAGTACTGTTATGAAGGGGGATTTTCCAGTTAGGTAGTCTCGTACCTTCGAGACGTTTCTGGTACCGTAAGTTTCTTTACGAGTCGTCAGAGTTGCCAGTTTGCTGGTAAGTTAAACATTCATTTACTTTGGTGCTCTTTCTCTTTATAATGTTTTATTTAAGTGATTGCTTGTTCTCATGGTAAATGATTTAGTGCTATGTAATGTAGGAAAACTCCGGCATGTTTTGATGTCTCGAACTTGGTAACTGTTGTTGCTAGGGGCTGATGCAAGACAGTATGTCCTAGAATGTCGAAGTGGACGTTTCTAGAACAATACAAGCTTATATAAGGATGGGGAAGAGATTAGTGAGTCAGTCGGTTTGAAGTTTTTAGTCGGGTTTCAGTTGTGTGAGTGAAGTGCAGTCGGTTTTGGTGCAGTTTGTGGAGAATTGCTTTGCAAGCATTGTATAATTACTGTCTGTGAAGATTGTATATTTTTGGTACTTGCGAAAACGGTGGAAAACAGTGACGGGTTATTGAAGTTTGTATATCATTGGAACTTGAGAAGACAGTGAAGTGTATTAAGTGTAATTACTGTCAGAGAAAATTATTTTCAGTACCTGTGTAATAAGTGAAGTGTTAGCAAGCATTAAGTGTACTGTGAAGTTTTGTTAAGCATTAAGTGTAACTGCAATCAGTAAAGTGTGTATAGCTTCAGTGCTTGTGAGAACAGTGAAGTTGAAAAGCATTAAGTGGAATTATTTGGAAAATACAGTGAACTTTAAGGAGCCAGTGTTTATTTTCGCCTCAGCTGATCTTGTGTACTGTACACCTAAAGGCTGACCATTAGAAGAACAACTCACTGGGCAACGTCCTTCCTGTATTGTACTACTAATAAAAGTCACAAATGAAGCTCTTCCTAACGTCAAAATCCAAAAAATCTCCAGACGAAAGTAATACAGTTCAGTCGGTGTTCCTTCAATATTCATTTTTTTAGTAGCTGTCATCTACGGAGATGAGGAATAGAAATATAATCTCGGGACATTAATTTTTGTGAAACAAAAGCTCATCCTTCTCACGCGTTATGAGTTTTCAGAGATTTAACCAAGGGAATGTTGCTTATGGTCTGTAGGGACTCTTCATAATGTGCAAATATATATTTTTTCTTTTTAGATTCATCCAAGATGCTCGATGCAATTTTAAAATGATACAGCTGTAATTAAAGAAGAAATATTTTCTCATTCAATATTTCTCGCTCGTTTCTGTGACTCCCACATCAACTGGTACGTCTTGTTCTTAAACACCTTAGATGATAGTTGTCTTTACGTGTGAAACGATTTCTTTTTATATGTTTTCTAAGTGACTTTTTTTTTTTAACCTTCAGAAGTGTCACGTGATTACTGGAAGTAATTACGTGTGTTTACAATTTTGTATTCGTTTGTGGAAGACGCATATGAAGAGATTTCTCCCAAAGATGCTTGTACACCCATCACTCCTGTAAAATAAATTTGAACTACCACCAATCGTATACGTTCAACCGCAACTAGTTCACAATTGGCACATCGTTTTATCACTGGTTAAGATGAATTAAAAAAAAAAATACTCTTCCTAAATTAAAAATCCAGGCTACCCCAGCACAAAATACCTAACATAGCAGGTCGATGCTCTAGCAACGTTTTTTTTTTTTTTAATGAAAAACAAGAAAAATGCGTATATGAGGAACAAAATAATGTTAATATATTGTATATCTCAGAATAGCTATGTATTTAATTTTCCCTATTCTTTATATCAGATAATCAATAGCTAAATTTCCTTTTAAACGATTAATTGGCTTTGGGGGTGATTTTCCTATGATAAATATGGATAATGATATCAAATGAATCGTCATAGCGGTGAAATATTCCATTTTTTTAATTTGATCAGGAGGCTCAAGATTCTACTTCAAAGCCGTAGTTATATACATATATAAATAATAACCTTTTTATCTCTGAATTTCCATAGAGAAGAGGTTCTCTTTAGATTTAAAATCTTCACTTGGCAGCCTTCCTTATATGTGAATCAATTTCATATCACGTGTTACCTCACTCAGCCTTGTTACTGATATTTCTCGCCCACGGTTTTTTTTTTTTTTTTTTTTTACCCTCAATGTCTTCTGAATTTCAGATACAAGTGGTTATGTTTCACACAAATTGAGTACATTTGTGGAAGATGCACACTTATTGTTCTCGCCCCTGATTAGACGGTTTTTAGGATCACTCCATTGTGATAGTTTTGAATCACTCCTAAAGCCGATGCTTTTACCTTATCAAAACTTGTACTATTTTTTATCATGAAAATGTCCCTAAAGATGAAAATAAAAGTAAAAAATTACCCTCGTAAAAATCTCCAAGCAGTCTCCAGACGACATCAATAAAGTTCATTCAGTGTTCCTTTAACCTTCATTTTTCTGTAGCTGTCATTAATTGTAGGTCTACGATGAGAAAGTCATAAATGGTACTTAATTATGAATGCGACATTCTCGTGTTATTTTCTGAGTGAAAGTTCATAAATATTCATTCTCTCGAGTTATCATAGTTTTGACAGATTTTACGTATGGTCTAAGATGTGCAAATCTTTTTTTTTTTTTACACTAAATCACAAGGCCCGTTGCAATTTTAAAGTGCCGTTACTGCTGACAAACAAAGAAAATCTCTCTTTTCGAAAGTTTTCGCTTGTGTTTGTGACCAGTTCATTAGTTGAATCTTCTTGTTCTTAAACAAGATGCCACCTCTCTTTTATGTGAATCGATGTCATCTTATATGTTTCCAGTGATTATTTTTTTCGTTATCAGAAATATCATCTGAGTATTGGAAGCAACTGGATGTTTAAAATCGAATTTTGAATACATTTGTGGAAGGTTCATGTTTAACAATTTCGCTTCAAAATATGTTTATACAGGTATCAATGTAGTTAGTTTTGAACTTCCACCAATCGTGTACTATCAGCCGTAATTACTTAACAATTTGCACCCCTTTCCTCATATCTGAATTTCCAAATTGTTTACATGTCTTTGGAACGTAATTTTTTCTGCTTAAAACCCCCGTGCTAACCTTCGCCTGTGAATCAATTTAATCCCAGGTGTTACCTAATTTAGTTTTGTTACTTTTTTTTTTTCCTAGTCAGAGTTTTTCACCCACAGGAATTTTTTCTTTTTTTAAGAAATTGAGAATTTCAAAAATTTTTAGTACATTTGTGGAAAATTCATATTTATTGTCCTCGCCCGCAATTATCGGGTTTTATGATCATCATCATCATCATCCGGACCTCCTTTCCCACCCAAGGGCAGGGTGAGGAGTTTTATGATCAATATATAAACAGATGCTTTTAGTGTAACAAGACGTACCAATTTTTATATCAAAAATAGAACCACAAACAAATAAGTAAATGACCCTCTTCCTTACGCAAAATGTCCAAAAAGCTCATATAGTTCATCTTCCCGTATTTTTATTTTATTTTCTTGAGGGTAAAAAGCTCATCAGTATTCCTTTTCACGAGTTATCGCAGTTTTGAGAGATTGTACAGTTGACACGAGTTCCATCTGTACCACCTAGTCGCGGGATATGGTTAACGTGGCGACAGCGCGGGTGTGCATGTTCGTGTATACATGCCCGAGAGATTTTCGAATCGCCAGGCTTCATCATCTTTGCCGTACTGTATTATTATGTAGCCGTTGTTTTATCGTGTGATATTGGCTAATAAATATTGTGCGATTGGGATAATGAGCTGGGCACGATGCTATTTATAAAGTCTGATTTATATTTAATGATTTCTCTCTTTTCTGGTAGCGTGAACCACGATACAAGTTGGGTTGCGGTTCAGAAACAGTGTGCAAGTTCACCCACAAATGGCCCGATGTAGGGGAAAGTGGAAAGTATGGGAGTGAGCGGGAGCTTGGCAGGTGAAGGAAAGGGGGATGAAGTGGGGTCACGTCGTTTACTCCTAGTTATAAATTCTTTGCCATTACAGTATATTTATTAAGGTGTCAATGATGTCCTGTATCCGAAACAATACTAAAGCTATTTGTTTTACTATTTATTATCATAGGCAACTGATTACACCCTTTTAATTACACCAAAAATAGGATACCCCCTCTATCGTTATCGTGAAGCCTGCTCCACCACCTAGACTCTTTCTCTCTCTCCCTCTGACACACACACACACACACACACACACACACACACACACACACACACACACACACACACTGTATTTGTCATTCTATGTACTGAATTAAATCCTTTTACGATATCATTTGTTCCAACTGAAAATATGCATAGAGTTGTAATATTAATATGTTTATTAACACTGCACTGTCAGGCTGGCAATACTGAAACAAACGGACAGGAAATATGTCTGGTGTGTGTCAGCTGCAATACTCCCACAATATGCTCCGTAATATGTTCTGGGAGTTCATAATAGGCTGCTTGTATTTCTGAAAAGAAATGGTTGTCGATCAGTATGTTAATTTTAATTATTGACATAACTTGAGGATCAGGATTAACCTCTACAGTGACACTATAACGCACTAGAGTAACTATCGGGATTGGTATCAGCCATGGAACACATGATTACCTAAAACATTTACATCACTGTATGACTACCTCAAGACTATTACTGAAACGTAGCCTATGCACGTAAGTATTGTTTATTGGCTAGCGTAATCCGTACGGTGATCTGGGAATGTATTGCACGTGTTTTGACAGTAATAAATTATAATGTTCATTAGCACAAACTGATAATGTGTGTGTCTACTGATAGGCAGCTGACGAGTTGAGAGAGAGAGAGAGAGAGAGAGAGAGAGAGAGAGAGAGAGAGAGTCGAGGTGGTGGAGCAGGCTGCACGTTAACGAAAGATGGGGTATCCTATGTTTGGTGTGATTAAAAGTCGTCTACAATAATAAATAATAAAAAACAAACAGGTTTATTATTATTTAGGTTATACGATATCAGACACCTTAATAAATATACTGTAATGGCAAAGAATGTATAACTGTTGGAGTAAACGACGTGACCCTGCTTCATCTCCTTTCCCTTCACTTGCCAAGCCCTCGCTCACTCCCACACTTTAACCTTCCCCCTACATCGCCCCATTTGTGGGTGAACTTGCTACTGTTTCTGTATTGTGGTTCATGCTATTAGAGAAGAGAAAAATTAAAGACGAGATTATTTTATACTAATCAAGTTTTATAAATAGAATAGTTCACAGCTCATTATCCTAATCACACAGTATTTATTAGCCAACATCACACCATAATACAAAAATCACATAATATTGGCGTTTCGAAAAATTCTCGGACATGTACAGTTGCGAGCAGATGACTCGAGGCCACCTAGGCCACCAACATGTTGGTGTTTAATCTGGCAACAGTGGTAGCTGTGAACTTGACCGAGATTCAGTCGGCTGTTCGGGCGAAACAAACCCAGTGATAATTTGTCAATGTGCAGTTCTAACTTGTCTCCAATCAATATCATGCATGTAAACGTATTATACTGATAATGATTATCGTGTCGTACACATGGTAGATATATTTATAACCATAGTATTACAATAGTGGCATCCAAATAGTGCTGCGTTCATTCATGTGAGACACACGGATATCCCGAGCGTGCTGCTCCATCACCACCTTGGTTTGTGACGTAGGCACCACGTGACGCCACATATGGGGAGGGGCATGAAGGTGGAACCAATTGGCCCGTTCATGATGATAAATATTTATAGAGTAATCGTTCGACTTTACCACTCGAATATTAAACAAACATTGGTTGCATATGTCAAAACAAGCTTATTATAACCGTTAATCCCATATACGTTTAATACCGCAGCCAACAGCCTGCCCCCTCCCCCCTCCTCCTCCCATCTGACGTCCCACCTCGTCCCTCCCTTCCTCACCCACCACACACCTTATAACTCCCACACACCCCACCCCCAGTTCCGTCTAACTGTGGTGTGAACCTATAACTCTCCCACCTGCTTCGGATTTAGACTTCGACGAAAGTGAGGTTCACGGTGAGGGATGGCTGACATGACAGCATTTTTGTGATAATACTGCTAGGTTGCGGGGAAGCTGAGAAAGCTACGGCATCTCTTGAAAACTGGTAAAAGTTATTTGGTTCACTACAACAGTCGAACCAAATAAATCACTACCGATACCCGTGTGTCTCGCATGAATGAATGTACCACTATTTGGATGCCTGAGCTGTAATACTATGGTTATAAATATAACTACCATGTGTATGACATATGTTTACTTGCATGATACTGATCGGAGACCAGTTAGAACTGAACATTGCCAAATTATCAATGCGTTTGTGTTGTCTGAACAGCCGACTGAATCTCGGTCAGGTTCACAGCTACCACTGTTACCAGATAAAACACCAACATGTTGGTGGACTAGGTGGCCTCGAGTCATCTGCTCGCAACTGTACAGTCATCAGCATAAATTAGCTGCAAGCCTACTCGTGTGATGTGTCCTTTTGTCTGGCAACAGTGTAGGGGAACCAGTTGCCACAAAGACTTTTATGCACTTGAAAGACGTGTTTTTAAGAGGTGGTAATAGAGACCGCCTAAAGAAATGTTATGGAACGACGAATGAGCGTAAAACTCTGATATTCCTCATTATAACTGTCTAAACTCTCCTCCTCTCTCTCTCCCCCTTACTCCTTCTAATGTCCCCCCATCCCTCCCTCTCCCTCCTACCCCCATCCACGTTCATGCCTCTTCACTTTCTCCTCTCCCCACCTTGTCTACCTTCATTCATTTATCCACGGCTCTAACCTGATTGGCGCGTCAGAGTTATCTCTTGATTTTTTGCTAAACCCAGCCTGCCCTATTCCCATTTGCTCGCCGTACTACCAACTATATCCAAGTTTTATTATCATTATTCCTTCCTGTTCGTCTCATCCTCTCTCTCCCCGTCTCTTTCCCACTTGTTTTATTTCAGTTGTCTTTATTTTCACAATCTTTTGTCACTGCCAACAGCCGGGAGATAAAGGAACATTGAGGTCTCGCTCTTGTGATGTATTACTTACTGGTGTTCGTTTGAGTGAGCCTGGCAGTCGGTGGCTATTACTTCAGTAGGCGGAATTAAACAAACCTTTGTTCCCATCCCTCCTATATGTCTCTCTTTTCAGGGAAAATGTTCCCATTCTTCACTGTTCACCTATTCATGAAGCAGTATCAGACCATAATGTTTCGAACTGCCGCATCATGTTTGAAGTAGAGATTGTGAGAAAAAGACTTGCATGGCAAGAAGCTCCTGAATATCAAGTAACAAAAAGGCTACAGGAATACACAAGAAACAGAGAAGAGTGCTATTCATTGCGTAGTTTAGCGCCGTGGAAAATATAAGGTAGACAGGGCAGGGAGAGAGGGGGAGAGCGAGGTGAGGTGAGAGGTAGGCTGGGGAGGGTCATCGAGAGGGGTACGGGGAAGAGAGCGAGAGTTTCATTCCATAACATTCATCTGTCGTCTTCTGCACATTTTTGTGCTGATCATATATAAAGAATGTTGCATTCTGGACGATTTTTAGTACTAATACTTATAAACACGTCTCTAAAGTGTACAAAAGACTGTGTGGCAACTAGATCGAATACACTGTTGCCAGACGAAACTACCACATCACGCGAACAGGCTTGCAGCGAATTTGTGCTGACGACTGTACACACGATCACACACACACACACGAGCGCTCTATTGCCACAACCATATCCTGCGACTAGATTGTCCACGTGGAAGTTTTGTTGACTACACCTAAGGAAATCTGGCTACTAGTCTAACACGAACCTTCATAAACTGCAAATATTCTTCATTTTTCTCACATTCAATCAGGAGGCTCAATGCAGTTTTAAAGAGCTACTACGGCAGATAAAAAAAAAAAGATTTTTCTCGCTTTTTTTCCGTGACCATTACATCAATTGAATCTTCTTGTTATACACCTCAGATCCCAGCTCTCTATACGTGTTAATCAATTTTATGTTCTGTGTTCCATAAATGACTTTTTTTTTCGCCCTAAGAAGTGTCATCGGGGCATTGGAAGTAGTTGGGTGAGTTACAAAACGAATTTTGAGTACATATTGGGTGCATATTTAACGATGTCGCCCCAAAATATGTTTATAAAGTCATCAATCCAGGAAATAATTTTGAACTACCCACAGTCGTATTACTATAGGCAGTAATTAGTTCACAATTAGCATTCTTTTTTTTATCTCTGGATTTCCAAGTTGTTTACACGTCTAATGAAACGAAACTTTAGGCTTGAAAACCTCAAGTGCCAGCCATCTTTACCTGTGAATCAGTTTCATCCCAAATGTTGCCTAGTTTAGCCTTCATACAATTTTTTTTTTTCCAGTCGGAATTTTCTCACCCTCAGAAATATTTTCTGAATTCTAGATATACTTGGAAAGGTTTCCCAACAAATTTGAAGTAAATTTTTCGTTTCATATATATTGTTTTCGATCGAAATTCTGCTGTTTTTAGGATCACTCCAGTGTAATCGTTATGAACGTCTCCTAAAGCCTGATTTTTACTGTAATGAGGTACCATTTTTAAATCTTGAAAGTACCACTGGAAATGAAATGAATAACGCAAATGACCTTCTTCCTTACGTAAAAAATCCAGTTTCCTGACGACATTAATACAGTTCATTGAGTCCCTTAAAACTTCATTTTAGTAGCTCTCATTCACCATATGTGTACGATGACAATGTTATAAGTGGTAATTAATTATATATGTGCGTGTTATGGTAGTTTATTCTTTCTCGTATTTTTTTTCGTTAGCGTCAAAAGATGATCAGTATTACTTCTCACGAGTGATAGTTTGGAGAGATTTTGCGTAAGAAAATGTGCCTCCGAACCCTAAAATACCAGCCTTCCTTACCTGCGAATCAGTTTCATCCCACGTGTTACCTCATTTAGTGTTACTATTTTTTTTTCTGATTTTTTCTACAAGAAATGTTTTTCTGAACATCCGATACACTTTGGAAGGTTTCTTATGTTATTTAGAGTATATTTGTGTAAGTCCTATGTTTAGCGTTTTCGCACTCAATTATGCGGTTTTTATTATCAGTCCAGTATAATAGTTTGGAATTACTCCTAAATCGGTTGCTTTTAATTTAACACGATATTTTATAAATGAAAATAAAAGTAACACTTTTCCTACCGTAAAGCACCAAATAATCTCCAGACGACAGTGTTAGTTCAATCGGTGTTCCTTCAATCTTCATTTTTTTTTGGTAGAGTAGCTGTCATTCATTTTATTTTACGGAGATGAGGAATAGAGTTATATAATCAATTATACATCTCGGTACCTTGAAAGAATAATCAAAAATGAAAAATACACATGATCGTAGTCCTAACGTAAAGAATCCAAACTTTCTCCATATCACCCAGTGTTCCTCCAGCCTTCATTTTTTTAAGTAGGTGTCATTCACTGTATGTCAACGATGAGAATTAGTGATATATATCAGGGTATTGCGATTGTGTTTAAACTTTTTTGTATTAATTTCTGTTCATCAGCATTTTTTCTCATTGTATCCCCCCCCCCAAATAGCGGGGGGACACAATCTGGCCGCACTATGGGGTAGTACTACTACTCTGCGGCCATGTTGTGTTAGGAAGAATAATGCCACCGAATTCCCTGCGTGTCGTAAAAGGCGACTAAAAAGGGAGGGGTGAGGGGACAATGGACGCCCTCTGTTTTTTAGTTCCTAAAAAGAGACAGGCCAGAGAAAGGGATGGGGTATGGAGTTATCCCCTTACCCTGAAGATTGGGTCTATGAATGTGCATGGATGTAGCACAATTGAGGGTAAAACAGAGGAGATTGGGAGAATGTTTATGAGAAGAAAGTTGGATGTGTTAGCTTTGAGTGAAACGAAGATGAAAGGGATGTGTGAATGGAAGATTGTCAGGTGTTGATAGAGGAAGGCCTTGTTACTGAGTCTGGAAGTACAACAGTGTGTGATTGAATGGAAGATGTCATCGAGACTGATGTGGGTGAAGGCGAAATTTGAACGTGAGTTGTGGGTGTTTGTGAGTGCATATGGGCCTGGTAGTGAAAGGGATGAAGAGAGGAAGTCTTTCTGGAATGATGTTGATGTCTCCAGAGTTTTAGAGCGAATGTGAATGTGGTAATGATGGGAGATCTGAATGCTAGAGTGGGAAATGTAGCAGTTGAAGGTGTAGTTGGTATGCATGGTGTGCCTGGAAGAAATGAAAGTGGGGAGCGAATGATAGCGATGAGTGGTGAGCGAGAGATGGTGATTGGAATTACGCTGTTTGAGATGAAAGATATTTATAAGGGTGAGACAGAAGGGTGGAAGGGTTGTTGGTAGAACAATGATGGACTCTGTGGTTGTGTCTAGGAATGTAATAGGAAGATTGTTGGATGTGAGAGTTCTGAGAGGGGAGGGTGGAGTGAAAGTTAAGAGTAGGTAAGAGATGTGTGAGAGCTAGGAGGGTTTGGTGTGGGAGGGAGATTTTGAAAGTGAGTTGGATAAGAGAAAAAGATAGAGTATCAGGAGAAATTGAAAGATAAGTGGAACGCAGTGAAAGATCAGGAAAATGGCAGTGTGGAGGAGGAATGGCAGTTGTTTAAGAGTGCTGTGGTGGCGCATGCAGAAGAGGTGTGTGGTGAGACGTGTGGGTGGTGGTGTAAGAAAAGGAAGTGAATGATGGTGCGAGGAAGTAAGTATGGCTGTGGCTGAGAAGACTTGCATATGAAGTGTGGCTGCAGAGGAAGGATGAGATGTCATATGAAAGCTATAAGGAAAAGAGGAATAGGGCGAGAAGGGCTGTGCGTGATGGCAGCAGATGAGAGGCGGGGTAGGCGGCTGACAGAGAATTTTCAACGGAATAAGAAAATGTTATGGAAGGAGGTGAAAAGGGTGCGAAAGGGAGAGCCTGGGAAGGAAGAACGAGTAAAAGCAGAGGATGGAAGGATGTTAATTGAGATGGATGCAGTAAGGATGAGTCGGGCAGAGTATTTTGAAAGATTGTTAAATGTAGAGGAGGAAAGGGTGGCTGAGACTGTGGCGAATGGAAGGGTGCAAGGAATAAATGTGTTGGGAGAGTTGAATGATTCTTTGATCACGAAGGAGGAAGTGGAGAAGGCAGTAAAGGAGATGAAAACAGGGAAAGCTGCAGGTATGGATGGGTGTGCAGTGGAATGCCTGAAGGGTGGTGGAGTGACTATTGTTGACTGGTTAGTAAGATTGCTGAATGTGTGCTTTGTGAAAGATATGGTGCCTATTGACTGGGCAAGTGCTTGTGTGGTCTCGCTGTATAAAGGTAAGGGTGATAAGTATGAATGTACTAGCTTTAGGGGTATAAGTCTGTTGAGTGTTGTAGGTAAGGTTTATGGTAGTGTTAATTATGAGAGTTATATAGGGTACAGAGGGAGTGATTGGTGATGAGCAATGTGGCTTTAAGAGAGGGAGGGGATGCGTGGATCAGGTGTTTGCTGTGAGACAAATGTGAAAAGTATTTAGCGAAAGGCAAGGGTGTGTTTTGGGCATATGATAGAATTGATAGGGAGGCTTTGTGGACTGTTTTAAGATTGTATGGACTTGATGGTAGGTTACTAAAAGGGGTGAAAAGTTATGTAAGTAGTGGAGCGTGTGTAAGAGTGGAAAATGCTGTGAGTGATTGGTTTCAGGTGAAAGTGGGGCTCCAAGAGGGATGTGTGATGTCGCCTTGGTTGTTTAATATTTACATGGATGGTTTTGTAAGGGAGGTGAATGCAAGAGTTTAAGGTGGAGGTCTGAGTCTGGTGAATGTTGATGGTGGAGAGTGGAATCTGAAGTAGCTGCTGTTTGCAGATGATACTGCACTGGTGACTGATTCAGAGGAGAGATTGAGACAGTTGGTAGAGGAGTTTGGAAGGGGGTATGAAAGGAGGAAATTGAAAGTAAATGAGAATAAGAGTAAAGTGATGAAGTGTACGAGGTTGGTAGATGGTAGGGGGATGAATATAGTTTTGAATGGCGAGTTGCTTGAGGAGGTAGTTTTAAATATCTAGGGTCACATGTTGCTGTGGATTGAAGAATAGACGCTGAAGTGAAGTTTAGAATAAATGAAGTAGGAAAGGTGCTGGGAGGTATGAAAAAAGTGTTTAGATGTCGTTCGCTTAGAATGGATGTAAAGAGAAGGCTGTATGAGGGTGTTGTGGTACCGACTGCGTTATCTGGGGCTGAAACATGGAATATGGGTGTAGCAGAGAGGAAAAGTTTGAATGTAATGGAGATGAGGTGTCTGAGGAGTATGTGTGGAGTGACGCGTACGGATCGAGTGCGAAATGATGAAGTGCGAAGGAGAATTGGAGTTGTTCGGGAGATGGCTGGTAGAGTTGAGCAGAGGGTGTTGCGATGGTTTGGGCATATGGAGAGAATGGATAATGAGCGATTGGTGAAAAAGATAACTAGATCTGATGTGAGAGGTGTAAGGCTGAGAGGAAGACCACGAATAGGATGGATGGACAGTGTGAAGAGAGCGCTGGATGCGAGAGGGATGTCTGTTGAGCAAGGAAGTACTACTACTGTAGCCTCGATACAGTGGCGCATGAAGTGAACGTTGTTGCTTAAATCTTCGAACCTCAAGGTATCATTACAGCCCAAATTGTGTTTAACCTAAATGCTCTACATATATATGATTCAATACTTGCCATTATATAATACTTGCCTTTATATAACGCATTTTAACTGTCCTCAGTTTTGTGATTACGTTTCGCTCGTATCTAATCACCTTATCTGGATCCCCGTATCTGAGGTCAGAGAAAGGAGGGAGCTGTAAGCCTCGCACATAGCATGCTCAGATGAGACCACACTTGCTTGAAGAAACGAGTTTTCTTTCACCTTGCCGGTGCAGCTAGTTTATTCATTCTAGCCAGAATATCGTCATGAACAGACAGGAGAACCTCATTGCTCAACGTGGGCTGATCATCGCACTACGGGAAGCCGGCCACCGTGTTAGAGATATCGCCAGCCTCCTAGGACTCTCCTCAACTACAGTGGCGAAATGGATTAGAAGGTGGAATGACTCTGGAGACCTGAGGGACGCGGGTAAGTTTGTGTTGTAATAAATTAACTGAATACCATTAACAGCTACGTATTATAACATAATACAATAATGTTAAAATAATGTGTTCAAATAAGACGTTGTTATTTCGTTGTTGCATATTAATTGACGATATTCATGAATTAACGGATCGGTGCCTGCATATTCATCCTTTGAGGGAAAGTATGAACTTTATTAAATAAGCGATCCTTTCTGATGACCTCTAACGCTACTCAAACTTCACATAACCTCTTTTAATAATCAGTACTTATAAACATTTCGTAATTCAGGTCCTGTCTTTCATTCTGTCAGGTTCTTCTGTGAATCAGACTTGCAACAAATAAGTATGCTGCTGCTAAGAACTGGTGTTCCCCCCCTGTGGCGGGGGGGACACAACCTGGCCGCATTATGGGGTGGTACTACTACTCTGCGGCCAGGTTGTGTTAGGAAGAATACTGCCACCGTATTCCCTGCGTGTCGTAAAAGGCGACTAAAAGGGGCGGGGTGAGGGGACTAGGGACCCCCTCCTCTGTTTTTTAGTTCCTAAAAAGAGACAGGCCAGAGAAAGGGGTGGGGGATGGAGTTATCCCCGTACCCTGAAGATTGGGTCTATGAATGTGCGTGGATGTAGTACGATTGAGGCTAAAAGGGAGGAGATTGGGAGAATGTTTGTGAGAAGAAAGTTGGATGTGTTAGCTTTGAGTGAAACGAAGATGAAAGGGAAGGGGGAATCTATGTTTGGAAGTGTGAATGGAAGATTGTCAGGTGTTGATAGAGGAAGGGCAAGAGAAGGTGTGGCCTTGTTAGTGAGTCCGGAAGTACAGCAGTGTGTGATTGAATGGAAGGAGGTGTCATCGAGACTGATGTGGGTGAAAGCGAAATTTGAACGTGAGTTGTGGGTGTTTGTGAGTGCATATGGGCCTGGTAGTGAAAGGGATGAACAAGAGAGGGAGTCTTTCTGGAATGATGTTGATGAGTGTCTGCAGAGTTTTGGAGCGAATGTGAATGTGGTAATGATGGGAGATCTGAATGCTAGAGTGGGAAATGTAGCAGTTGAAGGCGTAGTTGGTATGCATGGTGTGCCTGGAAGAAATGAAAATGGGGAACGAATGATAGCGATGTGTGTTGAGCGAGAGATGGTGATTGGGAATACGCTGTTTGAGAAGAAAGATATTTATAAGTATACATGGGTGAGACAGGAGGGTGGAAGGGTTGTTGATAGAGCTTTGATGGACTATGTGGTTGTGTCTAGGAATGTAATAGGAAGATTGTTGGATGTGAGAGTTCTAAGAGGGGAGGGTGGAGGTATGTCTGACCACTACCTGGTGGAGGGAAAGTTAAGAGTAGGTAAGAGATGGGTGAGAGCTAGGAGGGTTAGGTGTGGCAGGGAGGTTTTGAAAGTGAGTTGGATAAAAGAGAGAAAAAGATAGAGTATCAGGAGAAATTGAAAGATGAGTGGAACGCAGTGAAAGATCGGGAAAATGGCAGCGTGGAGGAGGAATGGCAGTTGTTTAAGAGTGCTGTGGTGGGGCATGCAGAAGAGGTGTGTGGTGTGAGACGTGTGGGTGGTGGTGTAAGAAAAGGAAGTGAATGGTGGTGCGAGGAAGTAAGTATGGCTGTGGCCGAGAAGAGACGTGCATATGAAGTGTGGCTGCAGAGGAAGGATGAGATGTCATATGAAAGGTATAAGGAAAAGAGGAATAGAGCGAGAAGGGCTGTGCGTGATGCTAAAGTGGCAGCAGATGAGAGGTGGGGTAGGCGGCTGACAGAGAATTTTCAACAGAATAAGAAAATGTTTTGGAAGGAGGTGAAAAGGGTGCGAAAGGGAGAGCCTGGGAAGGAAGAACGAGTAAAAGCAGAGGATGGAAGGATGTTAATTGAGATGGATGCAGTAAGGAAGAGATGGGCAGAGTATTTTGAAAGATTATTAAATGTAGAGGAGGAAAGGGTGGCTGAGATTGTGGCGGATGGGTGCAAGGAATAAATGTGTTGGGAGAGTTGAATGATTCTTTGATCACGAAGGAGGAAGTGGAGAAGGCAGTAAAGGAGATGAAAACAGGGAAAGCTGCAGGTATGGATGGGTGTGCTGTGGAATGCCTGAAGGGTGGTGGAGTGACTATTGTTGACTGGTTAGTAAGATTGTTGAATGTGTGCTTTGAGAAAGGTATGGTGCCAATTGACTGGGCAAGTGCTTGTGTGGTCCCGTTGTATAAAGGCAAGGGTGATAAGTATGAATGTACTAGCTTTAGGGGTATAAGTCTGTTGAGTGTTGTAGGTAAGGTGTATGGTAGAGTGTTAATTATGAGAGTTAGAGAGGGTACAGAGGGAGTGATTAGTGATGAGCAGTGTGGCTTTAGGAGAGGGAGGGGATGCGTTGATCAGGTGTTTGCTGTGAGACAAGTGTGTGAAAAGTATTTAGCGAAAGGCAAGGATGTGTTTTGGGCATTTATGGATTTAGAGAAAGCGTATGATAGAATTGATAGGGAGGCTTTGTGGACTGTTTTAAGATTGTATGGACTTGATGGTAGGTTACTAAAAGGGGTGAAAAGTTTTTATGTAAATAGTAGAGCATGTGTAAGAGTGGGAAATGCTGTGAGTGATTGGTTTCCCGTGAGAGTGGGGCTGCGACAGGGATGTGTGATGTCACCTTGGTTGTTTAATATTTACATGGATGGTGTTGTAAGGGAGGTGAATGCAAGAGTTTTAGGTGGTCTGAGTCTGGTAAATGTTGATGGTGGAGATTGGAATCTGAAGCAGCTGCTGTTTGCAGATGATACTGCACTGGTGACTGATTCAGAGGAGAGATTGAGACAGTTGGTAGAGGAGTTTGGAAGGGTGTGTGAAAGGAGGAATTTGAAAGTAAATGAGAATAAGAGTAAAGTGATGAAGTGTACGAGGTTGATAGATGGTAGGGGGATGAATATAGTTTTGAATGGTGAGTTGCTTGAGGAGGTAGATTGTTTTAAATATCTAGGGTCACATGTTGCTGTGGATGGAAGAATAGATGCAGAAGTGAAGTTTAGAATAAATGAAGTAGGAAAGGTGCTGGGAGGAATGAAAAAAGTGTTTAAATGTCGTTCGCTTAGAATGGATGTAAAGAGAAGGCTGTATGAGGGTGTTGTGGTACCGACTGCATTATATGGGGCTGAAACATGGAATATGGGTGTAGCAGAGAGGAAAAGTTTGAATGTAATGGAGATGAGGTGTCTGAGGAGTATGTGTGGAGTGACGCGTATGGATCGGGTGCGAAATGATGAAGTGCGAAGGAGAACTGGAGTTGTTCAGGAGATGGCTGGTAGAGTTGAGCAGAGGGTGTTGCGATGGTTTGGGCATATGGAGAGAATGGATAATGAGCGATTGGTGAAAAAGATAACTAGATCTGATGTGAGAGGTGTAAGGCTGAGAGGAAGACCACGAATAGGATGGATGGACAGTGTGAAGAGAGCGCTGGATGCGAGAGGGATGTCTGTTGAGCAAGGAAGAGTGGCTGTGCGTGACAGAAATAAATGGAGAGAAATTGTGAATAAATAAGTGATGACGCAGCCCTGGGGGATATTCTCCCGCATTTGGTCTGATCAGCTAGTCAGGTCAGGTGCGGGTAAGGGGATGGGTATGTTATGATGTGGCAGGGGTAAACCAGTTCTGCTGTCGGGCCCTGCTGCGGATGTCACTGATTGCATTGCGCAGTTGACCCTTGTGCGGTGTGGTGCGGTGAGGATCTGTCCGTTCTCCCCTTTGGGGCTAAGATGTGAATGAATGTGTTTAAATGGATGAGTAAATGGAGAGTGTGTCGTCCTGTCTCGGCTACCTCCCTTTCCTTGGGGGAAGCAGCCTAGGTATATAGATAGATAGACTGATATATATATATATATATATATATATATATATATATATATATATATATATATATATATATATGTAAAACAATTAACTTTAAGCCCTTGGCCACCCCGTTTGGGATACATGGCATCTGGCAATGAATGAATGAAAAAAATATATATATATATTTTTTTTTTTGGGGGGGGGCGCGGGAGGTGATATTTGTGAGGTAGAAGCAGCATAAGTAGCATAACGTTTGATCACAGAGAGGAGGCCCCGTTCCCGAGTAACAACTGCTGAACAGGACGGCATGATTAGACAAGCAGCAGAAGAAACCCCCCTGACAACTGCAGTGGTCATTCGGCAGCAGCTGCAGCTACAGGTGTCTGTGGATACCGTGCGGAGACGTCTCCATGAGGCAGGTATTCATCATAGAATTCCTGCCCAGAAGGAAACCCTCACTGATCAACATTGCGCTGCTCGACTAGCATTTGCTGAAGGAAACGTAGACAAAGACCTTCATTATTGGTCAAGAGTTGTTTTTTCCAATGAAAAATCATTTTGTTCCCATAACCATGGACGCCGCCATGTGTGGAGACTAAACAACTCAAGGTATTGTTTTACCTACGTTAGATAGTATTGCTTTGTGGACAAACCCGCATCAATTGCTATTTGGGTAATTATACTTGTTACTTATATGAAACATATGGCTGAAACGTTGTAGTACTCTCTCTTTTTTTGCTTGGCCACTCTTTTGAGAGTGTGAAAAGTGTGAAGAGTGTGAAGAGAGTGTGTGGGATGGGGTTGGGTGGTGTCCGACCTGGCGCTGAAGACACGGTAATGATCAGTATGTTTGGAATGTTTCTCTATAGTTAAATATTGAATACAGTTTATGATTTATACTTATTATGCAACGATATTACATCACTTAGCAATATTTTTTTGGTTATTTACTTCTCTAGCATTCCCGTTGTCAGTATCCATTAATAATAATGATGATGATGATGATATCCTAAAATTAATATCCTAGGATTGCATTTTTCAGGTATGACCATCAAAACATTAGCAAAGAGGCACGCAGCGGACACATCAGCTGCAATATGTGGGGTTACATGTCAATTCACAGAGTTGGCGACGTAACAAGAATTGAGGGAAGGTTTACGGCAGAAAAGTGTATCGATATTCAGCAAAATATCTTCCTTCCATCCCTCGAACATAGGAATTTTCCATTTCCACCAGGCCCAATAGTTTTCCTCCACGATCGCTGCCAGATTCATACAGCCAGGGTAGTGATGGAATGGTTCAACCAGCAGGAGAATTTGCAGCTTCTGGAGTTGCCTAGCAAGGGATGCGATTGCAATCCCACTGAACATCTTTGGGCCAACGTGGTTAACTGTTGGGAGCCCGACAGAGAGCGAACCCCGGAGCAGCTGATGCAACACACAAGGGAGCAGTGGGAGTTTTTCCGAGGCAAGCCAGAGCTCCTTAGCAGCCTCATGACCAGCATGCCTGACCGATTAAGGGAGGTTATTGAAAAAGACGGAGGGTAGACACATTACTGAGTGGTTATATTACACATCATTCATAATAAAACATTGTATTAACTGTGGCTGTCCATTTATGAGTTTGGTAATGGATTTTCTTCTGCCTCCTAGAAGACTACAATATTTGGAAACTTTTGTTTGCGCTATGAGTGTTTGCTTTTGTTACAAATGGTCCAAGGTAATTGATCCGAGAAAAGGTTTCTGCAGGGCACTACCTTTCATTTATGTCAAAATGTATCCTATATGGAAGTGATGTTGATAAATTTATTTACCCAAATATAAAAGGTTGTTATACGGCAACCATGGTTGTCATAAAGCCAGAATTACAAACATGATCACCATAGTTTCCATCCATACCTCTGTCTCAGTGTTCATTTGTGTATTCAGTTCATGGGTATCGCTTTCTGAGTATAATGTATACAAATTAATAATGTTAATAGATAGGTATAGATAGATATTTTGTTGACCGTAACAATGAATATTCTCAACTTGCAATAAGTAAAAATACATTAAATTCCCCGATGGGGGGTTCTGTCTTAAGTATTTAATTCTTTAACTGTCCCTCCTTTCTTTGCTTCCCTCTTGCTTGCTTTCCCTTGTACTCTGACTCTACTGCGAATATTGAAGCAAGTGTGGTCTCGTCTGAGCATGCTATGTGCGAGGCTTACAGCTCCCTCCTTTCTCTGACCTCTGATACGGGGATCCAGATGTGATACGAGACAAACGAAAAGTAATAAAAAAACTGAACTGAGGACAGTTAAAATGCGTTATACAATGGCAAGTATTGAATAATATATATGTAGAGCATTTAGGTTAAACAAAATTCGGGCTGTAATGATACCTTGAGGTTCGAAGCTTTAAGCAACAAAGTTCACTTCATGCGCCACTCTATCGAGGTTACTCCATCTCACACACGTTGATTGTTTCCAACTAAATCATCACAATGGTGCCACATCTCAGAAAACGTGCGAGCCCGTGTAACACGCGGAAGTGCTGGCGAGTGTACTATCTTTTTTTTCTGGATATCCGAGCTGTTTACACGTCTCTACTGAAAGGAATCTAGGATGTAACACGTGGGATGAAAATCCCACGTGTTACCTCATTTAATCATATTACTAATTTCTTTCCCCGAATCCTAATTTTTCACCCTCAGAAATGTTTTCTGAATTTTGGATACTATGGGAAATGTTTCGCAAAAAATTTACAGTGCATTTTGTGGAAGTGGCATGTTTATTGTTCTTGCCATCAATTAGGTGGTTTTTAGGATCACTCCAATTTAATAGTTTTTAATCACTTCAAAAGCCGATCCTTTTGCCGAAACAAAACGTGTGAAAGACACATGATCGTACTCCTAATGTAACTCCTAATGTAAAAAATCCAGATATTCTCAATTTTTTGTAGGTT
Organism: Coenobita brevimanus; assembly: GCF_032717465.1. Taxonomy (NCBI): domain Eukaryota; kingdom Metazoa; phylum Arthropoda; class Malacostraca; order Decapoda; family Coenobitidae; genus Coenobita; species Coenobita brevimanus. The sequence continues at coordinate 20,234,305 of NC_137029.1, read as the reverse complement.
TCATTCACTGTATGTCAACGGAGATGAGGATTAGTGTTATAAGGAGTACTTAATTATATATATTTATATTGCTATTGCGTTTAAATTTTCTTGTATTAACTTTTATGAGCCAGTAGTTCATCAATAATTCTTCTCACTAATTATCACAGTGTTGAGATTTTCCCTACGGCAATGTGGCTAGTGGTCTAACTCGAACCTTCGTAATGTACAAACATTTTTTATTTTTTTATTCGAGGTTTCCTGCTTGTTTCGGTGACCAAATCGTCAATTGAAACGTCTTGTTCTTAAACACCATATATGTCAGCTATCTTTACGTGGTAATCGCTTTTTTTTTCCTCTGATTTTTTTCTCAATCTCAGCAGTTTCATTCGAGTATTAAAGTACCTGAGTGGGTTTCAAAACGAATTTTAAGAACATTTGTAGAATATACATATTTCGGATTTTCGCCGAAAAATGTTCTTACAGTCATCAATATATATATATATATATATATATATATATATATATATATATATATATATATTTATATATATATATATATATATATATATATATATATATATATAAAGAGAGAGAGAGAGAGAGAGAGAGAGAGAGAGCCCGACGCTCTAATCCCGCAAAGGGTGGCCACAGACAAAACGCCTCCAAGTGGCTCTGTCACCCACCATTCGACTCCCCTCCCCCCATATCACCCCCCCCCAGATACCTCTCAACTCCTTCCCTCCACCTCATCCTCGGTCTACCCCTCCCTCCCCCCCTCCACCTCACCTACATACACCCTCTTAGTCAGTCTTTCATTCTCCATTCTCTCCACATGTCCAAACCACCTCAGTGTATTTCTCCTAATCTTTTGAACCACATCCACATCTACCCCACAACGTTCCTTCACTTCTTCATTCGTCAACCTGTCCCTCCACGTCACTCCACATGCTCCTCTCAAGTAACTCATTTCCACTGCTCTCACTCTTGACTTGTTCCCCTCTTGCAAGGTCCACGCCTCGCTTCCATACGTCAGGGTAGGGATCACAATACCATCAAGCAGTGACTTCTTAACTTCCATACTCACCTCCCTATTTCTCATCACTGCTTTCAGTGTACCAACAACCTTTCTTCCCTGCTGTACCCTTTCACGTACTTCATCCCCCAAAGTTCCATCCTTACTCATCACACTACCCAAGTACTTGAATGCACTCACATTCTCCATATCCTCACCATCCAAACTCACTGCACACTCGGTGACTTCATTCCTCTCAAACACCATAACTTTACTTTTGTTTACATTAACTTTCAGCTGTCCCAAATTCATTCACCAAACCTTGCAACTCCTATTCATCTTCCCTCAACAATACTGTATCATCAGCAAACAGCAACACCGGAAGCTTCCAAATCTCACCCTCATTCATCAGGGCCACCCCCACATCCACTGCCCTACCTTGCACCTCCTTTACAACCCCATCCACATCCATATATATATTAAACAGCCATGGAGACATCACACACCCCTGTTTCAGTCCCACATTGAGATCAAAGAACTCACTCAGCTCAACATCCACTCGCACCGTAGCCCTAGCTCCCTCGTATATACTCTTCACAGCACTCAACAATTTCCCCTCCACTCCATATATTCTTAATACCTTCCACATACATTGCCTATGTATTCTGTCATAAGCTTTCTCCAAGTCCATGAAGGCAGCATACACTTTCCTTCCCTTCTCTAGATACTTCTCCACTAAACATCTTAGAACAAATATCTGATCTACACACCCTTTTCCCTTCCTAAATCCCCCTTGTTCTTCTCCAACTAGCTCCTCTGTCATATGCCTAACCTTATCAATGAGTATTCTACCATATATTTTACCAGTCACACTAAGAAGGCAAATACCCCTATGGTTACCACATACTTCTCTCTCCCCTTTTCCTTTGTACATAGGAACAATTATACCTGATTTCCAGTCCTCTGGAACCCTTCCCTCTTCCCAAGCCAATCTACACAACTTCCATATCCACTCCACAACAATCTCACCCCCATACCTAAGCATTTCACCACACACTCCATCAATTCCTGGGGCCTTTCCCAGCTTAATCTTCTTCATCGCTTCCACTACTTCCGACCTACTGATCTCTTCCTCCCTCCTCTCATCTCTTCTTCTCCCAGCCATTCCCCAACCACTTATACTTACACTGCTCTCACTCTCTACATTCAACAAATGCTCAAAGTGCTCCTTCCATCTCCTCAATTTCTCTCTCTTCTCCACCAACAATCTATTATTCCTATCTTTCACTCCCCTACTATTTCCCCTTTCACAATGCCTTACTTTCTTTACCTCCTTCCAAAACAATTTCTTACTCTCCCTCCATTTCATACTCAGATTCCTCCCAAACTCTTCATCCACTTTCTTCTTACTCTCCTTCACCAGTCTCTTAACCTCCCTTCTCCTGCTCACATATACCTCTCTCTTCTCTCTCTCATCTTCTCCCCTACCTCTACTCGCCAACCATTCACCATATGCCTTCTTCTTTTGTTCCACAGCTCGTTTCACCTCATCATTCCACCATGCTGTCCCTTGCACACCCTTGCATCTCCTCCTCACTCCACAAACCGCCTCACACGCTGCGCTTATCTCTTCCGTGAATATCTTACATACATCTTCCACCCCTTCCATCTGCTCTAGCTCATACCTTCCCAGTCTTTCTTCCACTATGCTCTTATACTCTGTCATTTTCTCACTAGCAATTTATCCACTCTTCTCACAGGAGCTGCTTCCTCCTGTCTTCCCCTTCGTCTCCTCAACCACTTTCTTTGCAGCTCTACCTTGGCCATCACTAAGTGATGGTCCGAGACTCCATTCCCCCACCCTCTCCACACCCTTGCATCCAACACTTGTCTTCTCATTCGCTCATATATATATATATATATATATATATATATATATATATATATATATATATATATATATATATATATATATATATATATATTGTTACATAGCCTATGATTTCATCATCCTTTGTGTAATTTTGACGCACAGTTGCTGCATGTTTGATCACGAGCGTGTTCTGCCTCAGTCCCCCCCTTCTACCGTTATAGTAGAGTAAGTCGTTCTCTCTGTTGTCCAGAGCGGGATTGTCAACTCTATGTCCCCATGGCTTCATTTGCGCGTCCTTATTACAAGTTGTATCAAGCTCTCCTGGCTCCTATATAATGAGCTCAGTCTCTGCATCATTGCCACTTAGATCTGCTCCTCATTTTGTTCACATCTCTGTCCTCCCCTGTACAGATATTATTATTGTGAGTGCTCAAGAAATCTCCAAACATCTAGCAGCTGTGTGTAATTTTCAGTATTACTGTTATTGCATTTTTTCTTGTACTGTATAGCATAAGTTTAATTTGTAGGCCTAGTGAAGTTTTTGTAATTCATGTAGGGTTCTTTATGTCAGTCATTTTTGATAATAGTTTGTATCTGTAATTATTTATCTGGCATTCACTGAGTATTATCTGGTATCTCATTTTATCAGGGCTGACTTAGATAAATTTACTCTTGCTAATTTCGTGTTAATAGAGGCTATTGCAGTTAACCATATATTTAACCTGTTTATTTGCCATTACATTATCCTTATGAGTTCTTAATGTTTTGTTGTTAGTTTGAGCATTAAACTTTAACTTGTAATTTTACCTAACTCTTTTGTTTTGAACCTGGAACTTTACGGGACAGTAGTGACTCTTCGTATTCTCACTTAAAGTGTACATTATCTTTCTCTCTTCCGTAACATAAATTTGGCGACCTCATATCAGGATATTCAGGATATTATCATAAGGATATTGTTTGATATTTTGTGACTGTGATATATTCATGATGGCTACTATTTCTACACTTGATGAAGCCAAAGATTTTTTGTCAAATGTGCAAACAGTGTGTGATATAGAAAACAGAACAAAGAATGAACTTAAGATTGTTGCTCAACAATTGGGATTTGTTGTTCGCTCTCATCAGTCTAAAGATCAAATTGTTGCCATGATTAATGAAAGCTTGTTTAATGTAACTCCTCCAAATGAGCAAACGCAGATTGAATTAGCTAAATTACAGCTAGCCCTGCAGGAGGCCCGTGCTAAGGAGGCTGAGTTTCACGCACAAGTTGAACTTGCCAGGATTCAGGCAGACCATGAGTATCGCATGAAACAAGGTGGAACTGGATCATCTAGCTCTGATGATTTTGATGTGGCTAAAAATGTTAAACTTGTCCCTCCTTTTAATGAATCTGACTTAACAAAGTATTTTCAGTTGTTTGAGAGGGTAGCTACAGGTTTTAATTGGCCTAAGGAGTATTGGCCAGTACTCCTTCAAACTGTTCTCACCGGTAAAGCTCAAGTAACTTATGCATCTTTGCCTCAGGATCAGTCTGATAATTATGATGTAGTAAAGAGCTTGATTCTTAAGGCCTATGAGCTTGTTCCTGAAGCTTATAGAGTAAAATTTAGGACAACTTACAAGCAAGATAAGCAATCCCATGTTGAGTATGCAAGAATCAAAGAAGATTTGTTAGAGCAGTGGTTAAATTCTAAGAATGTGGATTCTGATTTTGGTAAATTTAAGCAGATGATTTTGCTGGAGGATTTCAAAAGGTGTATTAGTAAAGATGTAAGCCTATATCTTGATGAGAAAAGAATAGATAATTTGTCTGATGCTGCAGTTTTAGCTGATGAGTATGTTCTCACTCACAAGAGATATTCTAGAGAAAAAGGAAAGCTGAGAGTAAGTACGTTGCCTCTACTCAGAGTACAGGTAACAGGAAAGAGAATAAGGATGATGTTTCTCAGGAAGTAAATACCAGCTTCACCTCTAGATTTCAGAAAAGTAAATGTACTTATTGTAGTAAGCTTGGTCATACTACGGAGAGATGTTTCAGGAGACAGCATGATGTGAACAAAAAGGAGTCTTTAAATATTCAGTCAATTGGTCTAGTGTCCACTCTTGAGAGTTCCCAGAATTCTTTAACTGAGTTAACTGAACCTGCTTTGAGGGGTAACTTAAATTCTCATGATGGAGCTCCTCTTTTGAGCAGTAACGTGGGTGACACTCTCAAGAGTTCATGTGCTAATTTCCTGTCTGATGGTTTTGTCAGTCCTCTGGACAGTAATGACAGGAAATCAGTTAAAATATATCGTGATACAGGTGCTTGCCAATCCCTTATGCTGACCAGTGTTCTAGGCTCTAATGTTAATTCCTCTGATGAAACTGTAATCTTACAAGGTGTAGGGAATAATTACTTCTCTGTCCCTCTGTGCAGAGTGAATTTAGAGTCTGGTTTTGTTAATGGTTCCGTTATGGTTGGGTTGGTTGAGACACTCCCAATGTCAGGTGTAACTTTCTTACTTGGAAATGATATTGGTGGAAGTCAAGTGTGTCCAGCTCCTCAGTTGTCTAGTGAGCCAGTGGCTGCGTCCCAGGATTGTGATGTCCCTGATGTGTTCCCTGCATGTGCTGTCACTAGGGCTAAGTCTAAAGTTACTGGTGATTTAGAGGATAATGATGATGATGATGTTATCCTAGCTGACACTTTTCTTGCTAATTTGGACCACTCACCAGATGAGGCAGTACCCCCGTAGTGTTGATAATTTGTCTCGTCAAGAGTTGGTTGAGTTGCAGGTTGCTGACCCTGAGTTGAAAGGTCTAGCTAACTCTGCTTGCAGTGAGGAAGAGTCAGCCGGTGCTTCTACTTGTTATTATGTAAAGTCAGGAGTACTTATGAGGAAGTGGAGACCCCCAACAGCATCAGCCGACTGTGAATGGGAGGTTGTACATCAAGTTGTCATCCCTCGTGTTTGTAGGCAGGATATCATTAGAGTGGCTCATGATTCCAGTTTGGCAGGACACCTTGGAGTGAGGAAGACTGTGGCACGCATTTTGAAACACTTCTACTGGCCAGGTATCTTCAGGGATGTTTCCTGGTATTGTAAGTCTTGTCACACCTGTCAAGTTGTGGGGAAGTGTAATCAGACCGAAAAGGTTGCACCTCTAGTTCCCATTCCTCCTTTTGAGGCGCCTTTCACCCGTGTGTTGGTGGATATTGTGGGCCCTCTTCCTAAGACTTCTTCAGGATTTTCTTATGTGTTGACCATGATTGACATGGCTACTCGTTATCCTGAAGCCATTCCACTTAGAAACATCTCAGCAAAGAACGTGGTTAAGGAAATGCTGGGGTTCTTCACAAAGTTTGGTCTGCCTAAGGAGGTACAGTCAGACCGGGGAAGTAATTTCATGTCAAACGTTTTCAAACAGTCTCTGAAAGAGTTGGGCATCACCCAGATCACGTCTTCAGCTTACCATCCCCAGACCCAAGGAGCGTTGGAGAGATATCATCAAACACTCAAATCGATGCTCAAGAAATACTGTTTGGAACATCAGAAAGACTGGGATAAAGGTCTTCCATTAGTTGTGTTTGCAGCGAGAATCTCCAAATGAATCACTGGGCTTCTCACCTTTTGAACTACTGTTTGGCCATGAAGTAAGAGGACCCCTTAAGTTACTCAAGGAATGCTGGCTGTCGGAGGAAGATGACGTCAACCTGCTGGAGTATATGATGAAGTTCAAAGAACGGCTGTCCACTGCTTTACAGCTGGCGAGAGAGAATTTAGGAGCTGCTCAGGAGAAGATGAAGACTTGGTATGACAAGAAGTCCAGGTTACGCCACTTTCAGCCAGGAGATCAGGTTTTGATTCTGCTACCAGTTCATGGGCAACCTCTTCAAGCCAAGTTTAGTGGCCCTTATTTCGTGGAGAAGAAACTCAGTGATGTCAGCTATGTCATCGCCACACCAGATCGTAGAAAGAGCAAGCAACTAAGTCACATCAACATGCTAAAGTTATATCACAGGCGGGACGAAAATAATCCAGTCTGCACTGTAGCTGTTCCACCCGAGTCTACAAGTGAAGCTCTCCCATGCAGTATGAGCCTGAGTGATAGTTTGGGGAAGAATCCTGATATCATGAATGATCTCCAGACTAAGCTTTCTCATCTACCTCCCAAGGAAAGGCAGGAGTTTTCGGCATTACTGCAGGAGTACCCGCAAGTGTTCCGTGCCACTCCAGGAAGAACTACTGTGTTGATGCATGATGTTGAGCTTGGAGACGCAAAGCCAATTAAACTGCCTCCTTACCGTGTGAACCCAGTGAAAGTTCCTCTCATCCAGAAGGAGCTTGGCTACCTGTTGGACCACAAGATGATTGAGCCCTGTCAGAGCGAGTGGAGTTCTCCTGTCACTCTGGTCCCTAAGCCAGGTGGGTCACAGCGGCTTTGCATCGACTACAGACGTGTTAATCAGATAACTAAAACAGACACTTACCCTCTCCCTCGCGTGGAAGATTGCATAGACAAGATCGGAAAGGCTAGGTACATAAGTAAGTTTGATTTGTTAAAGGGATACTGGCAAGTACCTATGACTGAACGTGCCAGGGAGATCTCATTTTTGTAACATTAGGAAAGACCTTTGGATGGTCTGTAATGCCATATACAGATTGTTTTAGAGTAATAAGAAATTTCCTTTGTAAATTTCTTTTTCTTTGTGGGGAGGTGTTACATAGCCTATGATTTCATCATCCTTTGTGTAATTTTAACGCACAGTTGCTGCATGTTTGATCACGAGCGTGTTCTGCCTCAGTCCCCCCCTTCTACCGTTATAGTAGAGTAAGTCGTTCTCTCTGTTGTCCAGAGCGGGATTGTCAACTCTATGTCCCCATGGCTTCATTTGCGCGTCCTTATTACAAGTTGTATCAAGCTCTCCTGGCTCCTATATAATGAGCTCAGTCTCTGCATCATTGCCACTTAGATCTGCTCCTCATTTTGTTCACATCTCTGTCCTCCCCTGTACAGATATTATTATTGTGAGTGCTCAAGAAATCTCCAAACATCTAGCAGCTGTGTGTAATTTGAGTATTACTGTTATTGCATTTCTTCTTGTACTGTATAGCATAAGTTTAATTTGTAGGCCTAGTGAAGTTTTTGTAATTCATGTAGGGTTCTTTATGTCAGTCATTTTTGATAATAGTTTGTATCTGTAATTATTTATCTGGCATTCACTGAGTATTATCTGGTATCTCATTTTATCAGGGCTGACTTAGATAAATTTACTCTTGCTAATTTCGTGTTAATAGAGGCTATTGCAGTTAACCATATATTTAACCTGTTTATTTACCATTACATTATCCTTATGAGTTCTGAATGTTTTGTTGTTAGTTTGAGCATTAAACTTTAACTTGTAATTTTACCTAACTCTTTTGTTTTGAACCTGGAACTTTACGGGACAGTAGTGACTCATCGTATTCTCACTTAAAGTGTACATTATCTTTCTCTGTTCCGTAACAATATATATATATATATATATATATATATATATCTATATATATATATATATATATATATATATATATATATATATATATATATTTAATTCTGCATTTCCCAATCGTTTAGAAGTCTTTAATGAAACGAAAATCTTTATGTGTAAAACGTACAAATACCCACCTTCTTTAACTGTGAAGCAGTTCTATTCCAGGTTTTCCTTGTTCATCATTGTTACTGATTTGTTTCCAAGTCGAGATGTTTTCAACATCAGAAAAGTATTCTGAAATTTTGGTATAATTGGAAAGTTTTCCCAACAAATTTATATTACATTTGTGATTGTGAAAGTTTTATATTTAGTGTCGTCGCACTCATTTTTTTTTTTTTTTTTTTATCATAATAGGTTGGAATGACTCCTAACGTGGTTGCTTTTACCTTAACACTACTATTTTTTATCCTGAAAGTACTGTTATGAAGGGGGATTTTCCAGTTAGGTAGTCTCGTACCTTCGAGACGTTTCTGGTGCCGTAAGTTTCTTTACGAGTCGACAGAGTTGCCAGTTTGCTGGTGAGTTAAACATTCATTTACTTTGGTGCTCTTTCTCTTTATAATGTTTTATTTAAGTGATTGCTTGTTCTCATGGTAAATGATTTAGTGCTATGTAATGTAGGAAAACTCCGGCATGTTTTGATGTCTCGAACTTGGTAAGTGTTGTTGCTAGGGGCTGATGCAAGACAGTATGTCCTAGAATGTCGAAGTGGACGTTTCTAGAACAATACAAGCTTATATAAGGATGGGGAAGAGATTAGTGAGTCCGTCGGTTTGAAGTTTTTAGTCGGGTTTCAGTTGTGTGAGTGAAGTGCAGTCGGTTTTGGTGCAGTTTGTGGAGAATTGCTTTGCAAGCATTGTATAATTACTGTCTGTGAAGATTGTATATTTTTGGTACTTGCGAAAACGGTGGAAAACAGTGACGGGTTATTGAAGTTTGTATATCATTGGAACTTGAGAAGATAGTGAAGTGTATTAAGTGTAATTACTGTCAGAGAAAATTATTTTCAGTACCTGTGTAATAAGTGAAGTGTTAGCAAGCATTAAGTGTACTGTGAAGTTTTGTTAAGCATTAAGTGTAACTGCAATCAGTAAAGTGTGTATAGCTTGAGTGCTTGTGAGAACAGTGAAGTTGAAAAGCATTAAGTGGAATTATTTGGAAAATACAGTGAACTTTAAGGAGCCAGTGTTTATTTTCGCCTCAGCTGATCTTGTGTACTGTACACCTAAAGGCTGACCATTAGAAGAACAACTCACTGGGCAACGTCCTTCCTGTATTGTACTACTAATAAAAGTCACAAATGAAGCTCTTCCTAACGTCAAAATCCAAAAAATCTCCAGACGAAAGTAATACAGTTCAGTCGGTGTTCCTTCAATATTCATTTTTTTAGTAGCTGTCATCTACGGAGATGAGGAATAGAAATATAATCTCGGGACATTAATTTTTGTGAAACAAAAAGCTCATCCTTCTCACGCGTTATGAGTTTTCAGAGATTTAACCAAGGGAATGTTGCTTATGGTCTGTAGGGACTCTTCATAATGTGCAAATATATATTTTTTCTTTTTAGATTCATCCAAGATGCTCGATGCAATTTTAAAATGATACAGCTGTAATTAAAGAAGAAATATTTTCTCATTCAATATTTCTCGCTCGTTTCTGTGACTCCCACATCAACTGGTACGTCTTGTTCTTAAACACCTTAGATGATAGTTGTCTTTACGTGTGAAACGATTTCTTTTTATATGTTTTCTAAGTGACTTTTTTTTTAACCTTCAGAAGTGTCACGTGATTACTGGAAGTAATTACGTGTGTTTACAATTTTGTATTCGTTTGTGGAAGACGCATATGAAGAGATTTCTCCCAAAGATGCTTGTACACCCATCACTCCTGTAAAATAAATTTGAACTACCACCAATCGTATACGTTCAACCGCAACTAGTTCACAATTGGCACATCGTTTTATCACTGGTTAAGATGAATTAAAAAAAAAATACTCTTCCTAAATTAAAAATCCAGGCTACCCCAGCACAAAATACCTAACATAGCAGGTCGATGCTCTAGCGATGTTTTTTTTTTTTTTTTTATCACAAACAAGAAAAATGCGTATATGAGGAACAAAATAATGTTAATATATTGTATATCTCAGAACAGCTATGTATTTAATTTTCCCTATTCTTTATATCAGATAATCAATAGCTAAATTTCCTTTTAAACGATTAATTGGCTTTGGGGGTGATTTTCCTATGACAAATATGGATAATGATATCAAATGAATCGTCATAGCGGTGAAATATTCCATTTTTTTAAGTTGATCAGGAGGCTCAAGATTCTACTTCAAAGCCGTAGTTATATACATATATAAATAATAACCTTTTTATCTCTGAATTTCCATAGAGAAGAGGTTCTCTTTAGATTTAAAATCTTCACTTGGCAGCCTTCCTTATATGTGAATCAATTTCATATCACGTGTTACCTCACTCAGCCTTGTTACTGATATTTCTCGCCCACGGTTTTTTTTTTTTTTTTTACCCTCAGTGTCTTCTGAATTTCAGATACGAGTGGTTATGTTTCACAAAATTGAGTACATTTGTGGAAGATGCACACATATTGTTCTCGCCCCTGATTAGACGGTTTTTAGGATCACTCCATTGTGATAGTTTTGAATCACTCCTAAAGCCGATGCTTATACCTTATCAAAACTTGTACTATTTTTTTATCATGAAAATATCCATAAAGATGAAAATAAAAGTAAAAAATTACTCTCGTAAAAATCTCCAAGTAGTCTCCAGACGACATCAATAAAGTTCATTCAGTGTTCCTTTAACCTTCATTTTTCTGTAGCTGTCATTAATTGTAGGTCTACGATGAGAAAGTCATAAATGGTACTTAATTATGAATGCGACATTCTCGTGTTAATTTCTTAGTGAAAGTTCATAAATATTCATTCTCTCGAGTTATCATAGTTTTGACAGATTTTACGTATGGTCTAAGATGTGCAAATCTTTTTTTTTTTTTTACACTAAATCACAAGGCCCGTTGCAATTTTAAAGTGCCGTTACTGCTGACAAACAAAGAAAATCTCTCTTTTCCAAAGTTTTCGCTTGTGTTTGTGACCAGTTCATTAGTTGAATCTTCTTGTTCTTAAACAAGATGCCACCTCTCTTTTATGTGAATCGATGTCATCTTATATGTTTCCAGTGATTATTTTTTTCGTTATCAAAAATATCATCTGAGTATTGGAAGCAACTGGATGTTTAAAATCGAATTTTGAATACATTTGTGGAAGGTTCATGTTTAACAATTTCGCTTCAAAATATGTTTATACAGGTATCAATGTAGTTAGTTTTGAACTTCCACCAATCGTGTACTATCAGCCGTAATTACTTAACAATTTGCACCCCTTTCCTCATATCTGAATTTCCAAATTGTTTACATGTCTTTGGAACGTAATTTTTTCTGTTTAAAACCCCCGTGCTAACCTTCGCCTGTGAATCAATTTAATCCCAGGTGTTACCTAATTTAGTTTTGTTACTTTTTTTTTTTCCTAGTCAGAGTTTTTCACCCACAGGAATTTTTTCTTTTTTTAAGAAATTGAGAATTTCAAAAATTTTTAGTACATTTGTGGAAAATTCATATTTATTGTCCTCGCCCGCAATTATCGGGTTTTATGATCATCATCATCATCATCCGGACCTCCTTTCCCACCCAAGGGCAGGGTGAGGAGTTTTATGATCAATATATAAACAGATGCTTTTAGTGTAACAAGACGTACCAATTTATATATCAAAAATAGAACCACAAAAATAAGTAAATGACCCTCTTCCTTTCGGAAAATGTCCAAAAAGCTCATATAGTTCATCTTCCCGTATTTTTATTTTATTTTCTTGAGGGTAAAAAGCTCATCAGTATTCCTTTTCACGAGTTATCGCAGTTTTGAGAGATTGTACAGTTGACACGGGTTCCATCTGTACCACCTAGTCGCGGGATATGGTTAACGTGGCGACAGCGCGGGTGTGCATGTTCGTGTATACATGCCCGAGAGATTTTCGAATCGCCAGGCCTCATCATCTTTGCCGTACTGTATTATTATGTAGCCGTTGTTTTATCGTGTGATATTGGCTAATAAATATTGTGCGATTGGGATAATGAGCTGGGCACGATGCTATTTATAAAGTCTGATTTATATTTAATGATTTCTCTCTTTTCTGGTAGCGTGAACCACGATACAAGTTGGGTTGCGGTTCAGAAACAGTGTGCAAGTTCACCCACAAATGGCCAGATGTAGGGGAAAGGGGAAAGTATGGGAGAGAGCGGGAGCTTGGCAGGTGAAGGAATGGGGATGAAGTGGGGTCACGTCGTTTACTCCTAGTTATAAATTCTTTGCCATTACAGTATATTTATTAAGGTGTCAATGATGTCCTGTATCCGAAACAATACTAAAGCTATTTGTTTTACTATTTATTATCATAGGCAACTGATTACACCCTTTTAATTACACCAAAAATAGGATACCCCCTCTATCGTTATCGTGAAGCCTGCTCCACCACCTAGACTCTTTCTTTCTCTCTCTCCCTCTGACACACACACACACACACACACACACTGTATTTGTCATTCTATGTACTGAATTAAATCCTTTTACGATATCATTTGTTCCAACTGAAAATATGCATAGAGTTGTAATATTAATATGTTTATTAACACTGCACTGTCAGGCTGGCAATACTGAAACAAACGGACAGGAAATATGTCTGGTGTGTGTCAGCTGCAATACTCCCACAATATGCTCCGTAATATGTTCTGGGAGTTCATAATAGGCTGCTTGTATTTCTGAAAAAAAATGGTTGTCGATCAGTATGTTAATTTTAATTATTGACATAACTTGAGGATCAGGATTAACCTCTACAGTGACACTATAACGCACTAGAGTAACTATCGGGATTGGTATCAGCCATGGAACACATGATTACCTAAAACATTTACATCACTGTATGACTACCTCAAGACTATTACTGAAACGTAGCCTATGCACGTAAGTATTGTTTATTGGCTAGCGTAATCCGTACGGTGATCCGGGAATGTATTGCACGTGTTTTGACAGTAATAAATTATAATGTTCATCAGCACAAACTGATAATGTGTGTGTCTACTGATAGGCAGCTGACGAGTTGAGAGAGAGAGAGAGAGAGAGAGAGAGAGAGAGAGAGAGTCGAGGTGGTGGAGCAGGCTGCACGTTAACGAAAGATGAGGTATCCTATGTTTGGTGTGATTAAAAGTCGTCTACAATAATAAATAATAAAAAAACAAACAGGTTTATTATTATTTAGGTTATACGATATCAGACACCTTAATAAATATACTGTAATGGCAAAGAATGTATAACTGTTGGAGTAAACGACGTGACCCTGCTTCATCTCCTTTCCCTTCACTTGCCAAGCCCTCGCTCACTCCCACACTTTAACCTTCCCCCTACATCGCCCCATTTGTGGGTGAACTTGTTACTGTTTCTGTATTGTGGTTCATACTATTAGAGAAGAGAAAAATTAAAGACTAGATTATTTTATACTAATCAAGTTTTATAAATAGAATAGTTCACAGCTCATTATCCTAATCACACAGTATTTATTAGCCAACATCACACCATAATACAAAAATCACATAATATTGGCGTTTCGAAAAATTCTCGGACATGTACAGTTGCGAGCAGATGACTCGAGGCCACCTAGGCCACCAACATGTTGGTGTTTAATCTGGCAACAGTGGTAGCTGTGAACTTGACCGAGATTCAGTCGGCCGTTCGGGCGAAACAAACCCAGTGATAAATTGTCAATGTGCAGTTCTAACTTGTCTCCAATCAATATCATGCATGTAAACGTATTATACTGATAATGATTATCGTGTCGTACACATGGTAGATATATTTATAACCATAGTATTACAATAGTGGCATCCAAATAGTGCTGCGTTCATTCATGTGAGACACACGGATATCCCGAGCGTGCTGCTCCATCACCACCTTGGTTTGTGACGTAGGCACCACGTGACGCCACATATGGGGAGGGGCATGAAGGTGGAACCAATTGGCCCGTTCATGATGATAAATATTTATAGAGTAATCGTTCGACTTTACCACTCGAATATTAAACAAACATTGGTTGCATATGTCAAAACAAGCTTATTATAACCGTTAATCACATATACGTTTAATACCGCAGCCAACAGCCTGCCCCCTCCCTCCTCCTCCTCCCATCTGACGTCCCACCTCGTCCCTCCCTTCCTCACCCACCACACTCCTTATAACTCCCACACACCCCTCCCCCTGTTCCGTCTAACTGTCGTGTGAACCTATAACTCTCCCACCTGCTTCGGATTTAGACTTCGACGAAAGTGAGGTTCACGGTGAGGGATGGCTGACATGACAGCATTTTTGTTATAATACTGCTAGGTTGCGGGGAAGCTGAGAAAGCTACGGCATCTCTTGAAAACTGGTAAAAGTTATTTGGTTCACTACAACAGTCGAACCAAATAAATCACTACCGATACCCGTGTGTCTCGCATGAATGGATGTACTACTATTTGGATGCCTGAGCTGTAATACTATGGTTATAAATATAACTACCATGTGTATGACATATGTTTACTTGCATGATACTGATCGGAGACCAGTTAGAACTGAACATTACCAAATTATCAATGCGTTTGTGTTGTCTGAACAGCCGACTGAATCTCGGTCAGGTTCACAGCTACCACTGTTACCAGATAAAACACCAACATGTTGGTGGACTAGGTGGCCTCGAGTCATCTGCTCGCAACTGTACAGTCATCAGCATAAATTAGCTGCAAGCCTTCTCGTGTGATGTGTCCTTTTGTCTGGCAACAGTGTAAGGGAACTAGTTGCCACAAAGACTTTTATGCACTTGAAAGACGTGTTTTTAAGAGGTGGTAATAGAGACCGCCTAAAGAAATGTTATGGAACGGCGAATGAGCGTAAAACTCTGATATTCCTCATTATAACTGTCTAAACTCTCCTCCTCTCTCTCTCCCCCTTACTTCTTCTAATGTCCACCCATCCCTCCCTCTCCCTCCTACCCCCATCCACGTTCATGCCTCTTCACTTTCTCCTCTCCCCACCTTGTCTACCTTCATTCATTTATCCACGGCTCTAACCTGATTGGCGCGTCAGAGTTATCTCTTGATTTTTTGCTAAACCCAACCTGCCCTATTCCCATTTGCTCGCCGTACTACCAACTATATCCAAGTTTTATTATCATTATTCCTTCCTGTTCGTCTCATCCTTTCTCTCCCCGTCTCTTTCCCACTTGTTTTATTTCAGTTGTCTTTATTTTCACAATCTTTTGTCACTGCCAACAGCCGGGAGATAAAGGAACATTGAGGTCTCGCTCTTGTGATGTATTATTTACTGGTGTTCGTTTGAGTGAGCCTGGCAGTCGGTGGCTATTACTTCAGTAGGCGGAATTAAAGAAACCTTTGTTCCCATCCCTCCTATATGTCTCTCTTTTCAGGGAAAATGTTCCCATTCTTCACTGTTCACCTATTCATTAAGCAGTATCAGACCATAATGTTTCGAACTGTCGCATCATGTTTGAAGTAGAGATTGTGAGAAAAGACTTGCATGGCAAGAAGCTCCTGAATATCAAGTAACAAAAAGGCTACAGGAATACACAAGAAACAGAGAAGAGTGCTATTCATTGCGTAGTTTAGCGCCGTGGAAAATATAAGGTAGACAGGGCAGGGAGAGAGGGAGAGCGAGGTGAGGTGAGAGGTAGGCTGGGGAGGGTCATCGAGAGGGGTACGGGGAAGAGAGCGAGAGTTTCATTCCATAACATTCATCTGTCGTCTTCTGCACATTTTTGTGCTGATCATATATAAAGAATGTTGCATTCTGGACGATTTTTAGTACTAATACTTATAAACACGTCTCTAAAGTGTACAAAAGACTGTGTGGCAACTAGATCGAATACACTGTTGCCAGACGAAACTACCACATCACGCGAACAGGCTTGCAGCGAATTTGTGCTGACGACTGTACACACGATCACACACATACACACGAGCGCTCTAATGCCACAACCATATCCTGCGACTAGATTGTCCACGTGGAAGTTTTGTTGACTACACCTAAGGAAATCTGCCTACTAGTCTAACACGAATCTTCATAAACTGCAAATATTCTTCATTTTTCTCACATTCAATCAGGAGGCTCAATGCAATTTTAAAGAGCTACAACGGCAGATAAAAAAAAAAAAAAAGATTTTTCTCGCTTTTTTTCCGTGACCATTTATCAATTGAATCTTCTTGTTATACACCTCAGATCCCAGCTCTCTATACGTGTTAATCAATTTTATGTTCTGTGTTCCATAAATGACTTTTTTTTTCGCCCTAAGAAGTGTCATCGGGGCATTGGAAGTAGTTGGGTGAGTTACAAAACGAATTTTGAGTACATATTGGGTGCATATTTAACGATGTCGCCCCAAAATTTGTTTATAAAGTCATCAATCCAGGAAATAATTTTGAACTACCCACAGTCGTATTACTATAGGCAGTAATTAGTTCACAATTAGCATTCTTTTTTTTATCTCTGGATTTCCAAGTTGTTTACACGTCTAATGAAACGAAACGTTAGGCTTGAAAACCTCAAGTGCCAGCCATCTTTACCTGTGAATCAGTTTCATCCCAAATGTTGCCTAGTTTAGCCTTCATACAATTTTTTTTTTTTCCAGTCGGAATTTTCTCACCCTCAGAAATATTTTCTGAATTCTAGATATACTTGGAAAGGTTTCCCAACAAATTTGAAGTAAATTTTTCGTTTATTATATATTGTTTTCGATCGAAATTCTGCTGTTTTTAGGATCACTCCAGTGTAATCGTTATGAACGTCTCCTAAAGCCTGATTTTTACTGTAATGAGGTACCATTTTTAAATCTTGAAAGTACCAGTGGAAATGAAATGAATAACGCAAATGACCTTCTTCCTTACGTAAAAAATCCAGTTTCCTGACGACATTAATACAGTTCATTGAGTCCCTTAAAACTTCATTTTAGTAGCTCTCATTCACCATATGTGTACGATGACAATGTTATAAGTGGTAATTAATTATATATGTGCGTGTTATGGTAGTTTATTCTTTCTCGTATTTTTTTTTTCGTTAGCGTCAAAAGATGATCAGTATTACTACTCACGAGTGATAGTTTGGAGAGATTTTGCGTAAGAAAATGTGCCTCCGAACCCTAAAATACCAGCCTTCCTTACCTGCGAATCAGTTTCATCCCACGTGTTACCTCATTTAGTGTTACTATTTTTTTTTCTGATTTTTTCTACAAGAAATATTTTTCTGAAAATCCGATACACTTTGGAAGGTTTCTTATGTTATTTAGAGTATATTTGTGTAAGTATTATGTTTAGCGTTTTCGCACTCAATTATGCGGTTTTTATTATCAGTCCAGTATAATAGTTTGGAATTACTCCTAAATCGGTTGCTTTTAATTTAACACGATATTTTATAAATGAAAATAAAAGTAACACTTTTCCTACCGTAAAGCACCAAATAATCCCCAGACGACAGTGTTAGTTCAATCGGTGTTCCTTCAATCTTCATTTTTTTTTTTTGGTAGAGTAGCTGTCATTCATTTTATTTTACGGAGATGAGGAATAGAGTTATATAATCAATTATACATCTCGGTACCTTGAAAGAATAATCAAAAATGAAAAATACACATGATCGTAGTCCTAACGTAAAGAATCCAAACTTTCTCCATATCACCCAGTGTTCCCCCAGCCTTCATTTTTTTAAGTAGGTGTCATTCACTGTATGTCAGCGATGAGAATTAGTGATATATATCATGGTATTGCGATTGTGTTTAAACTTTTTTGTATTAATTTCTGTTCATCAGCATTTTTTCTCATTGAATCCCCCCCCCCAAGTAGCGGGGGGACACAATCTGGCCGCACTATGGGGTAGTACAACTACTCTGCGGCCATGTTGTGTTAGGAAAATAATGCCACCGAATTCCCTGCGTGTCGTAAAAGGCGACTAAAAGGGGAGGGGTGCGGGGACAATGGACGCCCTCTGTTTTTTAGTTCCTAAAAAGAGACAGGCCAGAGAAAGGGATGGGGTATGGAGTTATCCCCTTACCCTGAGATTGGGTCTATGAATGTGCATGGATGTAGCACAATTGAGGGTAAAACAGAGGAGATTGGGAGAATGTTTATGAGAAGAAAGTTGGATGTGTTAGCTTTGAGTGAAACGAAGATGAAAGGGATGTGTGAATGGAAGATTGTCAGGTGTTGATACAGGAAGGCCTTGTTACTGAGTCTGGAAGTACAACAGTGTGTGATTGAATGGAAGATGTCATCGAGACTGATGTGGGTGAAGGCGAAATTTGAACGTGAGTGGTGGGTGTTTTTGAGTGCATATGGGCCTGGTAGTGAAAGGGATGAAGAGAGGAAGTATTTCTGGAATGATGTTGATGTCTCCAGAGTTTTAGAGCGAATGTGAATGCGGTAATGATGGGAGATCTGAATGCTAGAGTTGGAAATGTAGCAGTTGAAGGTGTAGTTGGTATGCATGGTGTGCCTGGAAGAAATGAAAGTGGGGAGCGAATGATAGCGATGAGTGGTGAGCGAGAGATGGTGATTGGAATTACGCTGTTTGAGATGAAAGATATTTATAAGGGTGAGACAAAAGGGTGGAAGGGTTGTTGGTAGAAGAATGATGGACTCTGTGGTTGTGTCTAGGAATGTAATAGGAAGATTGTTGGATGTGAGAGTTCTGAGAGGGGAGGGTGGAGTGAAAGTTAAGAGTAGGTAAGAGATGTGTGAGAGCTAGGAGGGTTTGGTGTGGGAGGGAGATTTTGAAAGTGAGTTGGATAAGAGAAAAAGATAGAGTATCAGGAGAAATTGAAAGATAAGTGGAACGCAGTGAAAGATCAGGAAAATGGCAGTGTGGAGGAGGAATGGCAGTTGTTTAAGTGCTGTGGTGGCGCATGCAGATGAGGTATGTGGTGAGACGTGTGGGTGGTGGTGTAAGAAAAGGAAGTGAATGATGGTGCGAGGAAGTAAGTATGGCTGTGGCTGAGAAGACTTGCATATGAAGTGTGGCTGCAGAGGAAGGATGAGATGTCATATGAAAGCTATAAGGAAAAGAGGAATAGGGCGAGAAGGGCTGTGCGTGATGGCAGCAGATGAGAGGCGGGGTAGGCGGCTGACAGAGAATTTTCAACGGAATAAGAAAATGTTATGGAAGGAGGTGAAAAGGGTGCGAAAGGGAGAGCCTTGGAAGGAAGAACGAGTAAAAGCAGAGGATGGAAGGATGTTAATTGAGATGGATCCAGTAAGGATGAGTCGGGCAGAGTATTTTGAAAGATTGTTAAATGTAGAGGAGGAAAGGGTGGCTGAGACTGTGGCGAATGGAAGGGTGCAAGGAATAAATGTGTTGGGAGAGTTGAATGATTCTTTGATCACGAAGGAGGAAGTGGAGAAGGCAGTAAAGGAGATGAAAACAGGGAAAGCTGCAGGTATGGATGGGTGTGCAGTGGAATGCCTGAAGGGTGGTGGAGTGACTATTGTTGACTGGTTAGTAAGATTGCTGAATGTGTGCTTTGTGAAAGATATGGTGCCTATTGACTGGGCAAGTGCTTGTGTGGTCTCGCTGTATAAAGGTAAGGGTGATAAGTATGAATGTACTAGCTTTAGGGGTATAAGTCTGTTGATTGTTGTAGGTAAGGTTTATGGTAGTGATAATTATGAGAGTTATATAGGCTACAGAGGGAGTGATTGGTGATGAGCAATTTGGCTTTAAGAGAGGGAGGGGATGCGTGGATCAGGTGTTTGCTGTGAGACAAATGTGAAAAGTATTTAGCGAAAGGCAAGGGTGTGTTTTGGGCATATGATAGAATTGATAGGGAGGCTTTGTGGACTGTTTTAAGATTGTATGGACTTGATGGTAGGTTACTAAAAGGGGTGAAAAGTTATGTAAGTAGTGGAGCGTGTGTAAGAGTGGAAAATGCTGTGAGTGATTGGTTTCAGGTGAAAGTGGGGCTCCAAGAGGGATGTGTGATGTCGCCTTGGTTGTTTAATATTTACATGGATGGTTTTGTAAGGGAGGTGAATGCAAGAGTTTAAGGTGGAGGTCTGAGTCTGGTGAATGTTGATGGTGGAGAGTGGAATCTGAAGTAGCTGCTGTTTGCAGATGATACTGCACTGGTGACTGATTCAGAGGAGAGATTGAGACAGTTCGTAGAGGAGTTTGGAAGGGGGTATGAAAGGAGGAAATTGAAAGTAAATGAGAATAAGAGTAAAGTGATGAAGTGTACGAGGTTGGTAGATGGTAGGGGGATGAATATAGTTTTGAATTGCGAGTTGCTTGAGGAGGTAGTTTTAAATATCTAGGGTCACATGTTGCTGTGGATTGAAGAATAGACGCTGAAGTGAAGTTTAGAAAAAATGAAGTAGGAAAGGTGCTGGGAGGTATGAAATATGTGTTTAGATGTTGTTCGCTTAGAATGGATGTAAAGAGAAGGCTGTATGAGGGTGTTGAGGTACCGACTGCGTTATCTGGGGCTGAAACATGGAATATGGGTGTAGCAGAGAGGAAAAGTTTGAATGTAATGGAGATGAGGTGTCTGAGGAGTATGTATGGAGTGACGCGTACGGATCGAGTGCGAAATGATGAAGTGCGAAGGAGAATTGGAGTTGTTCGGGAGATGGCTGGTAGAGTTGAGCAGAGGGTGTTGCGATGGTTTGGGCATATGGAGAGAATGGATAATGAGCGATTGGTGAAAAAGATAACTAGATCTGATGTGAGAGGTGTAAGGCTGAGAGCAAGACCACGAATAGGATGGATGGACAGTGTGAAGAGAGCGCTGGATGCGAGAAGGATGTCTGTTGAGCAAGGAAGTACTACTACTGTAGCCTCGATACAGTGGCGCATGAAGTGAACGTTGTTGCTTAAATCTTCGAACCTCAAGGTATCATTACAGCCCAAATATTGTTTAACCTAAATGCTCTACATATATATGATTCAATACTTGCCATTATATAATAATTGCCTTTATATAACGCATTTTAACTGTCCTCAGTTTTGTGATTACGTTTCGCTCGTATCTAATCACCTTATCTGGATCCCCGTATCTGAGGTCAGAGAAAGGAGGGAGCTGTAAGCCTCGCACATAGCATGCTCAGATGAGACCACACTTGCTTGAAGAAACGAGTTTTCTTTCACCTTGCCGGTGCAGCTAGTTTATTCATTCTAGCCAGAATATCGTCATGAACAGACAGGAGAACCTCATTGCTCAACGTGGGCTGATCATCGCACTACGGGAAGCCGGCCACCGTATTAGAGATATCGCCAGTCTCCTAGGACTCTCCTCAACTACAGTGGCGAAATGGATTAGAAGGTGGAATGACTCTGGAGACCTGAGGGACGCGGGTAAGTTTGTGTTGTAATAAATTAACTAAATACCATTAACAGCTACGTATTATAACATAATACAATAATGTTAAAATAATGTGTTCAAATAAGACGTTGTTATTTCGTTGTTGCATATTAATTGACGATATTCATGAATTAAAGGATCGGTGCCTGCATATTCATCCTTTGAGGGAAAGTATGAACTTTATTTAATAAGCGATCCTTTCTGATGACCTCTAACGCTACTCAAACCACATAACCTCTTTTAATAATCAGTACTTATAAACATTTCGTAATTCAGGTCCTGTCTTTCATTCTGTCAGGTTCTTCTGTGAATCAGACTTGCAACAAATAAGTATGCTGCTGCTAAGATCTGGTGTTCCCCCCCTGTGGCGGGGGGGACACAACCTGGCCGCATTATGGGGTGGTACTACTACTCTGAGGCCAGGTTGTGTTAGGAAGAATACTCCCACCGTATTCCCTGCGTGTCGTAAAAGGCGACTAAAAGGGGCGGGGTGAGGGGACTAGGGACCCCCTCCTCTGTTTTTTAGTTCCTAAAAAGAGACAGGCCAGAGAAAGGGGTGGGGGATGGAGTTATCCCCGTACCCTGAAGATTGGGTCTATGAATGTGCGTGGATGTAGTACGATTGAGGCTAAAAGGGAGGAGATTGGGAGAATGTTTGTGAGAAGAAAGTTGGATGTGTTAGCTTTGAGTGAAACGAAAATGAAAGGGAAGATGGAATCTATGTTTGGAAGTGTGAATGGAAGATTGTCAGGTGTTGATAGAGGAAGGGCAAGAGAAGGTGTGGCCTTGTTAGTGAGTCCGGAAGTACAGCAGTGTGTGATTGAATGGAAGGAGGTGTCATCGAGACTGATGTGGATGAAAGCGAAATTTGAACGTGAGTTGTGGGTGTTTGTGAGTGCATATGGGCCTGGTAGTGAAAGGGATGAACAAGAGAGGGAGTCTTTCTGGAATGATGTTGATGAGTGTCTGCAGAGTTTTGGAGCGAATGTGAATGCGGTAATGATGGGAGATCTGAATGCTAGAGTGGGAAATGTAGCAGTTGAATGCGTAGTTGGTATGCATGGTGTGCCTGGAAGAAATGAAAATGGGGAACGAATGATAGCGATGTGTGTTGAGCTGGAGATGGTGATTGGGAATACGCTGTTTGAGAAGAAAGATATTTATAAGTATACATGGGTGACACAGGAGAGTGGAAGGGTTGTTGATAGAGCTTTGATGGACTATGTGGTTGTGTCTAGGAATGTAATAGGAAGATTGTTGGATGTGAGAGTTCTAAGAGGGGAGGGTGGAGGTATGTCTGACCACTACCTGGTGGAGGGAAAGTTAAGAGTAGGTAAGAGATGGGTGAGAGCTAGGAGGTTTAGGTGTGGCAGGGAGGTTTTGAAGGTGAGTTGGATAAAAGAGAGAAAAAGATAGAGTATCAGGAGAAATTGAAAGATGAGTGGAACGCAGTGAAAGATCGGGAAAATGGCAGCGTGGAGGAGGAATGGCAGTTGTTTAAGAGTGCTGTGGTGGGGCATGCAGAAGAGGTGTGTGGTGTGAGACGTGTGGGTGGTGGTGTATGAAAAGGAAGTGAATGGTGGTGCGAGGAAGTATGTATGGCTGTGGCCGAGAAGAGACGTGCATATAAAGTGCGGCTGCAGAGGAAGGATGAGATGTCATATGAAAGGTATAAGGAAAAGAGGAATAGAGCGAGAAGGGCTGTGCGTGATGCTAAAGTGACAGCAGATGAGAGGTGGGGTAGGCGGCTGACAGAGAATTTTCAACAGAATAAGAAAATGTTTTGGAAGGAGGTGAAAAGGGTGTGAAAGGGAGAGCCTGGGAAGGAAGAACGAGTAAAAGCAGAGGATGGAAGGATGTTAATTGAGATGGATGCAGTAAGGATGAGTCGGGCAGAGTATTTTGAAAGATTATTAAATGTAGAGGAGGAAAGGGTGGCTGAGATTGTGGCGGATGGGTGCAAGGAATAAATGTGTTGGGAGAGTTGAATGATTCTTTGATCACGAAGGAGGAAGTGGAGAAGGCAGTAAAGGAGATGAAAACAGGGAAAGCTGCAGGTATAGATGGGTGTGTTGTGGAATGCCTGAAGGGTGGTGGAGTGACTATTGTTGACTGGTTAGTAAGATTGTTGAATGTGTGCTTTGAGAAAGGTATGGTGCCAATTGACTGGGCAAGTGCTTGTGTGGTCCCGTTGTATAAAGGCAAGGGTGATAAGTATGAATGTACTAGCTTTAGGGGTATAAGTCTGTTGAGTGTTGTAGGTAAAATTTATGGTAGAGTGTTAATTATGAGAGTTAGAGAGGGTACAGAGGGAGTGATTAGTGATGAGCAGTGTGGCTTTAGGAGAGGGAGGGGATGCGTTGATCAGGTGTTTGCTGTGAGACAAGTGTGTGAAAAGTATTTAGCGAAAGGCAAGGATGTGTTTTGGGCATTTATGGATTTAGAGAAAGCGTATGATAGAATTGATAGGGAGGCTTTGTGGACTGTTTTAAGATTGTATGGACTTGATGGTAGGTTACTAAAAGGGGTGAAAAGTTTTTATGTAAATAGTAGAGCATGTGTAAGAGTGGGAAATGCTGTGAGTGATTGGTTTCCCGTGAGAGTGGGGCTGCGACAGGGATGTGTGATGTCACCTTGGTTGTTTAATATTTACATGGATGGTGTTGTAAGGGAGGTGAATGCAAGAGTTTTAGGTGGTCTGAGTCTGGTAAATGTTGATGGTGGAGATTGGAATCTGAAGCAGCTGCTGTTTGCAGATAATACTGCACTGGTGACTGATTCAGAGGAGAGATTGAGACAGTTGGCAGAGGAGTTTGGAAGGGTGTGTGAAAGGAGGAATTTGAAAGTAAATGAAAATAAGAGTAAAGTGATGAAGTGTACGAGGTTGATAGATGGTAGGGGGATGAATATAGTTTTGAATTGTGAGTTGCTTGAGGAGGTAGATTGTTTTAAATATCTAGGGTCACATGTTGCTGTGGATGGAAGAATAGATGCAGAAGTGAAGTTTAGAATAAATGAAGTAGGAAAGGTGCTGGGAGGAATGAAAAAAGTGTTTAAATGTCGTTCGCTTAGAATGGATGTAAAGAGAAGGCTGTATGAGGGTGTTGTGGTACCGACTGCATTATATGGGGCTGAAACATGGAATATGGGTGTAGCAGAGAGGAAAAGTTTGAATGTAATGGAGATGAGGTGTCTGAGGAGTATGTGTGGAGTGACGCGTATGGATCGGGTGCGAAATGATGAAGTGCGAAGGAGAACTGGAGTTGTTCAGGAGATGGCTGGTAGAGTTGAGCAGAGGGTGTTGCGATGGTTTGGGCATATGGAGAGAATGGATAATGAGCGATTGGTGAAAAAGATAACTAGATCTGATGTGAGAGGTGTAAGGCTGAGAGGAAGACCACGAATAGGATGGATGGACAGTGTGAAGAGAGCGCTGGATGCGAGAGGGATGTCTGTTGAGCAAGGAAGAGTGGCTGTGCGTGACAGAAATAAATGGAGAGAAATTGTGAATAAATAAGTGATGACGCAGCCCTCAGGGGATATTCTCCCGCATTTGGTCTGATCAGCTAGTCAGGTCAGGTCAGGTGCGGGTAAGGGGATGGGTATGTTATGATGTGGCAGGGTTAAACCAGTTCTGCTGTCGGGCCCTGCTGCGGATGTCACTGATTGCATTGCGCAGTTGACCCTTGTGCGGTGTGGTGCGGTGAGGATCTGTCCGTTCTCCCCTTTGGGGCTAAGATGTGAATGAATGTGTTTAAATGGATGAGTAAATGGAGAGTGTGTCGTCCTGTCTCGGCTACCTCCCTTTACTTGGGGGAAGCAGCCTAGGTATATAGATAGATAGCCTGATATATATATATATATATATATATATATATATATATATATATATATATATATATATATATATATATATATATATATGTAAAACAATTAACTTTAAGCCCTTGGCCACCCCGTTTGGGATACATGGGATCTGGCAATGAATGAATGAAAAAAAAATATATATATTATTTTTTTTTTTTGGAGGGGGAGGCGCGGGAGGTGATATTTGTGAGGTAGAAGCAGCATAAGTAGCATAACGTTTGATCACAGAGAGGAGGCCCCGTTCCCGAGTAACAACTGCTGAACAGGACGGCATGATTAGACAAGCAGCAGAAGAAACCCCCCTGACAACTGCAGTGGTCATTCGGCAGCAGCTGCAGCTACAGGTGTCTGTGGATACCGTGCGGAGACGTCTCCATGAGGCAGGTATTCATCATAGAATTCCTGCCCAGAAGGAAACCCTCACTGATCAACATTGCGCTGCTCGACTTGCATTTGCTGAAGGAAACGTAGACAAAGACCTTCATTATTGGTCAAGAGTTGTTTTTTCCAATGAAAAATCATTTTGTTCCCATAACCATGGACGCCGCCATGTGTGGAGACTAAACAACTCAAGGTATTGTTTTACCTACGTTAGATAGTATTGCTTTGTGGACAAACCCGCATCAATTGCTATTTGGGTCATTATACTTGTTACTTATATGAAACATATGGCTGAAACGTTGTAGTACTCTCTGTTTTTTTCCTTGGCCACTCTTTTGAGAGTGTGAAAAGTGTGAAGAGAGTGTGTGGGATGGGGTTGGGGGGTGTCCGACCTGGCGCTGAAGACACGGTAATGATCAGTATGTTTGGAATGTTTCTCTATAGTTAAATATTGAATACAGTTTATGATTTATACTTATTATGCAACGATATTACATCACTTAGCAATATTTTTTTGGTTATTTACTTCTCTAGCATTCCCGTTGTCAGTATCCATTAATAATAATGATGATGATGATGATATCCTAAAATTAATATCCTAGGATTGCATTTTTCAGGTATGACCATCAAAACATTAGCAAAGAGGCACGCAGCGGACACATCAGCTGCAATATGTGGGGTTACATGTCAATTCACAGAGTTGGCGACGTAACAAGAATTGAGGGAAGGTTTACGGCAGAAAAGTGTATCGATATTCTGCAAAATATCTTCCTTCCATCCCTCGAACATAGGAATTTTCCATTTCCACCAGGCCCAATAGTTTTCCTCCACGATCACTGCCAGATTCATACAGCCAGGGTAGTGATGGAATGGTTCAACCAGCAGGAGAATTTGCAGCTTCTGGAGTTGCCTAGCAAGGGATGCGATTGCAATCCCACTGAACATCTTTGGGCCAACGTGGTTAACTGTTGGGAGCCCGACAGAGAGCGAACCCCGGAGCAGCTGATGCAACACACAAGGGAGCAGTGGGAGTTTTTCCGAGGCAAGCCAGAGCTCCTTAGCAGCCTCATGACCAGCATGCCTGACCGATTAAGGGAGGTTATTGAAAAAGACGGAGGGTAGACACATTACTGAGTGGTTATATTACACATCATTCATAATAAAACATTGTATTAACTGTGGCTTTCCATTTATGAGTTTGGTAATGGATTTTCTTCTGCCTCCTAGAAGACTACAATATTTGGAAACTTTTGTTTGCGCTATGAGTGTTTGCTTTTGTTACAAATGGTCCAAGGTAATTGATCCGAGAAAAGGTTTCTGCAGGGCACTACCTTTCATTTATGTCAAAATGTATCCTATATGGAAGTGATGTTGATAAATTTATTTACCCAAATATAAAAAGTTGTTATACGGCAACCATGGTTGTCATAAAGCCAGAATTACAAACATGATCACCATAGTTTCCATCCATACCTCTGTCTCAGTGTTCATTTGTGTATTCAGTTCATGGGTATCGCTTTCTGAGTATAATGTATACAAATTAATAATGTTAATAGATAGGTATAGATAGATATTTTGTTGACCGTAACAATGAATATTCTCAACTTGCAATAAGTAAAAATACATTAAATTCCCCGATTGGGTGTTCTGTCTTAAGTATTTAATTCTTTAACTGTCCCTCCTTTCTTTGCTTCCCTCTTGCTTGCTTTCCCTTGTACTCTGACTCTACTGCGAATATTGAAGCAAGTGTGGTCTCGTCTGAGCATGCTATGTGCGAGGCTTACAGCTCCCTCCTTTCTCTGACCTCTGATACGGGGATCCAGATGTGATACGAGACAAACGAAAAGTAATAAAAAAACTGAACTGAGGACAGTTAAAATGCGTTATACAATGGCAAGTATTGAATAATATATATGTAGAGCATTTAGGTTAAACAAAATTCGGGCTGTAATGATACCTTGAGGTTCGAAGCTTAAAGTAACAAAGTTCACTTCATGCGCCACTCTATCGAGGTTACTCCATCTCACACACGTTGATTGTTTCCAACTAAATCATCACAATGGTGCCACATCTCAGAAAACGTGCGAGCCCGTGTAACACGCGGAAGTGCTGGCGAGTGTACTATCTTTTTTTTCTGGATATCCGAGCTGTTTACACGTCTCTACTGAAAGGAATCTAGGATGTAACACGTGGGATGAAAATCCCACGTGTTACCTCATTTAATCATATTACTAATTTCTTTCCCCGAATCCTAATTTTTCACCCTCAGAAATGTTTTCTGAATTTTGGATACTATGGGAAATGTTTCGCAAAAAATTTACTGTGCATTTTGT
This sequence comes from Coenobita brevimanus, assembly GCF_032717465.1. NCBI lineage: Eukaryota > Metazoa > Arthropoda > Malacostraca > Decapoda > Coenobitidae > Coenobita > Coenobita brevimanus. Next base: position 20,205,885 of record NC_137029.1, on the reverse strand, counting down.
GGAAGTGGCATGTTTATTGTTCTTGCCATCAATTAGGTGGTTTTTAGGATCACTCCAATTTAATAGTTTTTAATCACTTCAAAAGCCGATCCTTTTGCCGAAACAAAACGTGTGAAAGACACATGATCGTACTCCTAATGTAACTCCTAATGTAAAAAATCCAGATATTCTCAATTTTTTGTAGGTTTCATTCACTGTATGTCAACGGAGATGAGGATTAGTGTTATAAGGAGTACTTAATTATATATATTTATATTGCTATTGTGTTTAAATTTTCTTGTATTAACTTTTATGAGCCAGTAGTTCATCAATAATTCTTCTCACTAATTATCACAGTGTTGAGATTTTCCCTACGGCAATGTGGCTAGTGGTCTAACTCGAACCTTCGTAATGTACAAACATTTTTTATTTTTTTATTCGAGGTTTCCTGCTTGTTTCGGTGACCAAATCGTCAATTGAAACGTCTTGTTCTTAAACACCATATATGTCAGCTATCTTTACGTGGTAATCGCTTTTTTTTTTTCCTCTGATTTTTTTCTCAATCTCAGCAGTTTCATTCGAGTATTAAAGTACCTGAGTGGGTTTCAAAACGAATTTTAAGAACATTTGTAGAATATACATATTTCGGATTTTCGCCGAAAAATGTTCTTACAGTCATCAATATATATATATATATATATATATATATATATATATATATATATATATATATATATATATATATATATATATATATATATATATATATATATAGATAGAGAGAGAGAGAGAGAGAGAGAGAGAGAGCCCGACGCCCTAATCCCGCAAAGAGTGGCCGCAGACAAAACGCCTCCAAGTCACTCTGTCACCCACCATTCGACTCCCCTCCCCCCAAATCACCCCCCCTCCCTCATATACCTCTCAACTCCATCCCTCCACCTCATCCTCGGTCTACCCCACCCGCTCCCCCCCACCTCACCTACATACACCCTCTTAGTCAGTCTTTCATTCTCCATTCTCTCCACATGTCCAAACTACCTCAGTGTATTTCTCCTAATCTTTTGAACCACATCCACATCTACCCCACAACGTTCCTTCACTTCTTCATTCGTCAACCTGTCCCTCCACGTCACTCCACATGCTCCTCTCAAGTAACTCATTTCCACTGCTCTCACTCTTGACTTGTTCCCCTCTTGCAAGGTCCACGCCTCGCTTCCATACTTCAGGGTAGAGATCACAATACCATCAAGCAGTGACTTCTTAACTTCCATACTCACCTCCCTATTTCTCATCACTGCTTTCAGTGTACCAACAACCTTTCTTCCCTGCTGTACCCTTTCACGTACTTCATCCCCCAAAGTTCCATCCTTACTCATCACACTACCCAAGTACTTGAATGCACTCACATTCTCCATATCCTCACCATCCAAACTCACTGCACACTCGGTGACTTCATTCCTCTCAAACACCATAACTTTACTTTTGTTTACATTAACTTTCAGCTGTCCCAAATTCATTCACCAAACCTTGCAACTCCTATTCATCTTCCCTCAACAATACTGTATCATCAGCAAACAGCAACACCGGAAGCTTCCAAATCTCACCCTCATTCATCAGGGCCACCCCCACATCCACTGCCCTACCTTGCACCTCCTTTACAACCCCATCCACATCCATATATATATTAAACAGCCATGGAGACATCACACACCCCTGTTTCAGTCCCACATTGAGATCAAAGAACTCACTCAGCTCAACATCCACTCGCACCGTAGCCCTAGCTCCCTCGTATATACTCTTCACAGCACTCAACAATTTCCCCTCCACTCCATATATTCTTAATACCTTCCACATACATTGCCTATGTATTCTGTCATAAGCTTTCTCCAAGTCCATGAAGGCAGCATACACTTTCCTTCCCTTCTCTAGATACTTCTCCACTAAACATCTTAGAACAAATATCTGATCTACACACCCTTTTCCCTTCCTAAATCCCCCTTGTTCTTCTCCAACTAGCTCCTCTGTCATATGCCTAACCTTATCAATGAGTATTCTACCATATATTTTACCAGTCACACTAAGAAGGCAAATACCCCTATGGTTACCACATACTTCTCTCTCCCCTTTTCCTTTGTACATAGGAACAATTATACCTGATTTCCAGTCCTCTGGAACCCTTCCCTCTTCCCAAGCCAATCTACACAACTTCCATATCCACTCCACAACAATCTCACCCCCATACCTAAGCATTTCACCACACACTCCATCAATTCCTGGGGCCGTTCCCAGCTTAATCTTCTTCATCGCTTCCACTACTTCCGACCTACTGATCTCTTCCTCCCTCCTCTCATCTCTTCTTCTCCCAGCCATTCCCCAACCACTTATACTTACACTGCTCTCACTCTCTACATTCAACAAATCCTCAAAGTGCTCCTTCCATCTCCTCAATTTCTCTCTCTTCTCCACCAACAATCTATTATTCCTATCTTTCACTCCCCTACTATTTCCCCTTTCACAATGCCTTACTTTCTTTACCTCCTTCCAAAACAATTTCTTACTCTCCCTCCATTTCATACTCAGATTCCTCCCAAACTCTTCATCCACTTTCTTCTTACTCTCCTTCACCAGTCTCTTAACCTCCCTTCTCCTGCTCACACATACCTCTCTCTTCTCTCTCTCATCTTCTCCCCTACCTCTACTCGCCAACCATTCACCATATGCCTTCTTCTTTTGTTCCACAGCTCGTTTCACCTCATCATTCCACCATGCTGTCCCTTGCACACCCTTGCATCTCCTCCTCACTCCACAAACCGCCTCACACGCTGCGCTTATCTCTTCCGTGAATATCTTACATACATCTTCCACCCCTTCCATCTGCTCTAGCTCATACCTTCCCAGTCTTTCTTCCACTATGCTCTTATACTCTGTCATTTTCTCACTAGCAATTTATCCACTCTTCTCACAGGAGCTGCTTCCTCCTGTCTTCCCCTTCGTCTCCTCAACCACTTTCTTTGCAGCTCTACCTTGGCCATCACTAAGTGATGGTCCGAGACTCCATTCCCCCACCCTCTCCACACCCTTGCATCCAACACTTGTCTTCTCATTCGCTCATATATATATATATATATATATATATATATATATATATATATATATATATATATATATATATATATATATATATATATATATATATATATATATATATATTGTTACATAGCCTATGATTTCATCATCCTTTGTGTAATTTTGACGCACAGTTGCTGCATGTTTGATCACGAGCGTGTTCTGCCTCAGTCCCCCCCTTCTACCGTTATAGTAGAGTAAGTCGTTCTCTCTGTTGTCCAGAGCGGGATTGTCAACTCTATGTCCCCATGGCTTCATTTGCGCGTCCTTATTACAAGTTGTATCAAGCTCTCCTGGCTCCTATATAATGAGCTCAGTCTCTGCATCATTGCCACTTAGATCTGCTCCTCATTTTGTTCACATCTCTGTCCTCCCCTGTACAGATATTATTATTGTGAGTGCTCAAGAAATCTCCAAACATCTAGCAGCTGTGTGTAATTTTCAGTATTACTGTTATTGCATTTTTTCTTGTACTGTATAGCATAAGTTTAATTTGTAGGCCTAGTGAAGTTTTTGTAATTCATGTAGGGTTCTTTATGTCAGTCATTTTTGATAATAGTTTGTATCTGTAATTATTTATCTGGCATTCACTGAGTATTATCTGGTATCTCATTTTATCAGGGCTGACTTAGATAAATTTACTCTTGCTAATTTCGTGTTAATAGAGGCTATTGCAGTTAACCATATATTTAACCTGTTTATTTGCCATTACATTATCCTTATGAGTTCTTAATGTTTTGTTGTTAGTTTGAGCATTAAACTTTAACTTGTAATTTTACCTAACTCTTTTGTTTTGAACCTGGAACTTTACGGGACAGTAGTGACTCTTCGTATTCTCACTTAAAGTGTACATTATCTTTCTCTCTTCCGTAACATAAATTTGGCGACCTCATATCAGGATATTCAGGATATTATCATAAGGATATTGTTTGATATTTTGTGACTGTGATATATTCATGATGGCTACTATTTCTACACTTGATGAAGCCAAAGATTTTTTGTCAAATGTGCAAACAGTGTGTGATATAGAAAACAGAACAAAGAATGAACTTAAGATTGTTGCTCAACAATTGGGATTTGTTGTTCGCTCTCATCAGTCTAAAGATCAAATTGTTGCCATGATTAATGAAAGCTTGTTTAATGTAACTCCTCCAAATGAGCAAACGCAGATTGAATTAGCTAAATTACAGCTAGCCCTGCAGGAGGCCCGTGCTAAGGAGGCTGAGTTTCACGCACAAGTTGAACTTGCCAGGATTCAGGCAGACCATGAGTATCGCATGAAACAAGGTGGAACTGGATCATCTAGCTCTGATGATTTTGATGTGGCTAAAAATGTTAAACTTGTCCCTCCTTTTAATGAATCTGACTTAACAAAGTATTTTCAGTTGTTTGAGAGGGTAGCTACAGGTTTTAATTGGCCTAAGGAGTATTGGCCAGTACTCCTTCAAACTGTTCTCACCGGTAAAGCTCAAGTAACTTATGCATCTTTGCCTCAGGATCAGTCTGATAATTATGATGTAGTAAAGAGCTTGATTCTTAAGGCCTATGAGCTTGTTCCTGAAGCTTATAGAGTAAAATTTAGGACAACTTACAAGCAAGATAAGCAATCCCATGTTGAGTATGCAAGAATCAAAGAAGATTTGTTAGAGCAGTGGTTAAATTCTAAGAATGTGGATTCTGATTTTGGTAAATTTAAGCAGATGATTTTGCTGGAGGATTTCAAAAGGTGTATTAGTAAAGATGTAAGCCTATATCTTGATGAGAAAAGAATAGATAATTTGTCTGATGCTGCAGTTTTAGCTGATGAGTATGTTCTCACTCACAAGAGATATTCTAGAGAAAAAGGGAAAGCTGAGAGTAAGTACGTTGCCTCTACTCAGAGTACAGGTAACAGGAAAGAGAATAAGGATGATGTTTCTCAGGAAGTAAATACCAGCTTCACCTCTAGATTTCAGAAAAGTAAATGTACTTATTGTAGTAAGCTTGGTCATACTACGGAGAGATGTTTCAGGAGACAGCATGATGTGAACAAAAAGGAGTCTTTAAATATTCAGTCAATTGGTCTAGTGTCCACTCTTGAGAGTTCCCAGAATTCTTTAACTGAGTTAACTGAACCTGCTTTGAGGGGTAACTTAAATTCTCATGATGGAGCTCCTCTTTTGAGCAGTAACGTGGGTGACACTCTCAAGAGTTCATGTGCTAATTTCCTGTCTGATGGTTTTGTCAGTCCTCTGGACAGTAATGACAGGAAATCAGTTCAAATATATCGTGATACAGGTGCTTGCCAATCCCTTATGCTGACCAGTGTTCTAGGCTCTAATGTTAATTCCTCTGATGAAACTGTAATCTTACAAGGTGTAGGGAATAATTACTTCTCTGTCCCTCTGTGCAGAGTGAATTTAGAGTCTGGTTTTGTTAATGGTTCCGTTATGGTTGGGTTGGTTGAGACACTCCCAATGTCAGGTGTAACTTTCTTACTTGGAAATGATATTGGTGGAAGTCAAGTGTGTCCAGCTCCTCAGTTGTCTAGTGAGCCAGTGGCTGCGTCCCAGGATTGTGATGTCCCTGATGTGTTCCCTGCATGTGCTGTCACTAGGGCTAAGTCTAAAGTTACTGGTGATTTAGAGGATAATGATGATGATGATGTTATCCTAGCTGACACTTTTCTTGCTAATTTGGACCACTCACCAGATGAGGCAGTACCCCGTAGTGTTGATAATTTGTCTCGTCAAGAGTTGGTTGAGTTGCAGGTTGCTGACCCTGAGTTGAAAGGTCTAGCTAACTCTGCTTGCAGTGAGGAAGAGTCAGCCGGTGCTTCTACTTGTTATTATGTAAAGTCAGGAGTACTTATGAGGAAGTGGAGACCCCCAACAGCATCAGCCGACTGTGAATGGGAGGTTGTACATCAAGTTGTCATCCCTCGTGTTTGTAGGCAGGATATCATTAGAGTGGCTCATGATTCCAGTTTGGCAGGACACCTTGGAGTGAGGAAGACTGTGGCACGCATTTTGAAACACTTCTACTGGCCAGGTATCTTCAGGGATGTTTCCTGGTATTGTAAGTCTTGTCACACCTGTCAAGTTGTGGGGAAGTGTAATCAGACCGAAAAGGTTGCACCTCTAGTTCCCATTCCTCCTTTTGAGGCGCCTTTCACCCGTGTGTTGGTGGATATTGTGGGCCCTCTTCCTAAGACTTCTTCAGGATTTTCTTATGTGTTGACCATGATTGACATGGCTACTCGTTATCCTGAAGCCATTCCACTTAGAAACATCTCAGCAAAGAACGTGGTTAAGGAAATGCTGGGGTTCTTCACAAAGTTTGGTCTGCCTAAGGAGGTACAGTCAGACCGGGGAAGTAATTTCATGTCAAACGTTTTCAAACAGTCTCTGAAAGAGTTGGGCATCACCCAGATCACGTCTTCAGCTTACCATCCCCAGACCCAAGGAGCGTTGGAGAGATATCATCAAACACTCAAATCGATGCTCAAGAAATACTGTTTGGAACATCAGAAAGACTGGGATAAAGGTCTTCCATTAGTTGTGTTTGCAGCGAGAATCTCCAAATGAATCACTGGGCTTCTCACCTTTTGAACTACTGTTTGGCCATGAAGTAAGAGGACCCCTTAAGTTACTCAAGGAATGCTGGCTGTCGGAGGAAGATGACGTCAACCTGCTGGAGTATATGATGAAGTTCAAAGAACGGCTGTCCACTGCTTTACAGCTGGCGAGAGAGAATTTAGGAGCTGCTCAGGAGAAGATGAAGACTTGGTATGACAAGAAGTCCAGGTTACGCCACTTTCAGCCAGGAGATCAGGTTTTGATTCTGCTACCAGTTCATGGGCAACCTCTTCAAGCCAAGTTTAGTGGCCCTTATTTCGTGGAGAAGAAACTCAGTGATGTCAGCTATGTCATCGCCACACCAGATCGTAGAAAGAGCAAGCAACTAAGTCACATCAACATGCTAAAGTTATATCACAGGCGGGACGAAAATAATCCAGTCTGCACTGTAGCTGTTCCACCCGAGTCTACAAGTGAAGCTCTCCCATGCAGTATGAGCCTGAGTGATAGTTTGGGGAAGAATCCTGATATCATGAATGATCTCCAGACTAAGCTTTCTCATCTACCTCCCAAGGAAAGGCAGGAGTTTTCGGCATTACTGCAGGAGTACCCGCAAGTGTTCCGTGCCACTCCAGGAAGAACTACTGTGTTGATGCATGATGTTGAGCTTGGAGACGCAAAGCCAATTAAACTGCCTCCTTACCGTGTGAACCCAGTGAAAGTTCCTCTCATCCAGAAGGAGCTTGGCTACCTGTTGGACCACAAGATGATTGAGCCCTGTCAGAGCGAGTGGAGTTCTCCTGTCACTCTGGTCCCTAAGCCAGGTGGGTCACAGCGGCTTTGCATCGACTACAGACGTGTTAATCAGATAACTAAAACAGACACTTACCCTCTCCCTCGCGTGGAAGATTGCATAGACAAGATCGGAAAGGCTAGGTACATAAGTAAGTTTGATTTGTTAAAGGGATACTGGCAAGTACCTATGACTGAACGTGCCAGGGAGATCTCATTTTTGTAACATTAGGAAAGACCTTTGGATGGTCTGTAATGCCATGTACAGATTGTTTTAGAGTAATAAGAAATTTCCTTTGTAAATTTCTTTTTTCTTTGTGGGGAGGTGTTACATAGCCTATGATTTCATCATCCTTTGTGTAATTTTAACGCACAGTTGCTGCATGTTTGATCACGAGCGTGTTCTGCCTCAGTCCCCCCCTTCTACCGTTATAGTAGAGTAAGTCGTTCTCTCTGTTGTCCAGAGCGGGATTGTCAACTCTATGTCCCCATGGCTTCATTTGCGCGTCCTTATTACAAGTTGTATCAAGCTCTCCTGGCTCCTATATAATGAGCTCAGTCTCTGCATCATTGCCACTTAGATCTGCTCCTCATTTTGTTCACATCTCTGTCCTCCCCTGTACAGATATTATTATTGTGAGTGCTCAAGAAATCTCCAAACATCTAGCAGCTGTGTGTAATTTGAGTATTACTGTTATTGCATTTCTTCTTGTACTGTATAGCATAAGTTTAATTTGTAGGCCTAGTGAAGTTTTTGTAATTCATGTAGGGTTCTTTATGTCAGTCATTTTTGATAATAGTTTGTATCTGTAATTATTTATCTGGCATTCACTGAGTATTATCTGGTATCTCATTTTATCAGGGCTGACTTAGATAAATTTACTCTTGCTAATTTCGTGTTAATAGAGGCTATTGCAGTTAACCATATATTTAACCTGTTTATTTACCATTACATTATCCTTATGAGTTCTGAATGTTTTGTTGTTAGTTTGAGCATTAAACTTTAACTTGTAATTTTACCTAACTCTTTTGTTTTGAACCTGGAACTTTACGGGACAGTAGTGACTCATCGTATTCTCACTTAAAGTGTACATTATCTTTCTCTGTTCCGTAACAATATATATATATATATATATATATATATATATATATATATATATATATATATATATTTATATATATATATATTTAATTCTGCATTTCCCAATCGTTTAGAAGTCTTTAATGAAACGAAAATCTTTATGTGTAAAACGTACAAATACCCACCTTCTTTAACTGTGAAGCAGTTCTATTCCAGGTTTTCCTTGTTCATCATTGTTACTGATTTGTTTCCAAGTCGAGATGTTTTCAACATCAGAAAAGTATTCTGAAATTTTGGTATAATTGGAAAGTTTTCCCAACAAATTTATATTACATTTGTGATTGTGAAAGTTTTATATTTAGTGTCGTCGCACTCATTTTTTTTTTTTTTTTTTTTATCATAATAGGTTGGAATGACTCCTAACGTGGTTGCTTTTACCTTAACACTACTATTTTTTATCCTGAAAGTACTGTTATGAAGGGGGATTTTCCAGTTAGGTAGTCTCGTACCTTCGAGACGTTTCTGGTGCCGTAAGTTTCTTTACGAGTCGACAGAGTTGCCAGTTTGCTGGTGAGTTAAACATTCATTTACTTTGGTGCTCTTTCTCTTTATAATGTTTTATTTAAGTGATTGCTTGTTCTCATGGTAAATGATTTAGTGCTATGTAATGTAGGAAAACTCCGGCATGTTTTGATGTCTCGAACTTGGTAAGTGTTGTTGCTAGGGGCTGATGCAAGACAGTATGTCCTAGAATGTCGAAGTGGACGTTTCTAGAACAATACAAGCTTATATAAGGATGGGGAAGAGATTAGTGAGTCCGTCGGTTTGAAGTTTTTAGTCGGGTTTCAGTTGTGTGAGTGAAGTGCAGTCGGTTTTGGTGCAGTTTGTGGAGAATTGCTTTGCAAGCATTGTATAATTACTGTCTGTGAAGATTGTATATTTTTGGTACTTGCGAAAACGGTGGAAAACAGTGACGGGTTATTGAAGTTTGTATATCATTGGAACTTGAGAAGATAGTGAAGTGTATTAAGTGTAATTACTGTCAGAGAAAATTATTTTCAGTACCTGTGTAATAAGTGAAGTGTTAGCAAGCATTAAGTGTACTGTGAAGTTTTGTTAAGCATTAAGTGTAACTGCAATCAGTAAAGTGTGTATAGCTTGAGTGCTTGTGAGAACAGTGAAGTTGAAAAGCATTAAGTGGAATTATTTGGAAAATACAGTGAACTTTAAGGAGCCAGTGTTTATTTTCGCCTCAGCTGATCTTGTGTACTGTACACCTAAAGGCTGACCATTAGAAGAACAACTCACTGGGCAACGTCCTTCCTGTATTGTACTACTAATAAAAGTCACAAATGAAGCTCTTCCTAACGTCAAAATCCAAAAATCTCCAGACGAAAGTAATACAGTTCAGTCGGTGTTCCTTCAATATTCATTTTATTAGTAGCTGTCATCTACGGAGATGAGGAATAGAAATATAATCTCGGGACATTAATTTTTGTGAAACAAAAGCTCATCCTTCTCACGCGTTATGAGTTTTCAGAGATTTAACCAAGGGAATGTTGCTTATGGTCTGTAGGGACTCTTCATAATGTGCAAATATATATTTTTTCTTTTTAGATTCATCCAAGATGCTCGATGCAATTTTAAAATGATACAGCTGTAATTAAAGAAGAAATATTTTCTCATTCAATATTTCTCGCTCGTTTCTGTGACTCCCACATCAACTGGTACGTCTTGTTCTTAAACACCTTAGATGATAGTTGTCTTTACGTGTGAAACGATTTCTTTTTATATGTTTTCTAAGTGACTTTTTTTTTTTTTTAACCTTCAGAAGTGTCACGTGATTACTGGAAGTAATTACGTGTGTTTACAATTTTGTATTCGTTTGTGGAAGACGCATATGAAGAGATTTCTCCCAAAGATGCTTGTACACCCATCACTCCTGTAAAATAAATTTGAACTACCACCAATCGTATACGTTCAACCGCAACTAGTTCACAATTGGCACATCGTTTTATCACTGGTTAAGATGAATTAAAAAAAAAAAATACTCTTCCTAAATTAAAAATCCAGGCTACCCCAGCACAAAATACCTAACATAGCAGGTCGATGCTCTAGCGATGTTTTTTTTTTTTTTTTTATCACAAACAAGAAAAATGCGTATATGAGGAACAAAATAATGTTAATATATTGTATATCTCAGAACAGCTATGTATTTAATTTTCCCTATTCTTTATATCAGATAATCAATAGCTAAATTTCCTTTTAAACGATTAATTGGCTTTGGGGGTGATTTTCCTATGACAAATATGGATAATGATATCAAATGAATCGTCATAGCGGTGAAATATTCCATTTTTTTAAGTTGATCAGGAGGCTCAAGATTCTACTTCAAAGCCGTAGTTATATACATATATAAATAATAACCTTTTTATCTCTGAATTTCCATAGAGAAGAGGTTCTCTTTAGATTTAAAATCTTCACTTGGCAGCCTTCCTTATATGTGAATCAATTTCATATCACGTGTTACCTCACTCAGCCTTGTTACTGATATTTCTCGCCCACGGTTTTTTTTTTTTTTACCCTCAGTGTCTTCTGAATTTCAGATACGAGTGGTTATGTTTCACAAAATTGAGTACATTTGTGGAAGATGCACACATATTGTTCTCGCCCCTGATTAGACGGTTTTTAGGATCACTCCATTGTGATAGTTTTGAATCACTCCTAAAGCCGATGCTTATACCTTATCAAAACTTGTACTATTTTTTTATCATGAAAATATCCATAAAGATGAAAATAAAAGTAAAAAATTACTCTCGTAAAAATCTCCAAGTAGTCTCCAGACGACATCAATAAAGTTCATTCAGTGTTCCTTTAACCTTCATTTTTCTGTAGCTGTCATTAATTGTAGGTCTACGATGAGAAAGTCATAAATGGTACTTAATTATGAATGCGACATTCTCGTGTTAATTTCTTAGTGAAAGTTCATAAATATTCATTCTCTCGAGTTATCATAGTTTTGACAGATTTTACGTATGGTCTAAGATGTGCAAATCTTTTTTTTTTTTTTTTTACACTAAATCACAAGGCCCGTTGCAATTTTAAAGTGCCGTTACTGCTGACAAACAAAGAAAATCTCTCTTTTCCAAAGTTTTCGCTTGTGTTTGTGACCAGTTCATTAGTTGAATCTTCTTGTTCTTAAACAAGATGCCACCTCTCTTTTATGTGAATCGATGTCATCTTATATGTTTCCAGTGATTATTTTTTTCGTTATCAAAAATATCATCTGAGTATTGGAAGCAACTGGATGTTTAAAATCGAATTTTGAATACATTTGTGGAAGGTTCATGTTTAACAATTTCGCTTCAAAATATGTTTATACAGGTATCAATGTAGTTAGTTTTGAACTTCCACCAATCGTGTACTATCAGCCGTAATTACTTAACAATTTGCACCCCTTTCCTCATATCTGAATTTCCAAATTGTTTACATGTCTTTGGAACGTAATTTTTTCTGTTTAAAACCCCCGTGCTAACCTTCGCCTGTGAATCAATTTAATCCCAGGTGTTACCTAATTTAGTTTTGTTACTTTTTTTTTTCCTAGTCAGAGTTTTTCACCCACAGGAATTTTTTCTTTTTGAAGAAATTGAGAATTTCAAAAATTTTTAGTACATTTGTGGAAAATTCATATTTATTGTCCTCGCCCGCAATTATCGGGTTTTATGATCATCATCATCATCATCCGGACCTCCTTTCCCACCCAAGGGCAGGGTGAGGAGTTTTATGATCAATATATAAACAGATGCTTTTAGTGTAACAAGACGTACCAATTTATATATCAAAAATAGAACCACAAAAATAAGTAAATGACCCTCTTCCTTTCGGAAAATGTCCAAAAAGCTCATATAGTTCATCTTCCCGTATTTTTATTTTATTTTCTTGAGGGTAAAAAGCTCATCAGTATTCCTTTTCACGAGTTATCGCAGTTTTGAGAGATTGTACAGTTGACACGGGTTCCATCTGTACCACCTAGTCGCGGGATATGGTTAACGTGGCGACAGCGCGGGTGTGCATGTTCGTGTATACATGCCCGAGAGATTTTCGAATCGCCAGGCCTCATCATCTTTGCCGTACTGTATTATTATGTAGCCGTTGTTTTATCGTGTGATATTGGCTAATAAATATTGTGCGATTGGGATAATGAGCTGGGCACGATGCTATTTATAAAGTCTGATTTATATTTAATGATTTCTCTCTTTTCTGGTAGCGTGAACCACGATACAAGTTGGGTTGCGGTTCAGAAACAGTGTGCAAGTTCACCCACAAATGGCCAGATGTAGGGGAAAGGGGAAAGTATGGGAGAGAGCGGGAGCTTGGCAGGTGAAGGAAAGGGGGATGAAGTGGGGTCACGTCGTTTACTTCTAGTTATAAATTCTTTGCCATTACAGTATATTTATTAAGGTGTCAATGATGTCCTGTATCCGAAACAATACTAAAGCTATTTGTTTTACTATTTATTATCATAGGCAACTGATTACACCCTTTTAATTACACCAAAAATAGGATACCCCCTCTATCGTTATCGTGAAGCCTGCTCCACCACCTAGACTCTTTCTCTCTCTCCCTCTGACACACACACACACACACACACACACACACACACACACACACACTGTATTTGTCATTCTATGTACTGAATTAAATCCTTTTACGATATCATTTGTTCCAACTGAAAATATGCATAGAGTTGTAATATTAATATGTTTATTAACACTGCACTGTCAGGCTGGCAATACTGAAACAAACGGACAGGAAATATGTCTGGTGTGTGTCAGCTGCAATACTCCCACAATATGCTCCGTAATATGTTCTGGGAGTTCATAATAGGCTGCTTGTATTTCTGAAAAAAAATGGTTGTCGATCAGTATGTTAATTTTAATTATTGACATAACTTGAGGATCAGGATTAACCTCTACAGTGACACTATAACGCACTAGAGTAACTATCGGGATTGGTATCAGCCATGGAACACATGATTACCTAAAACATTTACATCACTGTATGACTACCTCAAGACTATTACTGAAACGTAGCCTATGCACGTAAGTATTGTTTATTGGCTAGCGTAATCCGTACGGTGATCCGGGAATGTATTGCACGTGTTTTGACAGTAATAAATTATAATGTTCATCAGCACAAACTGATAATGTGTGTGTCTACTGATAGGCAGCTGACGAGTTGAGAGAGAGAGAGAGAGAGAGAGAGAGAGTCGAGGTGGTGGAGCAGGCTGCACGTTAACGAAAGATGAGGTATCCTATGTTTGGTGTGATTAAAAGTCGTCTACAATAATAAATAATAAAAAAACAAACAGGTTTATTATTATTTAGGTTATACGATATCAGACACCTTAATAAATATACTGTAATGGCAAAGAATGTATAACTGTTGGAGTAAACGACGTGACCCTGCTTCATCTCCTTTCCCTTCACTTGCCAAGCCCTCGCTCACTCCCACACTTTAACCTTCCCCCTACATCGCCCCATTTGTGGGTGAACTTGTTACTGTTTCTGTATTGTGGTTCATACTATTAGAGAAGAGAAAAATTAAAGACTAGATTATTTTATACTAATCAAGTTTTATAAATAGAATAGTTCACAGCTCATTATCCTAATCACACAGTATTTATTAGCCAACATCACACCATAATACAAAAATCACATAATATTGGCGTTTCGAAAAATTCTCGGACATGTACAGTTGCGAGCAGATGACTCGAGGCCACCTAGGCCACCAACATGTTGGTGTTTAATCTGGCAACAGTGGTAGCTGTGAACTTGACCGAGATTCAGTCGGCCGTTCGGGCGAAACAAACCCAGTGATAAATTGTCAATGTGCAGTTCTAACTTGTCTCCAATCAATATCATGCATGTAAACGTATTATACTGATAATGATTATCGTGTCGTACACATGGTAGATATATTTATAACCATAGTATTACAATAGTGGCATCCAAATAGTGCTGCGTTCATTCATGTGAGACACACGGATATCCCGAGCGTGCTGCTCCATCACCACCTTGGTTTGTGACGTAGGCACCACGTGACGCCACATATGGGGAGGGGCATGAAGGTGGAACCAATTGGCCCGTTCATGATGATAAATATTTATAGAGTAATCGTTCGACTTTACCACTCGAATATTAAACAAACATTGGTTGCATATGTCAAAACAAGCTTATTATAACCGTTAATCACATATACGTTTAATACCGCAGCCAACAGCCTGCCCCCTCCCTCCTCCTCCTCCCATCTGACGTCCCACCTCGTCCCTCCCTTCCTCCCCCACCACACTCCTTAAAACTTCCCCACCCCCCTCCCCCTGTTCCGAGTCTAAATCCGAAGCAGGTGGGAGAGTTATAGGTTCACACGACAGTTAGACGGAACAGGGGGAGGGGTGTGTGGGAGTTATAAGGAGTGTGGTGGGTGAGGAAGGGAGGGAC
Source organism: Coenobita brevimanus (assembly GCF_032717465.1). Lineage (NCBI taxonomy): Eukaryota > Metazoa > Arthropoda > Malacostraca > Decapoda > Coenobitidae > Coenobita > Coenobita brevimanus. The sequence goes on along the minus strand of NC_137029.1, from coordinate 20,190,850 downwards.
GAGGTGGGACGTCAGATGGGAGGAGGAGGAGGGAGGGGGCAGGCTGTTGGCTGCGGTATTAAACGTATATGTGATTAACGGTTATAATAAGCTTGTTTTGACATATGCAACCAATGTTTGTTTAATATTCGAGTGGTAAAGTCGAACGATTACTCTATAAATATTTATCATCATGAACGGGCCAATTGGTTCCACCTTCATGCCCCTCCCCATATGTGGCGTCACGTGGTGCCTACGTCACAAACCAAGGTGGTGATGGAGCAGCACGCTCGGGATATCCGTGTGTCTCACATGAATGAACGCAGCACTATTTGGATGCCACTATTGTAATACTATGGTTATAAATATATCTACCATGTGTACGACACGATAATCATTATCAGTATAATACGTTTACATGCATGATATTGATTGGAGACAAGTTAGAACTGCACATTGACAATTTATCACTGGGTTTGTTTCGCCCGAACGGCCGACTGAATCTCGGTCAAGTTCACAGCTACCACTGTTGCCAGATTAAACACCAACATGTTGGTGGCCTAGGTGGCCTCGAGTCATCTGCTCGCAACTGTACATGTCCGAGAATTTTTCGAAACGCCAATATTATGTGATTTTTGTATTATGGTGTGATGTTGGCTAATAAATACTGTGTGATTAGGATAATGAGCTGTGAACTATTCTATTTATAAAACTTGATTAGTATAAAATAATCTAGTCTTTAATTTTTCTCTTCTCTAATAGTATGAACCACAATACAGAAACAGTAACAAGTTCACCCACAAATGGGGCGATGTAGGGGGAAGGTTAAAGTGTGGGAGTGAGCGAGGGCTTGGCAAGTGAAGGGAAAGGAGATGAAGCAGGGTCACGTCGTTTACTCCAACAGTTATACATTCTTTGCCATTACAGTATATTTATTAAGGTGTCTGATATCGTATAACCTAAATAATAATAAACCTGTTTGTTTTTTTATTATTTATTATTGTAGACGACTTTTAATCACACCAAACATAGGATACCTCATCTTTCGTTAACGTGCAGCCTGCTCCACCACCTCGACTCTCTCTCTCTCTCTCTCTCTCTCTCTCTCTCTCAACTCGTCAGCTGCCTATCAGTAGACACACACATTATCAGTTTGTGCTGATGAACATTATAATTTATTACTGTCAAAACACGTGCAATACATTCCCGGATCACCGTACGGATTACGCTAGCCAATAAACAATACTTACGTGCATAGGCTACGTTTCAGTAATAGTCTTGAGGTAGTCATACAGTGATGTAAATGTTTTAGGTAATCATGTGTTCCATGGCTGATACCAATCCCGATAGTTACTCTAGTGCGTTATAGTGTCACTGTAGAGGTTAATCCTGATCCTCAAGTTATGTCAATAATTAAAATTAACATACTGATCGACAACCATTTCTTTTCAGAAATACAAGCAGCCTATTATGAACTCCCAGAACATATTACGGAGCATATTGTGGGAGTATTGCAGCTGACACACACCAGACATATTTCCTGTCCGTTTGTTTCAGTATTGCCAGCCTGACAGTGCAGTGTTAATAAACATATTAATATTACAACTCTATGCATATTTTCAGTTGGAACAAATGATATCGTAAAAGGATTTAATTCAGTACATAGAATGACAAATACAGTGTGTGTGTGTGTGTGTGTGTGTGTGTGTGTCAGAGGGAGAGAGAGAAAGAAAGAGTCTAGGTGGTGGAGCAGGCTTCACGATAACGATAGAGGGGGTATCCTATTTTTGGTGTAATTAAAAGGGTGTAATCAGTTGCCTATGATAATAAATAGTAAAACAAATAGCTTTAGTATTGTTTCGGATACAGGACATCATTGACACCTTAATAAATATACTGTAATGGCAAAGAATTTATAACTAGAAGTAAACGACGTGACCCCACTTCATCCCCCTTTCCTTCACCTGCCAAGCTCCCGCTCTCTCCCATACTTTCCCCTTTCCCCTACATCTGGCCATTTGTGGGTGAACTTGCACACTGTTTCTGAACCGCAACCCAACTTGTATCGTGGTTCACGCTACCAGAAAAGAGAGAAATCATTAAATATAAATCAGACTTTATAAATAGCATCGTGCCCAGCTCATTATCCCAATCGCACAATATTTATTAGCCAATATCACACGATAAAACAACGGCTACATAATAATACAGTACGGCAAAGATGATGAGGCCTGGCGATTCGAAAATCTCTCGGGCATGTATACACGAACATGCACACCCGCGCTGTCGCCACGTTAACCATATCCCGCGACTAGGTGGTACAGATGGAACCCGTGTCAACTGTACAATCTCTCAAAACTGCGATAACTCGTGAAAAGGAATACTGATGAGCTTTTTACCCTCAAGAAAATAAAATAAAAATACGGGAAGATGAACTATATGAGCTTTTTGGACATTTTCCGAAAGGAAGAGGGTCATTTACTTATTTTTGTGGTTCTATTTTTGATATATAAATTGGTACGTCTTGTTACACTAAAAGCATCTGTTTATATATTGATCATAAAACTCCTCACCCTGCCCTTGGGTGGGAAAGGAGGTCCGGATGATGATGATGATGATCATAAAACCCGATAATTGCGGGCGAGGACAATAAATATGAATTTTCCACAAATGTACTAAAAATTTTTGAAATTCTCAATTTCTTAAAAAAAGAAAAAATTCCTGTGGGTGAAAAACTCTGACTAGGAAAAAAAAAAAGTAACAAAACTAAATTAGGTAACACCTGGGATTAAATTGATTCACAGGCGAAGGTTAGCACGGGGGTTTTAAACAGAAAAAATTACGTTCCAAAGACATGTAAACAATTTGGAAATTCAGATATGAGGAAAGGGGTGCAAATTGTTAAGTAATTACGGCTGATAGTACACGATTGGTGGAAGTTCAAAACTAACTACATTGATACCTGTATAAACATATTTTGAAGCGAAATTGTTAAACATGAACCTTCCACAAATGTATTCAAAATTCGATTTTAAACATCCAGTTGCTTCCAATACTCAGATGATATTTTTGATAACGAAAAAAATAATCACTGGAAACATATAAGATGACATCGATTCACATAAAAGAGAGGTGGCATCTTGTTTAAGAACAAGAAGATTCAACTAATGAACTGGTCACAAACACAAGCGAAAACTTTGGAAAAGAGAGATTTTCTTTGTTTGTCAGCAGTAACGGCACTTTAAAATTGCAACGGGCCTTGTGATTTAGTGTAAAAAAAAAAAAAGATTTGCACATCTTAGACCATACGTAAAATCTGTCAAAACTATGATAACTCGAGAGAATGAATATTTATGAACTTTCACTAAGAAATTAACACGAGAATGTCGCATTCATAATTAAGTACCATTTATGACTTTCTCATCGTAGACCTACAATTAATGACAGCTACAGAAAAATGAAGGTTAAAGGAACACTGAATGAACTTTATTGATGTCGTCTGGAGACTACTTGGAGATTTTTACGAGAGTAATTTTTTACTTTTATTTTCATCTTTATGGATATTTTCATGATAAAAAAATAGTACAAGTTTTGATAAGGTATAAGCATCGGCTTTAGGAGTGATTCAAAACTATCACAATGGAGTGATCCTAAAAACCGTCTAATCAGGGGCGAGAACAATATGTGTGCATCTTCCACAAATGTACTCAATTTTGTGAAACATAACCACTCGTATCTGAAATTCAGAAGACACTGAGGGTAAAAAAAAAAAAAAAAAACCGTGGGCGAGAAATATCAGTAACAAGGCTGAGTGAGGTAACACGTGATATGAAATTGATTCACATATAAGGAAGGCTGCCAAGTGAAGATTTTAAATCTAAAGAGAACCTCTTCTCTATGGAAATTCAGAGATAAAAAGGTTATTATTTATATATGTATATAACTACGGCTTTGAAGTAGAATCTTGAGCCTCCTGATCAACTTAAAAAAATGGAATATTTCACCGCTATGACGATTCATTTGATATCATTATCCATATTTGTCATAGGAAAATCACCCCCAAAGCCAATTAATCGTTTAAAAGGAAATTTAGCTATTGATTATCTGATATAAAGAATAGGGAAAATTAAATACATAGCTGTTCTGAGATATACAATATATTAACATTATTTTGTTCCTCATATACGCATTTTTCTTGTTTGTGATAAAAAAAAAAAAAAAAACATCGCTAGAGCATCGACCTGCTATGTTAGGTATTTTGTGCTGGGGTAGCCTGGATTTTTAATTTAGGAAGAGTATTTTTTTTTTTTTAATTCATCTTAACCAGTGATAAAACGATGTGCCAATTGTGAACTAGTTGCGGTTGAACGTATACGATTGGTGGTAGTTCAAATTTATTTTACAGGAGTGATGGGTGTACAAGCATCTTTGGGAGAAATCTCTTCATATGCGTCTTCCACAAACGAATACAAAATTGTAAACACACGTAATTACTTCCAGTAATCACGTGACACTTCTGAAGGTTAAAAAAAAAAAGTCACTTAGAAAACATATAAAAAGAAATCGTTTCACACGTAAAGACAACTATCATCTAAGGTGTTTAAGAACAAGACGTACCAGTTGATGTGGGAGTCACAGAAACGAGCGAGAAATATTGAATGAGAAAATATTTCTTCTTTAATTACAGCTGTATCATTTTAAAATTGCATCGAGCATCTTGGATGAATCTAAAAAGAAAAAATATATATTTGCACATTATGAAGAGTCCCTACAGACCATAAGCAACATTCCCTTGGTTAAATCTCTGAAAACTCATAACGCGTGAGAAGGATGAGCTTTTGTTTCACAAAAATTAATGTCCCGAGATTATATTTCTATTCCTCATCTCCGTAGATGACAGCTACTAAAAAAATGAATATTGAAGGAACACCGACTGAACTGTATTACTTTCGTCTGGAGATTTTTTGGATTTTGACGTTAGGAAGAGCTTCATTTGTGACTTTTATTAGTAGTACAATACAGGAAGGACGTTGCCCAGTGAGTTGTTCTTCTAATGGTCAGCCTTTAGGTGTACAGTACACAAGATCAGCTGAGGCGAAAATAAACACTGGCTCCTTAAAGTTCACTGTATTTTCCAAATAATTCCACTTAATGCTTTTCAACTTCACTGTTCTCACAAGCACTCAAGCTATACACACTTTACTGATTGCAGTTACACTTAATGCTTAACAAAACTTCACAGTACACTTAATGCTTGCTAACACTTCACTTATTACACAGGTACTGAAAATAATTTTCTCTGACAGTAATTACACTTAATACACTTCACTATCTTCTCAAGTTCCAATGATATACAAACTTCAATAACCCGTCGCTATTTTCCACCGTTTTCGCAAATACCAAAAATATACAATCTTCGCAGACAATAATTATACAATGCTTGCAAAGCAATTATCCACAAACTGCACTAAAACCGACTGCACTTCACTGCAACTGAAACCGGACTAAAAACTTCAGACCGATTTCGGTTTCACTAATCTCTTCCTAAATCACTATATAAACTTGTATTATTCCTAGAAGCGATCCACTTAAACATTCCTGGAACATACTGTATTGCATAAGCCCCTAGCAACTTTTGCAAGTTCGGAACATCAAAACATGCCGGAGTTTTCCTACATTACATAGCACTAAATCATTTGCCACTGAACAAGCAATCACTTAAATAAAACATTATAAAGAGAAAGAGCACCAATGTAAATGAATGTTTAACTCACCAGCAAACTGGCAACTCTATCGACTCGTAAAGAAACTTGCGGCACCAGAAAACGTCTCGAAGCTACGAGACTACCCCACAACTGGAAAATCCCCTTCATGGCGAGTACTTTCAGGGTCAAAAAATAGTAGTGTTAAGGCAAAAGCAGCCGCGTTAGGAGTCATTCCAACCTATTATGATAAAAAAAAAAAAATGAAGTGCGACGACACTAAATATAAAACTTTCTGGTAATCACAAATGTAATATAGATTTGTTGAAGAAAACTTTCCGGCCCATACCAAGATTTCGGAATGCCTGCTGATGTTGAAAACATCTCGACTTGGAAACAAATCAGTAACAATGATGAACAAGGAAAACCTGGAATAAGGGCTACTTCACAGTTAAAGAAGGTGAGCTATTTGTACGTTTTACACATAAAGATTTTCGTTTCATTAAAGACTTCTAAACGATTAGGAAATGCAGAATTAAATATATATATATATATATATATATATATATATATATATATATATATATATATATATATATATATATATATATATATATATATATATATATATTATTACGGAACAGAGAAAGATAATGTAACACACTTTGGTGAGAAGCCAGTGGAGTCACTACTCTCCCATCAAAGTTCCAGGTTCAAAACATAAGAGTTAGGTAAAATTACAGGTTAATGCTTAATACTCAAACTAAAGCAATAAAAACATTCAGAACTCATAAGAATAATGTAATAGTAAATAAACAGGTTAAATATATGGTTAGCTTTCAATAGCCAATATTAGCTACGAAAGTAGCAGAAATAAATTTATCTAAATCCAGCCTTGATGAAATGAGATATAAATAATACTCAGTGAATACCAGATAAGTAATTACAGATACAAACTATTATCAAAACCATGACTAACATAAAGAACCCTATATGAATTACAAAAACTTCACTAGACCTACAAAATCAACTTATACTATACAGCTCTAAGGAGAAATGCAATAATAGTAATACTCAGATTACACACAGCTACTAGATGTTTGGAAATTTCTTGAGCCTTCACAATAACAACATCTGTACAGGAAGGAGGACAGAGATGTGAACAAAATGAATAATAGATCTAAGTGGCAACATGCAGAGACTAAGCTCATTATATAGGAGCCAGGAGAGCTTGATACAACTTGTAATAAGGGCAACATGGAAATGAAAATAAATAGAGACATAGAGATGACAATCCCATTTCACCAATTATGAGAACGACTTACTCTACTATAACGGTAGAAGGGGGGACTGAGACAGAATTTTATCGTGATCAAACATGCAGCAACTATGCGTCAAGAAGCTACACAAAGTCAGTAAGGAAATCATAGGCTATGTAACACCTCCCCACCTGAAAAAAGAAATTTTGAAATTTCTTTATTACTCTAAAGCAATCTGTACATGGCATTACAGGCCATCCCAGGTCTTTTCTAATGTTACAAAAAATGAGATCTCCCTGGCCGCGTTCAGTCATAGGTACTTGCCAGTATCCCTTTGAGTAGGTAGGCTTTACTTATGTACCTAGCCTTTCCGATCTTGTCTATACAAGCATAAACGCGAGGAGGAGGATGAGTGTCTGTTTTAATTTATCTGAATTAACCCGTCTGCCAATCGATGCAAAGCCGCTGTGAATTACCTGGCTTAAGGACCAGAGTGACAGGAGAACTCCACTCGCTCTGACAGGGCCCAATCATCTTGTGGTCCAACAGGTAGTAAACTCCTTCTGGATGAGAGGAACTTTTCGCAGGTTCACACAGTAGGGAGGCAGTTTAATTGGCTTTGCGTCTACAATCTCAACATCATGCATCAGCACAGTAGTTCTTCCTGGAGTGGCACAGGGTGCAGGTACTCCTGCAGTAATGCCGAAGGCTCCTGCCTTTCACTTGGGAGGCAGATGAGAAAGCCAGTCTGGAGATCATTAAAGCGACATCAGGATTCTTTCCCAAACTATCCCTCAGACTCATACTGCATGGGAGAGCTTCACTTGTAGAGTCAGGTGGAACAGCCTCAGGCTGCAGTACTAGGTCATTTTCGTCCCGCCATGACCTGTTTTTAACAGCTCGATGTGGCTTGGTTAACCTGCTCTTTCTACGATCTGGTCAGCAGCGATGTACATAACCTGTTTTATCACTGAGTTTCTTCTCCGAGTAAAATTTCCTGGCACCAACAAGATTGGCTTGAAGAGGTTGCCCATGAACTGTTATGAATCAAAGGCTGATCTCCTGGCCCTGAAAGCAGCGTGGCTGGACTGAACTGTCTTAGAGTCTTCATCTTCTCCTGAGCAACTGCTAAAGTCTCTCTCGCCAGCTGTAAGGCAGTGGACAGTGCATTCCAGGAACTTCATCATATACTCCAGCAGGTTGTGCGTCGCTTCCTCCGGCAGCCAGCCATTCCTTGAGTAGCTTAAGGGGTCCTCTTACTTCATGAAAATGTAAACAGTAGTTCAAAAGGTGAGCAGCCCAGTGATTCATTTGGAGATTCTCGCTGCAAACACAACTAATGGAAGACCTTTGTCCCAGTCTTTCTGATGTTCCAAACACTATTTCTTGAGAATCGATTTGAGAGTTTTAAGATATCTCTCCAACGCTCCTTGGGTCTGGGGATAGTAAACTGAAGACGTGATCTGGGTGATGCCCTTCTCTTTCAGAGACTGTTTGAAAACGTTTGACATGGAAATTACTTCCCAGGTCTGACTGTACACTCCTTAGGCAGACCAAACTTTGTGAAGAAGTTTGGCATTTCCTTGGCCACGTTGAACTAAACTGAGATTGTTTCTAAGTGGAATGGCTTCGGAAGGATAACGAGTAGCCATGTCAATGATGGTCAATTTATAAGAAAATCCTGAAGAAAGTGCTTAGGAAGAGGGCCCATTTATCTCATAATACGCGAGAATGGCGCCTCAAAAGGAGGAACTGGGAACTAGATTGCAACCTTTTCGGTCTGATTACACTTCCTGGCAACTTGTTAGGTGTGACAAAAGACTTACAATGCCAGGAAACAGTGAAGATACCTGGCCAGATGAAGTGATTTCAGAATGCGTGCCTCAATCTTCCTCACTCCAAGATGTCCTGCCAAACTGGAATCATGAGCCGCTTCTGTGATATCTAGCCTACTGGCTACGAGGGATGACAACTTGATCTGCAACCTTCCATTCACAGTCGGCTGATGCTGTTGGGGGTATCCACTTCCTCATAAGTACTCCTGACAACTACATAATAACAAGTAGAAGCACCGGCTGACTCTTCCTCACTGCAAGCAGGGTTAGCTAGACCTTTCAGCTCAGGAATCAGCAACCTGCAACTCAAGCAACTCTTGACGAGACAAATTATCCCAACACTACAGGCTGCTGCCTCATCTGGTGAGGAATGTCCCAATTGGCAAGAGAAAGTGTCAGCTAGGATAACATCATCATTATCATTATCCTCTAAGTCACCAGTAACTTTAGACTTAGCCCTACGACAGCACTTTATGCAAAATTTATCAGGAACATCACTGTCTAAGGACGCAGCCACTCAACTCACTAGACAGCTGAGGAGCTGGACACACTTGACTTCCGCCAGATATCATTTCCAAGTAAACAAGTTACACCTGACATTGGGAGTGTCCTCAACCAACCCAACTGTAAAGAACCATTAACAAAACCGAGACTCTAAATTCACTCTGCACTGAGGGACAGAGAAGTAATTATTCACTACACCTAGTAAGATTACAGTTTCATCGGAGGAAGTAACATTAGAGCCTATAGAACACTGGTCAGCATGAAGGGATTGGCAGCGCACCTGTATCACGATATATTTGAACTGATTTCCTGTCGTACTGTCCCGGAGGACTGACAAAACCATCAGACAGGAAATTAGTACATGAACTTCTTGAGAGTGTCGCCCACGTTACTGCTCAAAAGAGAAACTCCATCATGAGAATTTAAGTTACCCCTCAAAGCAGGTTCTGTTAACTCAGATTGGGAATTCTGGGAACTCTCAAGAGTGGACACTGAACCAATTGACTGAGATATTTAAAGACTCCTTTTTGTTCACATCATGCTGTCTCCTGAAACATCTTCTCCGTAGTATGACCAGGCTTGCTACAATAAGTACATTTACTTTTCACGAAATCTAGAGGTGAAAGCTGGCTATTTACTTCCTGAGAAACATCATCCTTATTCTCTTTCCTGTTACACAATACTTTCTGAGTAGAGGTATCGTACTTACTCTCAGCTTTCCCTTTTTCTCTAGAATAACTTGTGAGTGAGAACATACTCATCAGCTAAAACTGCAGCATCAGACAAATTATCTATTCTTTTCTCATCAAGATATAGGCTTACATCTTTACTAATACACCTTTTGAAATCCCTCCCAGCAAAATCATCTGCTTAAATTTACCAAAATCAGAATCCGCATTCTTAGAAGTGGCTCACTGCTCTAGCAAATCTTCTTTGATTCTTTGCATACTCAACATGGGATTGCTTATGCTTAACTTGTAGAATTGTCACAAAATTTTACTCTATAAGCTTCAGGAGGCCTAACTCATAGGCCTTAAGAATCGGCTCTTTACTACATCATGTTCATCAGACTGATCCTGAGGCAAAGATGCATAAGTTACTTGAGCTTTACCCGGTGAGGAGCGGTTTGAAGGAGTGTACTGGTAGTACTCCTTAGGCCATTTTCAAAAACTATAGCGTACCCTCTCAAACAACTGAAAATACTTTGTTAAGTCAGATTCACTGGAAAAAAGGAGGGATAAGTTTAGCATTTTTAGCCACATCGTGTCAGAGCTTGATGATCGGGTTCCACCTTGATTTCATGCGATACTCATGGTCTGCCTGAATCCTAATAAGTTCAACATGATGCGTGAAACTCAGCCTCCTTAGCACAGGCCTCCTGATCACACACAGGGGCCCCAACAACAATTTAGCTAACTCAATCTGCGTTTGCTCGACTGGGAGGAGTTACATTAAACAAGCTTTCATTAATCATGGCAGCAATTTGATCTTTAGACTGATGAGAGCTTGGTATCCCAATTGTTGAGCAACAATCTTAAGTTCATTCTTTGTTCTGTTTTCTATAGCACACTGTTTGCACATTTGACAAAAAATCTTTGGCTTCATCAAGTGTAGAAATAGTAGCCATCATGAATATATCACAGTCTGAAGTATCAGGCAATATCCTTATGATAATATCCTGAATATCCTGATATGGAGTCGTAAGTGTTACGGAAGAGAGAAAGATAATGTAGCTTTAAGTGAGAATACGAAGGAGTCACTACTGTCCCGTAAAGTTGGGTTCAAGACAAAAGGAGATTAGATAAAATTACAAGGTTAAAGTTTAATGCTCAAACTAACAACAAAACATTCAGAACTCATAAAGTTAATGTATTAACAAATAAACGGAGTTAAATAATATGGTGCTACAATAGCCTCTAATAACACGAAAGTAGCAGGAGTAATAAGTATCTAAGTCAGCCCTGATAAAATAAGATACCAGATCATACTCGGTGAATGCCAGATAAATAATTACGAATACAAACTATTATCAAAAATGACTGACATAAAGGGCCCTGCATGAATTACAAAAACTTCACTAGGCCTACAAATTAAACATATGCTATACAATACAAGAAAAGATGCGGCTAACTGTAATACTGAAAATTACAAATAACTAGATGACGGAAGATTTCTTGAGCACTTTCCTGTATAATAATATCTGTACAGGGGAGGACAGAGATGTGAACAAAATGAGGAGCGAATCTAAGTGGTAATGATGCAGAGACTGAGCTCATTATACTTAAGGAGCCAGGAGAGCTAATTACAACTTGTAACAAGGACGCGCAAATGAAGCCATGGGGACATAGAGTTGACAATCCCGCTCTGGACAACAGAGAGAACGACTTACTCTACTATAACGGTAGAAGGGGAGACTGAGGCAGAACAATTCCTTTCGTGATCAAAGCATGCAGCAGCTTTGCGTCAAAATTACTCAAAGTAGAAAATGAAATCATAAATATATAATAATATATATATATATATATATATATATATATATATATATATATATATATATATATATATATATATGTATGAGCGGGTGAGGAGACTAGTGTTGGATTGCAAGGGTGTGGAGAGGGTCATGGAGTCTCGAGACCATCACTATAGTGATGGCCAAGGTAGAGCTGCAAAGACAGTGGTTTGAGACGAAGGGGAAGACAGGAGGAAGCAGCTCCTGTGAGATGAGTCATTGCTAGTGAGGAAAATGACAGAGTATAAGAGCATAATGGAAGAAAGACAGGAAAGGTATGAGCTAGAGCAGATGGAAGGGGTGGAATAGTGTATGTAAGATATTCATAGAAGAGATATCAGCGTATGATATGGCAATTTGAAATTGAGGAGGAGATGTAAGGGTGTATAAGGGACAGAATGATGGAATGATGAGGTGAAAAATATATCAAATTTAAAAGAAGAAGGCACTATGGTGAATGAACCAATAACAATAGGGGAGAAGATGAGAGAGAAATGAGAGAGAGATATGTGTGAGCAGGAGAAGGGAGGTTAGAAGACTGAAAGGAGAGTAAGAAGAGAGTGAAAGTGAAGAGTTTAGAAGAATCTGAGTATGAAATGGAGGGAGAGTAAGAAATTGTTTTGGAAGGAAGGTAAAGAAAGTAAGGCATGGAGCAATGAAAATAGTAGGGGAGTGAGAGATAGTGAATAATAGCCCAGTGGAGAAGAGGAGAGAAATTGAGGAGATGGAAGGAACACTTTGAGGGTGTTGAATGTAGAGAGTGAGAGCAGTGTGGTCGTGGTTGGGGAGATGGCTGGGAGAAGAAGAGATGAGAGGAAGGAGGAAGAGATCAGTATGGAGTCAGTAGTGGAAGCGATGAAGAAGATTAAGCTGGGAACGGCCCCAGGAATTAAAATTGTGTGGTGAAATGCTTAGGTATGGAGGTGAGATTGTTATTGAGTGGATATGGAAGTTGTGTAGATTGGCTTGGGAACTGGGAAGGGTTCCAGAGGACTGGAAATCGAGGTATAATTGTTCCTATGTACAAAGGAGAAGAGGAGAGAGAAGGAAGTGGTAACAATGTGGCTACTGATTTCTTAGTGTGACTGGTCAAATATATCGTAGAGTACTCATTGATAAGGTTAGACATATGACAGAGGAGCTAGTTGAGAGTGAACAAGGGGGATTTAGGAAGGGAAAATTATGTAATGAATCAGATATTTATTCTAAGATGTTTAGTGGAGAAGTATCTAGAGAAGGGAAGGAAAGTGTATGCTAAAACATGAACTTGGAGAAAGCTTATGACTGGGAATACATAGACGTATATATAGAAGGTATTGGAATATGAATAGAGTGGAGGGGAAATTGTTGAGTACTGTGAAGAGTATATCTTGCGAGGGAGCTAGGGCTATCGTGCTGTCAGATGTTGAGCTGAGTGAGTTCTTTAGTCTAAATGTGAGACTGAAACAGGGGGTGTGCGAGATATATCCATGGCTGTTTACATATATATATGGATGTGGATAGGGAATTGTAAAGGAAGGGGTAAGGAAGCGCAGTGGATGTGGGGGTGGCCCTGATGAATGCGAGTGAGATCCCCAAACTTCCCGTGTTACTATTTACTATTGATACAGTATTGACGGGGAAAGATGGTGAGGAGTTGCAAGGGGTTTAATTGAATGAAAATTTAAGGACAGCTTGTGAAGTTAATGTAAACAAAAAGTAAAAAGTTATGAGTATTTGAGAGGAATGAAGTCACCGAGTGTGCAGTGAGTTTGGATGAAATGAGGAATATAGAGAATGTGAGTACATTCAAAAATTGCCAAATTAGTGTAATGAGTAATGGGAATGGAACTTTGGAGGATGAAATAATGAAATTTTAGTAGGGAAGAAAGATTATTGAGTACACTGAAAGCAGTGATGAGAAATAGAGAATGAGTATAGAGGTTAGGAAGTCCCACTATTGATAAACTATTGTGATCTCTACCCTGAAGTATGGAAGCGAGGCAGTGAACCTTGCAAGAGGGGAACAAGTCAGAAGTGGGAGAGCAGTGGAAATGAGTTGCAGAGAGGAGCATACCGAGTGACGTGGAGAGATTAGATTGGCGAAATGAAGAAGTGAAAGAACGTTGTGGGGTAGATGTGGATGTGGTTCAAAAGATTAGGAGAAATACACTAAAATAATTTAAGACATGTGGAGAGAATGGAGAATGAAAGACTGGCTAAGAAATTGTATGTAAGAATTAGTGGAGAAGAGAGGGGAAGGAGGGTAGACCGAGGAGGATATGGAGGGGATGGAAATTGAGAGGTATATGAGGGAGGAAGTGATTTGGGGGGAGGGGAGTCGATGGGTGGGTGACAGAGTGATTTGGAAGCGTTTTGTCTGCGGCCACTCTTTGCGGGATTAAAATAGGGCTCTCTCTCTCTCTATATATACTCTCTCTCTATCTATATATATATATATATATATATATATATATATATATATATATATATATATATATATATATATATATTGATGACTGTAAGAACATTTTTCGGCGAAGAAATCCGAAGATATGTATATTCTACAAATGTTCTTAAAATTCGTTTTGAAAACACTCAGGTACTTTAATACTCGATGGAAACTGCTGAGGTGAAAAAAAATCAGAGGAAAAAAAAAGCGATTACCACGTAAAGATAACTGACATATATGGTGTTTAAGAACAAGACGTTTCGAGTGACGATTTAATCACCGAAACAAGCACGAAACTATCGAATAAAAAAATAAAAAATATTTGTACATTACGAAGGTTCGAGATTAGATTTTAGCCACATTGCCGTAGGGAAAATCTCAACACTGTGATGTAGTGAGAAGAAGTATTGATGAACTGCAGCTCATAAAAGTTAATACAAGAAAATTTAAACACAATAACTTAATATAAATATATATAATTAAGTACTCCTTATAATACTAATCCTCATCTCCATTGACATACAGTGAATCAAAAACCTACAAAAAATTGAGAATATCTGGATTTTTTTACGATAGGAGATTACATTAGGAATACGATCATGTGTCTTTCGCACGTTTTGTTTCGGCAAAGAAAGATCGGCTTTTGAGAGTGATTAAAAACTATTAAATTGGAGTGATCCTAAAAACCACCTGAGTGATGGCAAGAACTAATAAACATGCCACTTCCACAAAATGCACGAGCAAATTTTTTGCGAAACATTTCCCATAGTATCCAAAATTCAGAAAACATTTCTGAAATTGAAAAATTAGGATTCCGGGAAAGAAATTAATAATATGATTAAATGAGGTAACACGTAGGATTTTCATCCCACGTGTTACATCCTAGATTCCTTTCAGTAGAGGCGTGTAAACAACTCGGATATCCAAGAAAAAAGATAGTACACTCGCCAGCACTCCCCGCGTGGTACACGGACTCTACGACCTGAGATGTGGCACCATTATGATGGTGAGTTGGAAACAATCAACGTGTGTGAGATGGAGTAACCTCGATGAAGTGGCGCATGAAATGAACTTTGTTACTTTTAAGCTTCGAACCTCAGAGTATCATTACAGCCCGGAATTTTGCAACCTAAATGCTCTACATATATATTATTCAATACTTGCCATTAATATAACGCATTTTAACTGTCCTCAATTCAGAATTTTTATTACTTTTCATTTATCTCGTATCTATCTGGATCCCCGTATCAGGGGTCAGAGAAAGGAGGGAGCTGTAAGCCTCGCACATAGTATGCTCAGACGAGACCACACTTGCTTCAATATTTGCCCGAGAATCAGAGTACAAGGGAAACGAAGCAAGAAGGAAACGAGAAAGAGGAGGACGGACAGTTAAAGAATTAAATACTTAAGACAGAAGTGAGGGAAGACATGTATTTTTACTTATTATTGCAAGTTGAGAATATTGTATTGTTACGATCAACAAAATATCTATCTATACTATATCTATTAACATTATTAATTTAATACATTATACTCAGAAAGCGATACCCATGAACTGAATGCACAAATGAGCTGCTGAGACAGAAGTATGGATGGAAACTATGAGTGATCATGTTTGTAATTCTGGCTATATGACAACCATGGTTGCCGTATAACAACTTTTTATATTTAGGTAAATAAATTTATCAACATCACTTCCATATAGAGTGCATTTTGACATAAATGAAAGGCAATTGCCCTGCAGAAACCTTTTCTCGAGATCAATTACCTTGAACCATTTATAACAAAAGCAAACACTCATAGCGCAAACAAAAATTTCCAAATCTGTAATTCTTCTAGGAGAACAGAAAAAAATCCATTACCAAACTCATAGATGGAAAGGACAGTTAATACGATGTTTTTATTATGAATGATGTGTAATATAACCACTCAGTAATGTGATCTGCCCTCCATCTTTTTCAATGGCCTCCCTTAATCGATCAGGCATGCCAGTCATGAGGCTGCTAAGGAGCTCTGGCTTGCCTCGGAAAAACTCACCACTGCTCCCTTGCATGTTGCATCAGCTGCTCCGGGGTTCGCTCTCTGTCGGGCTACAACAGTTAACCACGTTGGCCCAAAGATGTTCAGTGGGATTGCAATCGTATAACTTGCTAGGCAACTCCAGAAGCTGCGAGACCTATACTGGTTGTACCATTTCATGCTACCCTGGCTGTATGAATCTGGCAGTGATCGTGGAGGAAAACTATTGTTGATGGAAATGGAAAATTCCTATGTTCGAGGGATGGAAGGAAGACCATTTTGCAGAATATCGATACACTTTTCTGCCGTAAACCTTCCCTCAATTCTTGTTACGTCGCCAACTCCAAGTGAATTGACATGTAACCCCACATGTGCAGCTGATGTGTCCATATACCTCTTTGCTAATGTTTTGATGGTCGCCTGAAAAATACAATCCTGAGACAACAATTTTAGGATATCATCATCATCATCATTATTATTAATGGATACTGACAACGGAAATACTGAAGAAATGTAAACAACCAAAAAATATTGCTAAGTGATGTAATATCATTGCATAATAAGTATAAATCATAAACTGTATTCAATATTTAACTATAAGAGAAACCTTCCAGAACATTACTGATCATTACCGTGTCTTCAACTAGGTTGAACACCCCACACAGCATCCCACAAAATATATTCTGCCTTTTCACACTCTCAAAAGAGTGGCCAAGGAAAAAAACAGAGAGTAGTACAACGTTTCAGCCATATGTTTCATATAAGTAACGAAGTATAATGACCCAAATAGCAATTGATGCAGGTTTGTCCACAAAGCAATACTATATAACGTAGATAAAACAATGCCTTGAGTTGTTTAGTATCCACGCATGGCGGCATCCATGGTTATGGGAACAAAATGATTTTTCATTGGAAAAGGCAACTCTTGACCAACCAATGAAGGTCTTTGTCTACGTATATCGGCAAATCGGAGTCGTGCAGCGCAATGTTGATCAGTGAGGGTTTCCTTCTGGGCAGGAATTCTATGATGAATACCTGCCTCATGGAGACGTCTCCGCACGGTAATCCTGGGCACCTGTAGCTGCGGCTGCTGCCGAATGACCGCTGCGTTTCGTTGTCAGGAAATTTCTTCTGCAGCTTGGCTCGTCGTCGCGTCCTGTTCGGCAGTTATTACTCGGGGCAAATCTCCTAAATCTTTGATTAAACGTTTACGGCGACTAAAACACCTTCTTACCTCACAAATAACCCCTCCCGCGCATACCTCCAAAAAAAAAAATAATATATATTATTTTTTCATTCATTCGTACTTGATCCCATGTATCCCAAACGGGGTGGCCAAGGGCTTAAAGTTAATTGTTTTACATATATATATATATATATATATATATATATATATATCAGGCTATCTATCTATATACCTAGGCTGCTTCCCCCAAGTAAAGGGAGGTAGCCGAGACAGGACGACACACTCTCCATTTACTCATCCATTTAAACACATTCATTCACATCTTAGCCCCAAAGGGGAGAACGGACAGATCCTCACCGCACCACACCGCACAAGGGTCAACTGCGCAATGCAATCAGTGACATCCGCAGCAGGGCCCGACAGCAGAACTGGTTTAACCCTGCCACATCATAACATACCCATCCCCTTACCCGCACCTGACCTGACTAGCTGATCAGACCAAATGCGGGAGAATATCCCCTGAGGGCTGCGTCATCACTTATTTATTCACAATTTCTCTCCATTTATTTCGTCACGCACAGCCA
>NC_137029.1:20131574-20172739 GCF_032717465.1 Coenobita brevimanus | reverse complement strand
GCTTTTACTCGGATCCAGAACCACCCCTTGCCACCAGTGTAATGCTGTGTTTTTAAGGCGACTTCTCGTCGTAAAAACACTAGCTACTGACGCGGGGTCCTCTTTCTAGACCGGATGTAAAGCACTAACAAAGGAACAGGACATAAAAACCAGGCAGTGTACCGTATCACATCTATTACCTAGGTCTTACTCATAACAGTGTACACAGAATGATATTTAGTATACAGAGACACAGAGATGCAGGATTAACACTTGCTTTCACAGAATGATCATATGCACTACAATTATCACACAGGGAGATCGCGGGTATTCTTTAATGTCACTCGGAAGGTAATTATGCAAATGGGGTTGTTCACTTTATACTATTGTATGGAATTCTTATGTCACTTGGAGGTAATATATAACTGTGGTTGTTCATTTTAAGAATACACGAGGTTGGGAGTCTGGGTTAGGGATATTACTATAAAGGAGGTAGGGTGCGGATGGCGACACTCGACACTGTCACCTGGTCACAGAGACACGTACACTTAACTTTCGACTCGCCCGCGCTCCTACCTCTAGACTCACAGAAAACTCCCTGGTTCCTTATTATGGGGAAGGACTAAGACAATTCACAAAATGCACTTTCTGCCCTGGTAACACTAGATTCTAGTGGGCCACTGTTTACTATATTTTCTTGGGTAGTCACTGTCACTGTTTTCCTCTGTTTCCTGGTTAGTGTCACTGTCACTGTTTCCCTCTGTTTCCTGGGTATAGTCACTGTCACTGTTGGACTTTAGGGTACAGGGAGGCTCTCCCGTGTGGGGGCCTCGACCTGAGAGGCGGCCCTCGTCTTAGGGCCGCGCCGGTGGGGTGCAGGGAGGCCCTTTGGTCTGGGGGCCTCGACGTGATAGGTGGCCCTGAGGACTGGGGCCGAACAGCCGGAGTAGTGGGGCCTGTTTCCTCCGACTCCGGGGAGTGAGGGAGCCTGGATCGCCTTCGTCGTGGGTTGTGGAGTCGTGCCTAGGCGTCCTGGGACTGCGGGTACCAAGAGGGAGAGGCGCCGTCAGGACTGGACTGCGGCAGCGTCTCCTACGGGGCTCCGGCAGGAACAAGGAACTCCCGGGTGTGGGCGGTAAGTCCGCTGTCGGGCCTTGCCACCACTCTAATGTCTCCTCCGCGGCTATATTACCAGATGGCGACGACGGGCTCCCCGAAGGGAAAGAGGCTACAGGAGGACTCACGTTGCCCGTGGTCTCTCGAGTGTGTCTGGAGGCCGGAGGCGGGGATCTCTTTCCCCAATTACACACCTTGGCTGTAGCCGTGAACTTGCCCGGCGTACGGGGGACACCTATAGGGCGATTGGGGTCGTCCTTTCACCTCGGCTCGGGACCGCCGGCGTGGTGTTCCTCCCGTCATAGGAGACAAGCCGGAGGGAGGGACACAGAGGCCGCACTCTCTCCAGTACGGACTGATCCTACCTCCAGGGAATTCTCTACCCTGGTACGTGCCCCGGCCGGAGTCGAGTGCCTGCCCATACGGAAAACAACTACCGGGCGAACTGGTTCGCCCGCACGCTGCGGCTGGGTACTGTCCACGGGGTGTCGCTTCTGTAATAAGGAAGTACTACACGCACGGCAGCAGGGGCTCATTACCCTGGTCCGTATTCTGGCCGTAGCCAACGAACAGCAGGAGAGGGATGCACTAAGGCAACTCTCTCTCCCTGGTGTGTTAAGACCGGAGCCTGGAGTCCCCTTCCCCTTTATACACTCTATTAGGCCGTAGCCTAGGTTTGTCTTTTTCTTTTCACTTTTTGTCAGGCCGTAGTCTTGGGCCTCCTGCCCTAGAAGGTGTAACAAAGCCGTCAATACGGTGTTACCTGGGACTGATTTAATTTCAGTCCCACTCCTATTCTGTCGATCACTGCTCCTCCTGCACAGTAGTTCACTTCCCCTGATCATCTGGGATTGGGGCACTTGCGGGGAATAGGAACCCAGGGCCGTGATGCCCTGATGACCCTCTTGCCCGGGGTCACTAACCTCACCGGTGTGTCCTTCTAGGGTGGTGGTGGGGTGCTGGCGCGGTGGTGGTGTGGGGGGTGGTGAGGTGGGAGGTTCTGCGGAGGGCACGGCGGGCATTTTACCACTTCCGCGTTGTTGAAGTCACGGCCCCGTGACTGGAGGTGGAAGGTGGTGGAGGTGGATGTCTGGTGGGCTGGGGTAAGGTGTTGGGTGAGGGTGACCCAGTAAGTGGTGAAGGTGTTAGGCTCCTGATGGGGGTTGAGAGTGAGCCGGAGGGAGGATGGATGGTCGGTCCGGCATAGGAATCGGAGAAGGTGGTGGGTCCCTCAGATTCTGATGGGTGGGCGGTCGTGGTGGCGCCATAGCACCCTCTCAATTTTTGTTTCTGGTTGTTTGGTGGTGGGCGTAGCGGGCGGTGATTGAGAGGGGTGGGTTGGAGGAGGTGGGGTGGTTGGTGAAGGATCAGAATCGAAGGAAGGTGGTGGTTGGTCAGGCAAGGGTGACGTGGGGGAAGGGGTTTGTGGGTATGGTGAGGTTGAGGGTGGGGTGGGGGAGGTGAGCGAGGAAAGGGAGGCAGGTGAGGGTGAGGAGGAGGATGGTGTGATAGGGAAGTCGAATGAGTTGGCTGCGTAGGTGGGAAAAATGCGTGGCGGGGATGTGATGGTGGTGGGTGGTGCGGGGTGGTAGGTGGAAGGGAGTAGAGAGGAGGAGGCAGTTTTGTGAAGTAGGTTTGGGAAAGATGAGGTAAGGGTTCTAGGAGGCCTGCGAAGGGGGAGGCAGGCTTTGTGTTGGGGAGGAATAGGAAGGGGGGAGGCGGTAGTAGTGGAGAAAGTGGTGTGTGAGGTGGGAGGGTTAGGAATAGTGGTAGGAATAGAGGAGGGCAAAATAGAAGAGATAGTGGCAGGAGAGGAAATGGAAAGATGACGTTTTCCGCCGTCATCGACTGGGGGAGATGTGAGGTGGCCCCTGTCATTACGGTGAGATGCAGGGGCATTGGGTGGGGGCGCCTTCTGTGACTTCCTCGTTTTACTTTTCTTCTTTGAGGCTTCTGGGAATCGGCGTATGGTGGGGAGACTTGTGGGCGCTCATGTTTTGTTTTGCTGACCCGGGCAGCTTTTAGCTGCTCACGAATGTCGTGGATTGGGCACTCAGGGCAGCAAGGAGTAAATTCCCAAGGATTTACAGGGATGATATCCGTGGGGAATTGGTTGATGATGCCGATTCGTTTGGGGGAGGAGTGGACGGTTAGAAGGCGCCTTATTAAGTTGATTTGTTTATCCAGGTCTCCCGTCGGTTCATGTATTATGAAGTGGTTTTCAATGAAATTGGGGAGGATCCTGAGGAGTTTGTGGAATATGAGTTGTTCCCGGGTTTTTGCGTCTGTGCCCGGGTACGCAGCGGTGACGAGCCGCCTAGCCTGGATGAAGGTGTCATCGAGGATTCCGTCGTATGTGAGGGCGTCTAGTTCTGACAAGGCTACAACTGTGCCCAGAGATGGTGTCGCCGCCTGTTTCACAATTTGTTTGAATTGATCCCATTTTAGTCTCGGGACGATTTTGGGAGTGACAGTGGCGATTATTTTCCCCAGGTTAGGTAGTGTGACTGCAATCTTTTCTCTGTCTGAGTCGAACCCTATGTCTAGGAGGGGTTTGACCATATCCAAATATACCTCTATGTCGCACAGGTCCGGGTTGAACCTCGGCAATTGGATGTGTGGTTTGGCTGCCATTGTGTAAGTTTCCTTTCTTCGTTCCTCTGTGCTTTTACTCGGATAACAGTACACATAGAATGATATTTAGGATACAGAGACACAGAGATGCAGAATTAACACTTGGCTTCACAGAATAATCATATGCACTACAATTATCACACAGGGAGATTGCGAGTATTCTTTAATGTCACTCGGAAGGTAATTATGCAAATGGGGTTGTTCACTTTATACTATTGTATGGAATTCTTATGTCACTTGGAGGTAATATATAACTGTGGTTCTTCACTTTAAGAATACACGAGGTTGGGAGTCTGGTTTAGGGATATTACGATAAAATAGGTAGGGTGCGGATAGCGACACTCGACACTGTCACCTGGTCACGGAGACACGTACACTTAACTTTCAACTCGCCCGCGCTCCTACCTCAAGACTCACAGAAAACTCCCTGGTTCCTTATTACGGGGAGGGACTAAGACAATTCACAAAATGCACTTTCTGCCCTGGTAACACTAGATTCTAGTGGGCCACTGTTTACTATATTTTCTTGGGTAGTCACTGTCACTGTTTTCCTCTGTTTCCTGGTTACTCTCCCTGGTGTGTTAAGGCCGGAGCCTGGGGTCCCCTACCCCTTTCCACACTCTATTAGGCCGTAGCCTAGGTTTGTCTTTCTCTTTTAGCTTTTTGTTAGGCCGTAGCCTTGGGGCTCCTGCCCTTGGGCCTCCTGCCCTAGAGGGTGTAACAAAGTCGTCAATTCGGTGTTACCTGGGACTGATTTAATTTCAGTCCCACCCCTATTCTGTCGATCACTGCTCCACCCGCACAGTAGTTCACTTCCACTGATCACCTGGGGTTGGGGCACTTGCGGGGAATAGGGACCCAGGGCCGTGATGCCATGATGACCCTCTTGCCCGGGGTCACTAACCTCACTGGTGTGTCCTCCTGGGGTGGTGGTGGGGTGGCGGCTCGGTGGTGGTGTGGGGGGTGGTGAGGTGGGAGGTCCTGCGGAGGGCGCGGTGGGCATTTTACCACCCTCCGCGTTGTTGAAGTCACGGCCCCGTGACTGGAGGTGGTAGGTGGTGGAGGTGGATGTCTGGTGGGCAGGGGTAAGGTGCTGGGTGAGGCTGACCCAGTAAGTGGTGAAGGTGTTAGGCTCCTGATGGGGGTTGAGAGTGAGCCGGAGGGAGGATGGATGGTCGGTCCGGCGTAGGAGTCGGAGAAGGTGGTGGGTCCCTCGGATTCTGATGGGTGGGCGGTCGTGGTGGCGCCATAGCACCCTCTCAATTTTTGTTTCTGGTTGTTTGGTGGTGGGCGTAGCGGGCGGTGATTGAGAGTGGTGGGTTGGTGGTGGTGGGGTGGTTGGTTATGTATCATAATGGGTGTATGGTGGTGGTTGGTCTGGCATGGGTGACGTGGGGGATGGGGTTTGTGGGTATGGTGAGGTTGAGGGTGGGGTGGGGGAGGTGAGCGAGTAAAGGGAGGCAGGTGAGGGTGAGGAGGAAGATGGTGTGATAGGGAAGGCGAATGAGTTGGCTGTGTAGGTGGGAAAAATGAGTGGCGGGGATGTGATGGTGGTGGGTGGTGCGGGGTGGTAGGTGGGAGGGAGTAGACAGGAGGAGGCAGTTTTGGGAAGTAGGTTTGGGAAAGATGAGGTAAGGGTTCTAGGAGGCCTGCGAAGGGGGAGGCAGGCTTTGTGTTGGGGAGGAATAGGAAGGGGGGAGGCGGTAGTAGTGGAGAAAGTGGTGTGTGAGGTGGGAGGGTTAGGAATAGTGGTAGGAATAGGGGAGGGCAAACTAGAAGAGATAGTGGGAGGAGAGGAAATGGAAAGATGACGTTTTCCCCTGTCATCGACTGGGGGAGATGTGAGGTGGCCCCCGTCATTACGGTGAGATGCGGGGGCAGTGGGGGGGGCGCCTTCTGTGACTTCCTCGTTTCACTTTTCTTCTTTGAGGCATGGGATAATCGGCGTATGGTGGGGAGGCTTGTGGGCGCTCTTGTTTTGTTTTGCAGCCCCGGGCAGCTTTTAACTGCTCACGAATGTCGTGGATTGGTCACTCAGGGCAGCAAGGAGTAAATTCCCAAGGATTTACAGGGATGAGATCCGTGGGGAATTGGTTGATGATGCCGATGCGTTTGGGGGAGGAGTGGACGGTTAGAAGGCGCCTTATTAAGATGATTTGTTTATCCAGGTCTCCCGTCGGTTCATGTATTATGAAGTGGTTTTTAATGAAATCGGGGAGGATCCTGAGGAGTTTGTGGAATATGAGTTGTTCCCGGGTTTTTGCATATGTGCCCGGGTACGCAGGAGTGACGAGCCGCCTAGCTTGGATGAAGGTGTAATCGAGGATTCCGTCGTATGTTAGGGCGTCTAGTTCCGACAAGGCTACAACTGTGCTCAGAGATGGTGTCGCCACCTGTTTCACAATTTGTTTGAATTGATCCCATTTTAGTCTCGGGACGATTCTGGGAGTGACAGTGGCGATTATTTTCCCCAGGTTAGGTAGTGTGACTGCAATCTTTTCTCTGTCTGAGTCGAACCCTATGTCTAGGAGGGGTTTGACCATATCCAAATATACCTCTATGTCGCACAGGTCCGGGTTGAACCTCGGCAATTGGACGTGTGGTTTGGCTGCCATTGTGTAAGTTTCCTTTTTTCGTTCGTCCGTGCTTTTGCACGGATCCAGAACCACCGCTTGCCACCAGTGTAATGCTGTGTTTTTAAGGCGACTTCTCGTCGTAAAAACACTACCTACTGACGCGGGGGTCCTCTTTCTAGACCGGAAGTAAAGCACTAACAAAGGAACAGGACATAAAAACCAGGCAGTATACCGTATGACATCTATTACCTAGGTCCTACTCATAACAGTACACATAGAATGATATTTAGGATACAGAGACACAGAGATGCAGAATTAACACTTGCCTTCAAAGAATAATCATATGCACTACAATTATCACACAATGAGATTGAGAGTATTCTTTAATGTCACTCGGAAGGTAATTATGCAAATGGGGTTGTTCACTTTATACTATTGTATGGAATTCTTATGTCACTTGGAGGTAATATATAACTGTGGTTGTTCATTTTAAGAATACACGAGGTTGGGAGTCTGGTTTAGGGATATTACTATAAATAAGGTAGGGTATGGATGGCGACACTCGACACTGTCACCTGGTCACGGAGACACGTACACTTAATTTTCGACTCGCCCGCGCTCCTACCTCTAGACTCACAGAAAACTCCCTGGTTCCTTATTATGGGGAGGGACTAAGACAATTCACAAAATGCACTTTCTGCCCTGGTAACACTAGATTCTAGTGGGCCACTGTTTACAATATTTTCTTGGGTAGTCACTGTCACTATTTTCCTCTGTTTCCTGGTTACTGTCACTATCACTGTTTCCCTCTGTTTCCTGGGTATAGTCACTGTCACTGTTGCACTTTAGGGTACAGGGAGGCTCTCCCGTGTGGGGGCCTCGACCTGAGAGGCGGCCCTCGTCTTAGGGCCGCGCCTGTGGGGTGCAGGGAGGCCCTTTGGTCTGGGGGCCTCGACCTGATAGGTGGCCCTGAGGACTGGGGCCGAACAGCCGGAGTAGTCGGGCCTGTTTCCTCCGACTCCGGGGAGTGAGGGAGCCTGGATCGCCTTCGTCGTGGGTTGTGGAGTCGAGCCTATGCGTCCAGGGACTGCGGGTACCAATAGGGAGAGGCGCCGACAGGACTGGACTGCGGCAGCGTCTCCTACGGGGCTCCGGCAGGAACAAGGAACTCCCGGGTATGGGCGGTAAGTCCGCTATCGGGCCTTGCCACCACTCTAATGTCTCCTCCGGGGCTATATTCCCGGATGGCGACGATGGGCTCCCCGAAGGGAAAGAGGCTAGAGGAGGACTCACGTTGCCCGTGGTCTCTCGAGTGTGTCTGGAGGCCGGAGCCGGGGATCTCTTTCCCCTATTACACACCTTGGCTGTAGCCGTGAACTTGCCCGGCGTACGGGGGACACCTATAGGGTGATTGGGGTCGCCCTTTCGCCTCGGCTCGGGACCGCCGGCGTGGTGTTCCTCCCGTAGTAGGAGACAAGCCGGAGGGAGGGACACAGAGGCCGCACTCTCTCCAATACGGACTGATCCTACCTTCAGGGAATTCTCTACCCTGGTACGTGCCCCGGCCGGAGCCGAGTGTCTGCCCATACGGAAGACAACTACCAGGCGAACTGGTTCGCCCGCACGCTGCGGCTGGGTACCGTCCACGGGGTGTCGCTTCCGTAATAGGGAAGTACTACACGTACGGCAGCAGGGGCTCCTTACCCTGGTCCGTATTCTGGCCGTAGCCAAAGAACAGCAGGAGAGGGATGCACTAAGGCAACTCTCTCTCCCTGGTGTGTTAAGGCCGGAGCCTGGGGTCCCCTTCCCCTTTACACACTCTATTAGGCCGTAGCCTAGGTTTGTCTTTCTCTTTTCACTTTTTGTTAGGCCGTAGCCTTGGGACTCCTGCCCTTGGGCCTCCTGCCCTAGAGGGTGTAACAAAGCCGTCAATACGGTGTTACCTGGGACTGATTTAATTTTAGTCCCACCCCTATTCTGTCGATCACTGCTCCGCCCGCACAGTAGTTCACTTCCCCTGATCACCTGGGGTTGGGGCACTTGCGGGGAATAGGGACCCAGGGCCGTGATGCCCTGATGACCCTCTTGCCCGGGGTCACTAACCTCACCGGTGTGTCCTCCTGGGGTGGTGGTGGGGTGGCGGCTCGGTGGTGGTGTGGGGGGTGGTGAGGTGGGAGGTCCTGCGGCGGGCACGGCGGGCATTTTACCACCCTCCGCGTTGTTGAAGTCACGGCCCCGTGACTGGAGGTGGTAGGTGGTGGAGGTGGATGTCTGGTGGGCCGGGGTAAGGTGTTGGGTGAGGCTGACCCGGTAAGTGGTGAAGGTGTTAGGTTCCTGATGGGGGTTGAGAGTGAGCCGGAGGGAGGATGGATGGTCGGTCCGGCGTAGGAGTCGGAGAAGGTGGTGGGTCCCTCGGATTCTGATGGGTGGGCGGTCGTGGTGGCGCCATAGCACCCTCTCAATTTTTGTTTCTGGTTGTTTGGTGGTGGGCGTAGCGGGCGGTGATTGAGAGGGGTGGGTTGGAGGAGGTGGGGTGGTTGGTGAAGGATCAGAATCGCAGGAAGGTGGTGGTTGGTCAGGGAAGGGTGACGTGGGGGAAGGGGTTTGTGGGTATGGTGAGGTTGAGGGTGGGGTGGGGGAGGTGAGCGAGAAAAGGGAGGCAGGTGAGGGTGAGGAGGAGGATGGTGTGTTAGAAAAGGCAAATGAGTTGGCTGTGTAGGTGGGAAAAATGAGTGGCGGGGATGTGATGGTGGTGGGTGGTGCGGGGTGGTAGGTGGGAGGGAGTAGACAGGAGGAGGCAGTTTTGGGAAGTAGGTTTGGGAAAGATGAGGTAAGGGTTCTAG
The DNA here is from genome assembly GCF_032717465.1 of Coenobita brevimanus. NCBI lineage: Eukaryota > Metazoa > Arthropoda > Malacostraca > Decapoda > Coenobitidae > Coenobita > Coenobita brevimanus. The sequence continues at coordinate 20,163,591 of NC_137029.1, read as the reverse complement.
GAGGCCTGCGAAGGGGGAGGCAGGCTTTGTGTTGGGGAGGAATAGGAAGGGGGAAGGCGGTAATAGTGGAGAAAGTGGTGTGTGAGGTGGGAGGGTTAGGAATAGTGGTAGGAATAGGGGAGGGCAAAATAGAAGAGATAGTGGGAGGAGAGGAAATGGAAAGATGACGTTTTCCCCTGTCATCGACTGGGGGAGATGTGAGGTGGCCCCCGTCATTACGGTGAGATGCGGGGGCAGTGGGGGGGGCGCCTTCTGTGACTTCCTCGTTTCACTTTTCTTCTTTGAGGCTTGGGGCAATCGGCGTATGGTGGGGAGGCTTGTGGGCGCTCTTGTTTTGTTTTGCTGACCAGGGCAGCTTTTAGCTGCTCACGAATGTCGTGGATTGGGCACTCAGGGCAGCAAGGAGTAAATTCCCAAGGATTTACAGGGATGAGATCCGTGGGGAATTGGTTGATGATGCCGATGCGTTTGGGGGAGGAGTGGACGGTTAGAAGGCGCCTTATTAAGTTGATTTGTTTATCCAGGTCTCCCGTCGGTTCATGTATTATGAAGTGGTTTTTAATGAAATCGGGGAGGATCCTGAGGAGTTTGTGAAATATGAGTTGTTCCCGGGTTTTTGTGTCTGTGCCCGGGTACGCAGCAGTGACGAGCCACCTTGCCTGGATGAAGGTGTCATCGAGGATTCCGTCGTATGTGAGGGCGTCTAGTTCCGACAAGGCTACAACTGTGCCCAGAGATGGTGTCGCTGCCTGTTTCACAATTTGTTTGAATTGATCCCATTTTAGTCTCGGGACGATTTTGGGAGTGACAGTGGCGATTATTTTCCCCAGGTTAGGTAGTGTGACTGCAATCTTTTCTCTGTCTGAGACGAACCCTATGTCTAGGAGGGGTTTGACCATATCCAAATATACCTCTATGTCGCACAGGTCCGGGTTGAACCTCGGCAATTGGATGTGTGGTTTGGCTGCCATTGTGTAAGTTTCCTTTCTTCGTTCCTCCGTGCTTTTACTCGGATCCAGAACCACCGCTTGCCACCAGTGTAATGCTGTGTTTTTAAGGCGACTTCTCTTCGTAAAAACACGAGCTACTGAAACGGGGTCCTCTTTCTAGGCCGGATGTAAAGCACTAACAAAGGAACAGGACATAAAAACCAGGCAGTATACCGTATCACATCTATTACCTAGGTCCTACTCATAACAGTGTACATACAATGATATTTAGTATATAGAGAAACAGAGATACAGAATTAACACTTGGCTTCACAGAATAATCATATGCACTACAATTATCACACAGGGAGATTGCGAGTATTCTTTAATGTCACTCGGAAGGTAATTATGCAAATGGGGTTGTTCACTTTATACTATTGTATGGAATTCTTATGTCACTTGGAGGTAATATATAACTGTTGTTGTTCACTTTAAGAATACACGAGGTTGGGAGTCTGGTTTAGGGATATTACTATAAAATAGGTAGGGTGCGGATAGCGACACTCGACACTGTCACCTGGTCACGGAGACACGTACACTTAACCTTCGACTCGCCCGTGCTCCTACCTCTAGACTCACAGAAAACTCCCTGGTTCCTTTTTATGGGGAGGGACTAAGACAATTCACAAAATGCACTTTCTGCCCTGGTAACACTAGATTCTTGTGGGCCACTGTTTACTATATTTTCTTGGGTAGTCACTGTCACTGTTTTCCTCTGTTTCCTGGTTACTGTCACTGTCAATGTTTCACTCTGTTTCCTGGGTATAGTCACTGTCACTGTTGCACTTTAGGGTACAGGGAGGCTCTCCCGTGTGGGGGCCTCGACCTGAAAGGCGGCCCTCGTCTTAGGGCCGCGCCTGTGGGGTGCAGGGAGGCCTTTTGGTCTGGGGGCCTCGACCTGATAGGTGGCCCTGAGGACTGGGGCCGAACAGCCTGAGTAGTCGGGCCTGTTTCCTCCGACTCCGGGGAGTGAGGGAGCCTGGATCGCCTTCGTCGTGGGTTGTGGAGTCGAGCCTGGGCGTCCTGGGACTGCGGGTACCAAGAGGGAGAGGCGCCTTCAGGACTGGACTGCGGCAGCGTCTCCTACAGGGCTCCGGAAGGAACAAGGAACTCCCGGGTGTGGGCGGTAAGTCCGCTATCGGGCCTTGCCACCACTCTAATGTCTCCTCCGGGGCTATATTCCCGGATGGCGACGATGGGCTCCCCGAAGGGAATGAGGCTAGAGGAGGACTCACGTTGCCCGTGGTCTCTCAAGTGTGTCTGGAGGCCGGAGCCGGAGATCTCTTTCCCCTACTACACACCTTGGCTGTAGCCGTGAACTTGCCCGGCGTACGGGGGACACCTATAGGGTGATTGGGGTCGCCCTTTCGCCTCGGCTCGGGACCGCCGGCGTGGTGTTCCTCCTGTAGTAGGAGACAAGCTGGAGGGAGGGACACAGAGGCCGCACTCTCTCCAATACGGACTGATCCTACCTTCAGGGAATTCTCTACCCTGGTACATGCCCCGGCCGGAGCCGAGTGTCTGCCCATATGGAAGACAACTACCGGGCGAACTGGTTTGCCTGCACGCTGCGGCTGGGTACCGTCCACGGGGTGTCGCTTCCGTAATAGGAAAGTACTACACGTACGGCAGCAGGGGCTCCTTACCCTGGTCCGTATTCTGGCCGTAGCCAAAGAACAGCAGGAGAGGGATGCACTAAGGCAACTCTCTGTCCCTGGTGTGTTAAGGCCGGAGCCTGGGGTCCCCTTCCCCTTTACACACTCTATTAGGTCGTAGCCTAGGTTTGTCTTTCTCTTTTCACTTTAGGCCATAGCCTTGGGCCTCTCCTGCCCTTGGGCCTCCTGCCCTAGAAGGTGTAACAAAGCCGTCAATACGGTGTTAATTGGGACTGATTTAATATCAGTCCCACCCCTATTCTGTCAATCACTGCTCCGCCCGCACAGTAGTTCACTTCCCCTGATCACCTGGGGTTGGGGCACTTGCGGGGAATAGGGACCCAGGGCCGTGATGCCCTGATGACCCTCTTGCCCGGGGTCACTAACCTCACTGGTGTGTCCTCCTGGGGTGGTGGTGGGGTGGCGGCTCGGTGGTGGTAAGGGGGGTGGTGAGGTGGGAGGTCCTGCCGAGGGCACGGCGGGCTTTTTACCACCCTCCGCGTTGTTGAAGTCACGGCCCCGTGACTGGAGGTGGTAGGTGGTGGAGGTGGATATCTGGTAGGCTGGGGTAAGGTGTTGGGTGAGGCTGACCCAGTAAGTGGTGTAGGTGTTAGGCTCCTGATGGGGGTTGAGAGTGAGCCGGAGGGAGGATGGATGGTCGGTCTGGCATAGGAGTCGGAGAAGGTGGTGGGTCCCTCGGATTCTGATGGGTGGGCGGTCGTGGTGGCGCCATAGCACCCTCTCAATTTTTGTTTCTGGTTGTTTGGTGGTGGGCGTAGCAGGCGGTGATTGAGAGGGGTGGGTTGGAGGAGGTGGGGTGGTTGGTGAAGGATCAGAATCGGAGGAAGGTGGTGGTTGGTCAGGCAAGGGTGACGTGGGGGAAGGGGTTTGTGGGTATGGTGAGGTTGAGGGTGGGGTGGGGGAGGTGAGCGAGAAGAGGGAGGCAGGTGAGGGTGAGGAGGAGGATGGTGTGTTAGAAAAGGCAAATGAGTTGGCTGTGTAGGTTGGAAAAATGAGTGGCGGGGATGTGATGGTGGTGGGTGGTGCGGGGTGGTAGGTGGGAGGGAGTAGACAGGAGGAGGCACTTTTGGGAAGTAGGTTTGGGAAAGATGAGGTAAGGGTTCTAGGAGGCCTGCGAAGGGGGAGGCAGGCTTTGTGTTGGGGAGGAATAGGAAGGGGGGAGGCAGTAGTAGTGGAGAAAGTGGTGTGTGAGGTGGGAGGGTTAGGAATAGTGGTAGGAATGGAGGAGGGCAAAATAGAAGAGATAGTGGGAGGAGAGGAAATGGAGGTAGCCCCTGTCATTACGGTGAGATTCAGGGGCAGTGGGGGGGGGGCGCCTTCTGTGACTTCCTCGTTTCATTTTTCTTCTTTGAGGCTTGGGGCAATTGGCGTATGGTGTGGAGGCTTGTGGGCGCTCTTGTTTTGTTTTGCTGACCAGGGCAGCTTTTAGCTGCTCACGAATGTCGTGGATTGGGCACTCAGGGCAGCAAGGAGTAAATTCCCAAGGATTTACAGGGATGAGATCCATGGGGAATTGGTTGATGATGCCGATGCGTTTGGGGGAGGAGTGGACGGTTAGAAGGCGCCTTATTAAGTTGATTTGTTTATCCAGGTCTCCCGTCGGTTCATGTATTATGAAGTGGTTTTTAATGAAATCGGGGAGGATCCTGAGGAGTTTGTGGAATATGAGTTGTTCGCAGGTTTTTGTGTCTGTGCCCGGGTACGCAGTGGCGACGAGCCGCCTAGCCTGGATGAAGGTGTCATCGAGGATTCCGTTGTATGTGAGGGCGTCTAGTTCTGACAAGGGTACAACTGTGAACAGAGATGGTGTCGCCGCCTGTTTCACAATTTGTTTGAATTGATCCCATTTTAGTCTCTGGACGATTTTGGGAGTGACAGTGGCGATTATTCTCCCCAGGTTAGGTAGTGTGACTGCAATCTTTTCTCTGTCTGAGTCGAACCCTATGTCTAGGAGGGGTTTGACCATATCCAAATATGCCTCTATGTTGCACAGGTCCGGGTTGAACCTCGGCAATTGGATGTGTGGTTTGGCTGCCATTGTGTAAGTTTGCTTTCTTCGTTCCTCCGTGCTTTTACTCGGATCCAGAACCACCGCTTGCCACCAGTGTAATGCTGTGTTTTTAAGGCGACTTCTCTTCGTAAAAACACGAGCTACTGAAACGGGGTCCTCTTTCTAGGCCGGATGTAAAGCACTAACAAAGGAACAGGACATAAAAACCAGGCAGTATACCGTATCACATCTATTACCTAGGTCCTACTCATAACAGTGTACATACAATGATATTTAGTATATAGAGACACAGAGATGCAGAATTAACACTTGGCTTCACAGAATAATCATATGCACTACAATTATCACACAGGGAGATTGCGAGTATTCTTTAATGTCACTCGGAAGGTAATTATGCAAATGGGGTTGTTCACTTTATACTATTGTATGGAATTCTTATGTCACTTGGAGGTAATATATAACTGTGGTTGTTCACTTTAAGAATACACGAGGTCAGGAGTCTTGTTTAGGGATATTACTATAAAAAAGGTAGGGTGCGGATAGCGACACTCGACACTGTCACCTGGTCACGGAGACACGTACACTTAACTTTCGACTCGCCCGCGCTCCTACCTCTAGACTCACAGAAAACTACCTGGTTCCTTATTATGGGGAGGGACTAAGACAATTCACAAAATGCACTTTCTGCCCTGGTAACACTAGATTCTTGTGGGCCACTGTTTACTATATTTTCTTGGGTAGTCACTGTCACTGTTTTCCTCTGTTTCCTGGTTACTGTCACTGTCAATGTTTCACTCTGTTTCCTGGGTATAGTCACTGTCACTGTTGCACTTACTGTACAGGGAGGCTCTCCCGTGTGGGGGCCTCGACCTGAAAGGCGGCCCTCGTCTTAGGGCCGCGCCTGTGGGGTGCAGGGAGGCCTTTTGGTCTGGGGGCCTCGACCTGATAGGTGGCCCTGAGGACTGGGGCCGAACAGCCGGAGTAGTCGGGCCTGTTTCCTCCGACTCCGGGGAGTGAGGGAGCCTGGATCGCCTTCGTCGTGGGTTGTGGAGTCGAGCCTGGGCGTCCTGGGACTGCGGGTACCAAGAGGGAGAGGCGCCTTCAGGACTGGACTGCGGCAGCGTCTCCTACAGGGCTCCGGAAGGAACAAGGAACTCCCGGGTGTGGGCGGTAAGTCTGCTATCGGGCCTTGCCACCACTCTGTCTCCTCCGGGGCTACATTCCCGGATGGCGACGACGGGCTCCCCTAAGGGAAAGAGGCTACAGGAGGACTCACGTTGCCCGTGGTCTCTCGAGTGTGTCTGGAGGCCAGAGCCGGGGATCTCTTTCCCCTATTACACACCTTGGCTGTAGCCGTGAACTTGCCCGGCGTACGTGGGACACCTATAGGGTCATTGGGGTCGCCCTTTCGCCTCGGCTCGGGACTGCCGGCGTGGTGATCCTCCCGCAGTAGGAGACAAGCCAGAGGGAGGGACACAGAGGCCGCACTCTCTCCAATACGGACTGATCCTACCTTCAGGGAATTCTCTACCTTGGTACGTGCCCCGGCCGGAGCCGAGTGTCTGCCCATACGGAAGACAACTACCGGGCGAACTGGTTCGCCCGCACGCTGCGGCTGGGTACCGTCCACGGGTTGTCGCTTTCGTAATAGGAAAGTACTACACGTACGGCAGCAGGGGCTCCTTACCCTGGTCCGTATTCTGGCCGTAGTCAAAGAACAGCAGGTTAGGGATGCACTAAGGCAACTCTCTCTCCCTGGTGTGTTAAGGCTGGAGCCTGGAGTCCCCTTCCCCTTTACATACTCTCTTAGGCCGTAGCCTAGGTTTGTCTTTCTCTTTTCACTTTTTGTTAGGCCGTAGCCTTGGGCCTCCTGCCCTAGAGGGTGTAACAAAGCCGTCAATCCGGTGTTACCTGGGACTGATTTAATTTCAGTCCCACCCGTATTCTGTCGATCACTGCTCCGCCTGCACAGTAGTTCACTTCCCCTGATCACCTGGGGTTGGAGCACTTGCGGGAAATAGGGACCCAGGGCCGTGATGCCCTTAAGACACTCTTGCCTGGGGTCACTAACCTCACCGGTGTGTCCTTCTAGGGTGGTGGTGGGGTGGCAGCTCGGTGGTGGTGTGGGGGGTGGTGAGGTGGGAGGTCCTGCAGCGGACACGGTGGGCATTTTACCATCCTCCGCGTTGTTGAAGTCACGGCCCCGTGACTGGAGGTGGTAGGTGGTGGAGGTGGATGTCTGGTGGGCCGGGGTAAGGTGTTGGGTGAAGCTGACCCAGTAAGTGGTGAAGGTGTTAGGCTCCTGATGGGGGTTGAGAGTGAGCCGGAGGGAGGATGGATGGTTGGTCCGGCGTAGGAGTCGGAGAAGGTGGTGGGTCCCTCGGATTCTGATAGGTGGGCGGTCGTGGTGGTGCCATAGCACCCTCTCAATTTTTGTTTCTGGTTGCTTGGTGGTGGGCGTAGCGGGCGGTGATTGAGAGGGGTGGGTTGGAGGAGGTGGGGTGGTTGGTGAAGGATCAGAATCGGAGGAAGGTGGTGGTTGGTCAGGCAAGGGTGACGTGGGGGAAGGGGTTTGTGGGTATGGTGAGGTTGAGGGTGGGGTGGGGGAGGTGAGCGAGGAAAGGGAGGCAGGTGAGGGTGAGGAGGAGGATGGTGTGATAGGGAAGGCGAATGAGTTGGCTGTGTAGGTGGGAAAAATGAGTGGCGGGGATGTGATGGTGGTGGGTGGTGCGGGGTGGTAGGTGGGAGGGAGTAGACAGGAGGAGGCAGTTTTGGGAAGTAGGTTTGGGAAAGATGAGGTAAGGGTTCTAGGAGGCCTGCGAATGGGGAGGCAGACTTTGTGTTGGGGAGGAATAGGAAGGCGGGAGGCGGTAGTAGTGGAAAAAGTGGTGTGTGAGGTGGGATGGTTAGGAATAGTGGTAGGAATAGGGGAGGGCAAAATAGAAGAGATAGTGGGAGGAGAGGAAATGGAAAGATGACGTTTTCCCCTGTCATCGACTGGGGGAGATGTGAGGTGGCCCCCGTCATTACGGTGAGATGCGGGTCAGTGGGGGGGGCGCCTTCTGTGACTTCCTCGTTTCACTTTTCTTCTTTGAGGCTTGGGGCAATCGGCGTATGGTGGGGAGGCTTGTGGGCGCTCTTGCTTTCTTTTCCTGCCCCGGGCAGCTTTTCGCTGCTCACGAATGTCTTGGATTGGGCACTCAGGGCAGCAAGGAGTAAATTCCCAAGGATTTACAGGGATGAGATCCGTGGGGAATTGGTTGATGATGCCGATGCGTTTGGGTAAGAAGTGGACAGTTAGAAGGCGCGTTATTAAGTTGATTTGTTTATCCAGGTCTCCCGTCGGTTCATGTATTATGAAGTGGTTTTTAATAAAATCGGGGAGGATCCTGAGGAGTTTGTGGAATATGAGTTGTTCCCGGGTTTTTGCGTCTGTGCCCGGGTACGCAGCGGTGACGAGCCGCCTAGCCTGGATGAAGGTGTCATCGAGGATTCCGTCGTATGTGAGGGCGTCCAGTTCCGACAAGGCTACAACTGTGCCCAGAGATGGTGTCGCCAACTGTTTAACAATTTGTTTGAATTGATCCCATTTTAGTCTCGGGACGATTTTGGGAGTGACAGTGGCGATTATTTTCCCCAGGTTAGGTAGTGTGACTGCAATCTTTTCTCGTTTGAGTCGAACCCTATGTCTAGGAGGGGTTTGACCATATCCAAATATACCTCTATGTCGCACAGGTCCTGGTTGAACCTCGGCAATTGGATGTGTGGTTTGGCTGCCATTGTGTGAGTTTCCTTTCTTCATTCCTCCGTGCTTTTACTCGGATCCAGAACCACCGGTTGCCAGCAGTGTAATGCTGTGTTTTTAAGGCGACTTCTTGTCGTAAAAACACTAGCTACTGACGCGGGGGTCCTCTTTCTAGACCGGAAGTAAAGCACTAACAAAGGAACAGGACATAAAAACCAGGCAGTATACCGCATCACATCTATTACCTAGGTCCTACTCATAACAGTACATAAAGAATGATATTTAGGATACAGAGACACAGAGATGCAGAATTAACACTTGGCTTCACAGAATAATCATATGCACTACAATTATCACACAGGGAGATTGAGAGTATTCTTTAATGTCACTCGGAAGGTAATTATGCAAATGGGGTTGTTCACTTTATACTATTGTATGGAATTCTTATGTCACTTGGAGGTAATATATAACTGTGGTTGTTCACTTTAAGAATACACGAGGTTGGGAGTCTGGTTTAGGGGTATTACTATAAAGGAGGTAGGGTGCGGACGGCGACACTCGACACTGTCACCTGGTCACGGAGACACATACTCTTAACTTTCGACTCGCCCACGCTCCTACCTCTAGACTCACAGAAAACTCCCTGGTTCCTTATTATGGGGAGGGACTAAGACAATTCACAAAATGCACTTTCTGCCCTGGTAACACTAGATTCTAGTGGGCCACTGTTTATAATATTTTCTTGGGTAGTCACTGTCACTGTTTTCCTCTGTTTCCTGGTTACTGTCACTGTCACTGTTTCCCTCTGTTTCCTGGGTATAGTCACTGTCACTGTTGCACTTTAGGGTACAGGGAGGCTCTCCCGTGTGGGGGCTCGACCTGAGAGGCGGCCCTCGTCTTAGGGCCGCGCCTGTGGGGTGCAGGGAGGCCCTTTGGTCTGGGGGCCTCGACCTGATAGGTGGCCCTGAGGACTGGGGCCGAACAGCTGGAGTAGTTGAGCCTGTTTCCTCCGACTCCGGGGAGTGAGGGAGCCTGGATCGCCTTCGTCGTGGGTTGTGGAGTCGAGCCTGGGCGTCCAGGGACTGCGGGTACCAAGAGGGAGAGGCGCCGACAGGACTGGACTGCGGCAGCGTCTCCTACGGGGCTCCGGCAGGAACAAGGAACTCCCAGGTATGGGCGGTAAGTCTGCTATCGGGCCATGCCACCAGTCTAATGTCTCCTCCGGGGCTATATTCCTGGATGGCGACGATAGGCTCTCCGAAGGGAAACAGGCTAGAGAAGGACTCACGTTGTCCGTGGTCTCTCGAGTGTGTCTGGAGGCTGGAGCCGGGGATCTCTTTCCCCTATTACACACCTTGGCTGTAGCCGTAAACTTGCCCGGCGTACGGGGGACACCTATAGGGTGATTGGGGTCGCCCTTTCGCCTCGGTTCGGGACCGCTGGCGTGGTGTTGATCCCGTAGTAGGAGACAAGCTGGAGGGAGGGACACAGAGGCCGCACTCTCTCCAATACGGACTGATCCTACCTTCAGGGAATTCTCTACCCTGGTACGTGCCCCGGCCAGAGCCGAGTGTCTGCCCATAGGGAAGACAACTACCGGGCGAACTGGTTCGCCCGCACGCTGCGGCTGGGTACTGTCCACGGGGTGTCGCTTCCGTAATAGGAAAGTACTACACGTACGGCAGCAGGGGCTCCTTACCCTGGTCCGTATTCTGGCCGTAGCCAAAGAACAGCAGGAGAAGGATGCACTAAGGCAACTCTCTCTCCCTGGTGTGGTAAGGTCGGAGCCTGGAGTCCCCTTCCCCTTTACACACTCTATTAGGCCGTAGCCTAGGTTTGTCTTTCTCTTTTCACTTTTTGTTAGGCCGTAGCCTTGGGCCTCCTGCCCTAGAGGGTGTAACAAAGCCGTCAATACGGTGTTACCTGGGACTGATTTAATTTCAGTCCCACCCCTATTCTGCCGATCACTACTCCGCCTGCACAGTAGTTCACTTCCCCTGATCACCTGGGTTTGGAGCACTTGCGGGGAATAGGGACCCAGGGCCATGATGCCCTGATGACCCTCTTGCCCGGGGTCACTAACCTCACCGGTGTGTCCTCCTGGGGTGGTGGTGGGGTGGCGGCTCGGTGGTGGTGTGGGGGGTGGTGAGGTGGGAGGTCCTGCGGCGGGCACGGCGGGCATTTTACCACCCTCCGCGTTGTTGAAGTCACGGCCCCGTGACTGGAGGTGGTAGGTGGTGGAGGTGGATGTCTGGTGGGCCGGGGTAAGGTGTTGGGTGAGGCTGACCCAGTAAGTGGTGAAGGTGTTAGGCTCCTGATGGGATTTGAGAGTGAGTCGGAGGGAGGATGGATGGTCGGTCCGGCGTTGGAGTCGGAGAAGGTGGTGGGTCCCTCGGATTCTGATGGGTGGGCGGTTGTGGTTGAGCCATAGCACCCTCTCAATTTTTGTTTCTGGTTGTTTGGTGGTGGGCGTAGCGGCCGGTGATTGAGAGGGGTGGGTTGGAGGAGGTGGGGTGGTTGTTAAGGATCAGAATCGGAGGAAGGTGGTGGTTGGTCAGGCAAGGGTGACGTGGGGGAAGGGGTTTGTGGGTATGGCGAGGTTGAGGGTGGGGTGGGGGAGGTGAGCGAGGAAAGGGAGGCAGGTGAGGGTGAGGAGGAGGATGGTGTGAAAGGGAAGGCGAATGAGTTGGCTGTGTAGGTGGGAAAAATGAGTGGCGGGGATGTGATGGTGGTGGGTGGTGCGGGGTGGTAGGTGGGAGGGAGTAGACAGGAGGAGGCAGTTTTGGGAAGTAGGTTTGGGAAAGATGAGGTAAGGGTTCTAGGAGGCCTGCGAAGGGGGAGGCAGGCTTTGTGTTGGGGAGGAATAGGAAGGGGGAAGGCGGTAATAGTGGAGAAAGTGGTGTGTGAGGTGGGAGGGTTAGGAATAGTGGTAGGAATAGGGGAGGGCAAAATAGAAGAGATAGTGGGAGGAGAGGAAATGGAAAGATGACGTTTTCCCCTGTCATCGACTGGGGGAGATGTGAGGTGGCCCCCGTCATTACGGTGAGATGCGGGGGCAGTGGGGGGGCGCCTTCTGTGACTTCCTCGTTTCACTTTTCTTCTTTGAGGCTTGGGGCAATCGGCGTATGGTGGGGAGGCTTGTGGGCGCTCTTGTTTTGTTTTGCTGCCCCGGGCAGCTTTTAGCTGCTCACGAATGTCGTGGATTGGGCACTCAGGGCAGCAAGGAGTAAATTCCTAAGGATTTACAGGGATGACATCCATAGGGAATTGGTTGATGATGCCGATGCGTTTGGGGGAGGAGTGGACGGTTAGAAGGCGCCTTATTAAGTTGATTTGTTTATCCAGGTCTCCCGTCGGTTCATGTATTATGAAGTGGTTTTTAATGAAATCAGGGAGGATCCTGAGGAGTTTGTGGAATATGAGTTGTTCCCGGGTTTTTGCGTCTGTGCCCGGGTACGCAGCAGTGACGAGCCGCCTAGCCTGGATGAAGGTGTCATCGAGGATTCCGTCGTATGTGAGGGCGTCTAGTTCCGACAAGGCTACAACTGTGCCCAGAGATGGTGTCGCTGCCTGTTTCACAATTTGTTTGAATTGATCCCATTTTAGTCTCGGGACGATTTTGGGAGTGACAGTGGCGATTATTTTCCCCAGGTTAGGTAGTGTGACTGCAATCTTTTCTCTGTCTGAGACGAACCCTATGTCTAGGAGGGGTTTGACCATATCCAAATATACCTCTATGTCACACAGGTCAGGGTTGAACCTCGGCAATTGGATGTGTGGTTTGGCTGCCATTGTGTAAGTTTCCTTTCTTCGTTCCTCTGTGCTTTTACTCGGATCGAGAACCACCTCTTGCCAGCAGTGTAATGCTGTGTTTTTAAAGCGACTTCTTTTCGTAAAAACACTAGCTACTGACGCGGGGGTCCTCTTTCTAGACCGGAAGTAAAGCACTAACAAAGGAAAAGGACATAAAAACCAGGCAGTATACCGTATCACATCTATTACCTAGGTCCTACACATAACAGTACACATAGAATGATATTTAGGATAGTGAGACACAGAGATGCAGAATTATCACTTGGCTTCACAGAATAATCATATGCACTACAATTATCACACAGGGAGATTGCGAGTATCCTTTAATGTCACTCGGAAGGTAATTATGCAAATGGGGTTGTTCACTTTATACTATTGTATGGAATTCTTATGTCACTTGGAGGTAATATGTAACTGTGGTTGTTCACTTTAATAATACACGAGGTTGGGAGTCTGGTTTAGGGATATTACTATAATGGAGGTAGGGTGTGGATGTCGACACTCGACACTGTTACCTGGTCACGGAGACACCTACACTTAAATTTGACTCGCCCGCGCTCCTACCTCTAGACTCACAGAAAACTCCCTGGTTCCTTATTATGGGGAGGGACTAAGACAATTCACAAAATGCACTTTCTGCCCTGGTAACACTAGATTCTAGTGGGCCACTGTTTATAATATTTTCTTGGGTAGTCACTGTCACTGTTTTCCTCTGTTTCCTGGTTACTGTCACTGTCACTGTTTCCCTCTGTTTCCTGGGTATAGTCACTGTCACTGTTGCACTTTAGGGTACAGGGAGGCTCTCCCATGTGGGGGCCTCGACCTGAGAGGCGGCCCTCGTCTTAGGGCCACGCCGGTGGGGTGCAGGGAGGTCCTTTGGTCTGGGGGCCTCGACCTGATAGGTGGCCCTGAGGACTGGGGCCGAACAGCCGGAGTAGTCGGGCCTGTTTCCTCCGACTCCGGGGAGTGAGGGAGCCTGGATCGCCTTCGTCGTGTGTTGTGGAGTCGAGCCTGGGCGTCCTGGGACTGCGGGTACCAAGAGGGAGAGGCGCCGTCAGGACTGGACTGCGGCAGCGTCTCCTACGGGGCTCCGGCAGGAACAAGGAACTCCCGGGTGTGGGCGGTAAGTCCACTATCGGGCCTTGCCACCACTCTAATGTCTCCTCCGGGGCTATATTCCCTGATTGTGACGACGGGTTCCCCGAAGGGAAAGAGGCTAGAGGAGGACTCACGTTGCCCATGGTCTCTCGAGTGTGTCTGGAGGCCGGAGCCTGGGATCTCTTTCCCCTATTACACACCTTGGCTGTAGCCGTGAACTTGCCCGGCGTACGGGGGACACCTATAGGGTGATTAGGGTCGCCCTTTCGCCTCGGCTCGGGACCGCCGGCGTGGTGTTCCTCCTGAAGTAGGAGACAAGCTGGAGGGAGGGACACAGAGGCCGCACTCTCTCCAATACGGACTGATCCTACCTTCAGGGAATTCTCTACCCTGGTACGTGCCCCGGCCGGAGTCGAGTGTCTGCTCATACGGAAGACAACTACTGGGCGAACTGGTTCGCCCGCACGCTGCGGCTGGGTACAGTCCACGGGTTGTCGCTTCCATAATAGGAAAGTACTACACATACGGCAGTAGAGGCTCCTTACCCTTGTCCGTATTCTGGCCGTAGTCAAAGAACAGCAGGGGAGGGATGCACTAAGGCATCTTTCTCTCCCTGGTGTGTTAAGGCCGGAGCCTGGAGTCCCCTTCCCCTTTTCACACTCTATTAGGCCGTAGCCTAGGTTTGTCTTTCTCTTTTCACTTTTTGTTAGGCCGTAGCCTTGGGACTCCTGCCCTTGGGCCTCCTGCCCTAGAGGGTGTAACAAAGCCGTCAATACGGTGTTACCTGGGACTGATTTAATTTTAGTCCCACCCGTATTCTGTCGATCACTGCTCCGCCCGCACAGTAGTTCACTTCCCCTGATCACCTGGGGTTGGGGCACTTGCAAGGAATAGGGACCCAGGGCCGTGATGCCCTGATGACCCTCTTGCCCAGGGTCACTAACCTCACCGGTGTGTCCTCCTGGGGTGGTGGTGGGGTGGCGGCTCGGTGGTGGTGTGGGGGGTGGTGTGGGGGGAGGTCCTGCAGCTGGCACGGCGGGCATTTTACCACCCTCCGCGTTGTAGAAGTCACGACCCCGTGACTGGAGGTGGTAGGTAGTGAAGGTGGATGTCTGGTGGGCCGGGATGAGGTGTTGGGTGAGGCTGGCCCAGTGGGTGGTGAAGGTGTTAGGCTCCTGATGGGGGTTGAGAGTGAGCCGGAGGGAGGATGGATGGTCGGTCCGGCGTAGGAGTCGGAGAAGGTGGTGGGTCCCTCGGATTCTGACCGATGGGCGGTCGTGGTGGCGCCATAGCACCCTCTCAATTTTTGTTTCTGGTTGTAAGGTGTTGGTGGTGGGCATAGCGGGCGGTGATTGAGAGTGGTGGGTTGGAGGAGGTGGGGTGGTTGGTGAAAGATCGGAATCAGAGAAAGGTGGTGGTGGGTCAGGCAAGGGTGACGTGGGGGAAGGGGTTTGTGGGTATGGTGAGGTTGAGGGTGGGGTGGGGGAGGTGAGCGAGGAAAGAAAGGCAGGTGAGGGTGAGGAGGAGGATGGTGTGATAGGGAAGGCGAATGAGTTGGCTGTGTAGGTGGGAAAAATGAGTGGCGGGGATGTGATGGTGGTGGGTGGTGCGGGGTGGTAGGTGGGAGGGAGTAGACAGGAGGAGGCAGTTTTGGGAAGTGGGTTTGGGAAAGATGGGGTAAGGGTTCTAGGAGGCCTGCGAATGGGGAGGCAGAGTTTGTGTTGGGGAGGAATAGGAAGGCGGGAGGCGGTAGTAGTGGAGAAAGTGGTGTGTGAGGTGGGAGGGTTAGGAACAGTGGTAGGAATAGGGGAGGGCAAAATAGAAGAGATAGTGGGAGGAGAGGAAATGGAAAGATGACGTTTTCCGCCGTCATCGACTGGGGGAGATGTGAGGTGGACCCCGTCATTACGGTGAGATGCGGGGTCAGTGGGGGGTCCTTCTGTGACTTCCTCGTTTCACTTTTCTTCTTTGAGGCTTGGGGCAATCGGCGTATGGTGGGGAGGCTTGTGGGCGCTCTTGTTTTGTTTTGCTGCCCCAGGCAGCTTTTAGCTGCTCACGAATGTCGTGGATTGGGCACTCAGGGCAGCAAGGAGTAAATTCCCAAGGATTTACAGGGATGAGATCCGTGGGGAATTGGTTGATGATGCCGATGCGTTTGGGGGAGGAGTGGACGGTTAGAAGGCGCCTTATTAAGTTGATTTGTTTATCCAGGTCTCCCGTCGGTTCATGTATTATGAAGTGGTTTTTAATGAAATCGGGGAGGATCCTGAGGAGTTTGTGGAATATGAGTTGTTCCCGGGTTTTTGCGTCTGTGCCCGGGTACGCAGCGGTGACGAGCCGCCTAGCCTGGATGAAGGTGTCATCGAGGATTCCGTCGTATGTGAGGGCGTCTAGTTCCGACAAGGCTACAACTGTGCCCAGAGATGGTGTCGCCGCCTGTTTCACAATTTGTTTGAATTGATCCCATTTTAGTCTCGGGACGATTTTGGGAGTGACAGTGGCGATTATTTTCCCCAGGTTAGGTAGTGTGACTGCAATCTTTTCTCTGTCTGAGTCGAACCCTATGTCTAGGAGGGGTTTGACCATGTCTAAATATACCTCTATGTCGCACTGGTCCGGGTTGAACCTCGGCAATTGGATGTGTGGTTTGGCTGCCATTGTGTAAGTTTCCTTTCTTCGTTCCTCCGTGCTTTACTCGGATCCAGAACCACCGCTTGCCACCAGTGTAATGCTGTGTTTTTAAGGCGACTTCTCGTCGTAAAAACACGAGCTACTGAAACGGGGGTCCTCTTTCTAGACCGGATGTAAAGCACTAACAAAGGAACAGGACATAAAAACCAGGCAGTATACCGTATCACATCTATTACCTAGGTCCTACTCATAACAGTACACATAGAATGATATTTAGGATACAGAGACACAGAGATACAGAATTAACACTTGGCTTCACAGAATAATCATATGAACTACAATTATCACACAGGGAGATCGCGGGTATTCTTTAATGTCACTCGGAAGGTAATTATGCAAATGGGGTTGTTCACTTTATACTATTGTATGGAATTCTTATGTCACTTCAGGATAATATATAACTGTGGTTGTTCACTTTAAGAATTCACGAGATTGGGAGTCTGGTTTAGAGGATATTACTATAATAGAGGTAGGGTGCGGATGGCGACACTCGACACTGTCACCTGGTCACGAAGACACCTACACTTAATTTTCAACTCGCCCGCGCACCTACCTCTAGACTCACAGAAAACTCCCTGGTTCCTTATTATGGGGAGGGACTAAGACATTTCACAAAATGCACTTTCTGCCCTGGTAACACTAGATTCTAGTGGGCCACTGTTTACAATATTTTCTTGGGTAGTCACTGTCACTGTTTTCCTCTGGGTCACTGTCACTGTCACTGTCCTTCCCTCTGTTTCCTGGGTATAGTCACTGTCACTGTTGCACTTACTGTACAGGGAGGCTCTCCTGTGTGGGGGCCTCGACCTGAGGGGCGGCCCTCGTCTTAGGGCCGCGCTGGTGGGGTGCAGGGAGGCCCTTTGGTCTGGGGGCCTCGACCTGATAGGTGGCCCTCGGGACTGGGGCCGAACAACCTGAGCAGTCGGGCCTGTTTCCTCCGACTCCGGGGAGTGAGGGAGCCTGGATCGCCTTCGTCGTGGGTTGTGGAGTCGAGCCTGGGCGTCCTGGGACTGCGGGTGCTCAGAGGGAGAGGCGCCGTCAGGACTGGACTGCGGCAGCGTCTCCTGTGGGGCTCCGGCAGGAACAAGGAACTCCCGGGTGTGGGCGGTAGGTCTGATATCGGGCCTTGCCACCACTCTAATGTCTCCTCCGGGCCTATATGCCCGGATGGCGACGAAGGGCTCCCCGAAGGGAAAGAGGCTAGAGGAAGACTCACGTTGCCCGTGGTCCCTTGAGTGTGTCTGGAGGCCTGAGCAGGGGATCTCCTTCCCCTATTGTGCACCTTGGCTGTAGCCGTGAACTTGCCTGGCGTACGGGGGACACCTATAGGGTGATTGGGGTCGCCCTTTCGCCTCGGCTCGGTACCGCCGGCGTGGTGTTCCTCCTGTAGTAGGAGACAAGCCGGAGGGAGGGACACAGAGGCCACACTCTCTCCAATACGGACAGATCCTACCTTCAGGGAATTCTCTACCCTGGTACGTGCCCCGGCCGGAGCTGAGTGTCTGCCCGTACGGAAGACAACTACCGGGCGAACTGGTTCGCCCGCACGCTGCGGCTGGGTACCGTCCACGGGGTGTCGCTTCCGTAATAGGAAAGCGCTACACGTACGGTAGCAGGGTCTCCTTACCCTGGACCATATTCTGGCCGTAGCCAAAGAACAGCAGGAGAGGGATGCACTAAGGCAACTCTCTCTCCCTGGTGTGTTAAGGCCGGAGCCTGGGGTCACCTTCCCCTTTACACACTCTGTTAGGCCGTAGCCTAGGTTTGTCTTTCTCTTTTCACTTTTTGTTAGGCCATAGCCTTGGGCCTCCTGCCCTTGGGCCTCCTGCCCTAGAGGGTGTAACAAGACTGTCAATACGGTGTTACCTGGGACTGATTTAATTTCAGTCCCACCCCTATTCTGACGA
The DNA here is from genome assembly GCF_032717465.1 of Coenobita brevimanus. Taxonomy (NCBI): domain Eukaryota; kingdom Metazoa; phylum Arthropoda; class Malacostraca; order Decapoda; family Coenobitidae; genus Coenobita; species Coenobita brevimanus. Next base: position 20,145,661 of record NC_137029.1, on the reverse strand, counting down.
TCACTACCCCGCCCGCACAGTAGTTCGGTTCCCCTGATCACCTGGGGTTGGGGCACTTGCTGGGAATAGGGGCTCAGGGCCGTGATGCCCTGATGACCCTCTTCCCTGGGGTCACTAACCTCACCGGTGTGTCCTCCTGGGGTGGTGGTGGGGTGGCGGCTCCCGGGTGGTGTGGGGGGGGGTGAGGTGGGAGGTCCTGCAGCAAGCACGGTGGGCATTTTACCACCCTACGCGTTGTTGAAGTCACAGCCCCGTGACTGGAGGTGGTAGGTGGTGGAGGTGGATGTCTGGTAGGCCGGGATGAGGTGTTGGGTGAGGCTGACCCAGTGGGTGGTGAAGGTGTTAGGCTCCTGATGGGGGTTGAGAGTGAGCCGGAGGGAGGATGGATGGTTGGTCCGGCGTAGGTCGGAGAAGGTGGTGGGTCCCTCGGATTCTGACAGGTGGGCGGTTGTGGCGGCGCCATAGCACTCTCTCAATTTTTGTTTCTGGTTGTAAGGTGTTGGTGGTGGGCGTAGCGGGCGGTGATTGAGAGTGGCGGGTTGGAGGAGGTGGGGTGGTTGGTGAAGGATCAGAATCGGAGGAAGGTGGTGGTGGGTCAGGCAAGGGTGACGTGGGGGAAGGGGTTTGTGGGTATGGTGAGGTTGAGGGTGGGGTGGGGGAGGTGAGCGAGGAAAGGGAGGCAGGTGAGGGTGAGGAGGAGGATGGTGTGATAGGGAAGGCGATTGAGTTGGCTGTGTAGGTGGGAAAAATGAGTGGTGGGGATGTGGTGGTGGTGGGTGGTGCGGGGTGGTAGGTGGGAGGGAGTAGACAGGAGGAGGCAGTTTTGGGAAGTGGGTTTGGGAAAGATGGGGTAAGGGTTCTAGGAGGCCTGCAAAGGGGGAGGCAGGCTTTGTGTTGGGGAGGAATAGGAAGAGGGGAGGCGGTAGTAGTGGAGAAAGTGGTGTGTGAGGTGGGAGGGTTAGGAACAGTGGTAGGAATAGGGGAGGGCAAAATAGAAGAGATAGTGGGAGGAGAGGAAATGGAAAGATGACGTTTTCCGCCGTCATCGACTGGGGGAGATGTGAGGTGGCCCCCGTCATTACGGTGAGCTGCGGGTTCAGGGGGGGGGGGTCCTTCTGTGACTTCCTCGTTTCACTTTTCTTCTTTGAGGCTTGGGGCAATCGGCGTATGGTGGGGAGGCTTGTGGGCGCTCTTGTTTTGTTTTGCTGCCCCGGGCAGCTTTTAGCTGCTCACGAATGTCGTGGATTGGGCACTCAGGGCAGCAAGGAGTAAATTCCCAAGGATTAACAGGGATGAGATCCGTGGGGAATTGGTTGATGATGCCGATGCGTTTGGGGGAGGAGTGGACGGTTAGAAGGCACCTTATTAAGTTGATTTGTTTATCCAGGTCTCCCGTCGGTTCATGTATTATGAAGTGGTTTTTAATGAAATCGGGGAGGATCCTGAGGAGTTTGTGGAATATGAGTTGTTCCCGGGTTTTTGCGTCTGTGCCCGGGTACGCAGCGGTGACGAGCCGCCTAGCCTGGATGAAGGTGTCATCGAGGATTCTGTCGTATGTGAGGGCGTCTAGTTCCGACAAGGCTACAACTGTGCCCAGAGATGGTGTCGCCGCCTGTTTCACAATTTGTTTGAATTGATCCCATTTTAGTCTCGGGACGATTTTGGGAGTGACAGTGGCGATTATTTTCCCCAGGTTAGGTAGTGTGACTACAATCTTTTCTCTGTCTGAGTCGAACCCTATGTCTAGGAGGGGTTTGACAATGTCTAAATATACATCTATGTCGCACTGGTCCAGGTTGAACCTCGGCAATTGGATGTGTGGTTTGGCTGCCATTGTGTAAGTTTCCTTTCTTCGTTCCTCCGTGCTTTACTCGGATCCAGAACCACCGCTTGCCACCAGTGTAATGCTGTGTTTTTAAGGCGACTTCTCTTCGTAAAAACACGAGCTACTGAAACGGGGTCCTCTTTCTAGGCCGGATGTAAAGCACTAACAAAGGAACAGGACATAAAAACCAGGCAGTATACCGTATCACATCTATTACCTAGGTCCTACTCATAACAGTGTACATACAATGATATTTAGTATATAGAGAAACAGAGATACAGGATTACACTTGGCTTCACAGAATGATCATATATATTATCACTATTACACAGGGAGATCACGGGTATTCTTTAATGTCACTTGGAAGGTAATTATGCAAATGGGGTTGTTCACTTTATACTATTGTATGGAATTCTTATGTCACTTCAGGATAATATATAACTGTGGTTGTTCACTTTAAGAATTCACGAGATTGGGAGTCTGGTTTAGAGGATATTACTATAATAGAGGTAGGGTGCGGATGGCGACACTCGACACTGTCACCTGGTCACGGAGACACCTACACTTATCTTTCAACTCGCCCGCGCACCTACCTCTAGACTCACAGAAAACTCCCTGGTTCCTTATTATGGGGAGGGACTAAATCATTTGACAAATTACACTTTCTGCCCCGATGACACTAGATTCTAGTGGGCCACTGTTTAATATATTTTCTTGTGTAGTCACTATCACTGTACTCTGTTTCCTGGTCACTGTCACTGTCACTGTCCTTCCCTCTGTTTCCTGGGTATAGTCACTGTCACTGTTGCACTTACTGTCAGGGAGGCTCTCCTGTCTGGGGCCTCGACCTGAGGGGCGGCCCTCGTACTAGGGCCGCGCTGGTGGGGTGCAGGGAGGCCCTTTGGTCTGGGGGCCTCGACCTGATCGGTGGCCCTCGGGACTGGGGCCGAACAACCGGAGCAGTCGGGCCTGTTTCCTCTGCCTCCGGGGAGTGAGGGAGCCTGGATCGCCTTCGTTGTGGGTTGTGGAGTCGAGCCTGGGCGTCCTGGGACTGCGGGTGCTCAGAGGAGAGGCGCCGTCAGGGCTGGACTGCGGCAGCGTCTCCTGTGGGGCTCTGGCAGGGTCAAGGAACTCCAGTGTGGGCGGTAGGTCTGATATCGGGCCTTGCCACCACTCTAATGTCTCCTCCGGGCCTATATGCCCGGATGGCGACGAAGGGCTCCCCGAAGGGAAAGAGGCTAGAGGAAGACTCACGTTGCCCGTGGTCCCTTGAGTGTGTCTGGAGGCCTGAGCAGGGGATCTCTTTCCCCTATTACACACCTTGGCTGTAGCCGTGAACTTGCCTGGCGTACAGGGGACACCTATAGGGTGATCGGGGTCGCCCTTTCGCCTCGGCTCGGGACCGCCAGCGTGGTGTTCCTCCTGTAGTAGGAGACAAGCCGGAGTGAGGGACACAGAGGCCACACTCTCTCCAATACGGACAGATCCTACCTGCAGGGAATTCTCTACCCTGGTACGTGCCCCGGCCGGAGCTGAGTGTCTGCCCATACGGAAGACGACTACCGGGCGAACTGGTTCGCCCGCACGCTGCGGCTGGGTACCGACCACGGGGTGTCGCTTCCGTAATTGGAAAGCGCTACACGTACGGTAGCAGGGTCTCCTTACCCTGGACCGTATTCTGGCCGTAGCCAAAGAACAACTGGAGAGGGATGCACTAAGGCAACTCTCTCTCCCTGGTGTGTTAAGGCCGGAGCCTGGGGTCACCTTCCCCTTTGCACACTCTGTTAGGCTGTAGCCTATGTCTGTCAATCTCTCTTTATTTAGGCCATAGCCTTGGGCCTCCTGCCCTTGGGCCTCCTGCCCTAGAGGGTGTAACAAGACTGTCAATACGGTGTTACCTGGGACTGAATTAACTTCAGTCCCACCCCTGGTCTGACGATCACTACCCCGCCCGCACAGTAGTTCAGTTCCCCTGATCACCTGGGGTTGGGGCACTTGCAGGGAATAGGGACTCAGGGCCGTGATGCCCTGATGACCCTCTTGCCCGGGGTCACTAACCTCACTAGTGTGTCCTCCTGGGGTGGTGGTGGGGTGGCGGCTCACTGGTGGTGTGGGGGGTGGTGAGGTGGGAGGTCCTGCAGCAAGCACGGCGAGCATTTTACCACCCTCTGCGTTGTTGAAGTCACGGCCCCGTGACTGGAGGTGGTAGGTGGTGGAGGTGGATGTCTGGTAGGCCGGGGTGAGGTGTTGGGTGAGGCTGACCCAGTGGGTGGTGAAGGTGTTAGGCTCCTGATGGGGGTTGAGAGTGAGCCGGAGGGAGGATGGATGGTTGGTCCGGCGTAGGAGTCAGAGAAGGTGGTGGGTCCCTCGCATTCTGACAGGTGGGCGGTCGTGGCGGCGCCATAGCACTCTCTCAATTTTTGTTTCTGGTTGTAAGGTGTTGGTGGCGGGCGTAGCGGGCGGTGATTGAGAGTGGCGGGTTGGAGGAGGTGGGGTGGTTGGTGAAGGATCAGAATCGGAGGAAGGTGGTGGTGGGTCAGGCAAGGGTGACGTGGGGGAAGGGGTTTGTGGGTATGGTGAGGTTGAGGGTGGGGTGGGGGAGCTGAGCGAGGAAAGGGAGGCAGGTGAGGGTGAGGAGGAGGATGGTGTGATAGGGAAGGCGATTGAGTGGGCTGTGTAGGTGGGAAAAATGAGTGGTGGGGATGTGGTGGTGGTGGGTGGTGCGGGGTGGTAGGTGGGAGGGAGTAGACAGGAGGAGGCAGTTTTGGGAAGTGGGTTTGGGAAAGATGGGGTAAGGGTTCTAGGAGGCCTGCAAAGGGGGAGGCAGGCTTTGTGTTGGGGAGGAATAGGAAGAGGGGAGGCGGTAGTAGTGGAGAAAGTGGTGTGTGAGGTGGGAGGGTTAGGAACAGTGGTAGGAATAGGGGAGGGCAAAATAGAAGAGATAGTGGGAGGAGAGGAAATGGAAAGATGACGTTTTCCGCCGTCATCGACTGGGGGAGATGTGAGGTGGCCCCCGTCATTACGGTGAGATGCGGGGGCAGTGGGGGGGCGCCTTCTGTGACTTCCTCGTTTCACTTTTCTTCTTTGAGGCTTGGGGCAATCGGCGTATGGTGGGGAGGCTTGTGGGCGCTCTTGTTTTGTTTTGCTGCCCCAGGCAGCTTTTAGCTGCTCACGAATGTCGTGGATTGGGCACTCAGGGCAGCAAGGAGTAAATTCCCAAGGATTTACAGGGATGAGATCCGTGGGGAATTGGTTGATGATGCCGATGCGTTTGGGGGAGGAGTGGACGGTTAGAAGGCGCCTTATTAAGTTGATTTGTTTATCCAGGTCTCCCGTCGGTTCATGTATTATGAAGTGGTTTTTAATGAAATCGGGGAGGATCCTGAGGAGTTTGTGGAATATGAGTTGTTCCCGGGTTTTTGCGTCTGTGCCCGGGTACGCAGCGGTGACGAGCCGCCTAGCCTGGATGAAGGTGTCATCGAGGATTCCGTCGTATGTGAGGGCGTCTAGTTCCGACAAGGCTACAACTGTGCCCAGAGATGGTGTCGCCGCCTGTTTCACAATTTGTTTGAATTGATCCCATTTTAGTCTCGGGACGATTTTGGGAGTGACAGTGGCGATTATTTCCCCCAGGTTAGGTAGTGTGACTGCAATCTTTTCTCTGTCTGAGTCGAACCCTATGTCTAGGAGGGGTTTGACAATGTCTAAATATACATCTATGTCGCACTGGTCCAGGTTGAACCTCGGCAATTGGATGTGTGGTTTGGCTGCCATTGTGTAAGTTTCCTTTCTTCGTTCCTCCGTGCTTTACTCGGATCCAGAACCACCGCTTGCCACCAGTGTAATGCTGTGTTTTTAAGGCGACTTCTCTTCGTAAAAACACGAGCTACTGAAACGGGGTCCTCTTTCTAGGCCGGATGTAAAGCACTAACAAAGGAACAGGACATAAAAACCAGGCAGTATACCGTATCACATCTATTACCTAGGTCCTACTCATAACAGTGTACATACAATGATATTTAGTATATAGAGAAACAGAGATACAGGATTACACTTGGCTTCACAGAATGATCATATATATTATCACTATTACACAGGGAGATCGCGGGTATTCTTTAATGTCACTCGGAAGGTAATTATGCAAATGGGGTTGTTCACTTTATACTATTGTATGGAATTCTTATATCACTTCAGGATAATATAAAACTGGGGTTGTTCACTTTAAGAATACCGAGATTGAGAGTCTGGTTTAGAGGATATTACTATAATAGAGGTAGGGTGCGGATGGCGACACTCGACACTGTCACCTGGTCACGAAGACACCTACACTTAATTTTCAACTCGCCCGCGCACCTACCTCTAGACTCACAGAAAACTCCCTGGTTCCTTATTATGGGGAGGGACTAAATCATTTGACAAATTACACTTTCTGCCCTGATGACACTAGTTTCTAGTGGGCCACTGTTTAATATATTTTCTGTGTAGTCACTATCACTGTACTCTGTTTCACTGGTCACTGTCACTGTCATTGTCCTTCCCCGTGTTTCCTGGGTTTACTAGTTCACTGCTTCACTTACTGTCAGGGAGGCTCACCTGTCTGGGGCCTCGACCTGAGGGACGGCCCTCGTCTTAGGGCCGCGCTGGTGGGGTGCAGGGAGGCCCTTTGGTCTGGGGGCCTCGACCTGATCGGTGGCCCTCGGGACTGGGGCCGAACAACCGGAGTAGTCGGGCCTGTTTCCTCTGCCTCCGGGGAGTGAGGGAGCCTGGATCGCCTTCGTTGTAGACTGTGGAGTCGGGCCTGGGCGTCCTGGGACTGCGGGTGCTCAGAGGGAGAGGCGCCGTCAGGACTGGACTGCGGCAGTGTCTCCTACGGGGCTCCGGCAGGAACAAGGAATTCCCTAGTGTGGGCGGTAAGTCCGCTATCGGGCCTTGACACCACTCTAATGTCTCCTCCGGGGCTATATTCCCGGATGGCGACGATGGGCTCCCCGAAGGGAAAGAGGCTAGAGGAGTACTCACGTTGCCCGTGGTCTCTCAAGTGTGTCTGGAGGCCGGAGCCGGGCATCTCTTTCCCCTACTACACACCTTGGCTGTAGCCGTGAACTTGCCCGGCGTACGGGGGACACCTATAGGGTGATTGGGGTCGCCCTTTCGCCTCGGCTCGGGACCGCCGGCGTGGTGTTCCTCCTGTAGTAGGAGACAAGCCGGAGTGAGGGACACAGAGGCCACACTCTCTCCAATACGGACAGATCCTACCTTCAGGGAATTCTCTACCCTGGTACGTGCCCCGGCCGGAGCTGAGTGTCTGCCCATATGGAAGACGACTAACGGGCGAACTGGTTCGCCCGCACGCTGCGGCTGGGTACCGTCCACGGGGTGTCGCTTCCGTAATTGGAAAGCGCTACACGTTCGGTAGCAGGGTCTCCTTACCCTGGACCGTATTCTGGCCGTAGCCAAAGAACAACTGGAGAGGGATGCACTAAGGCAACTCTCTGTCCCTAGTGTGTTAAGGCCGGAGCCTGGGGTCACCTTCCCCTTTACACACTCTGTTAGGTCGTAGCCTAGGTCTGTCAATCTCTTTTCACTTTTTGAGGCCATAGCCTTGGGCCTCCTGCCCTTGGGCCTCTTCCTGCCCTAGAGGGTGTAACAAAGCCGTCAATACGGTGTTACCTGGGACTGAATTAACTTCAGTCCCACCCCTGGTCTGACGATCACTACCCCGCCCGCACAGTAGTTCAGTTCCCCTGATCACCTGGGGTTGGGGCACTTGCAGGGAATAGGGACTCAGGGCCGTGATGCCCTGATGACCCTCTTGCCCGGGGTCACTAACCTCACTAGTGTGTCCTCCTGGGGTGGTGGTGGGGTGGCGGCTCACTGGTGGTGTGGGGGGTGGTGTGGTGGGAGGTCCTGCAGCAAGCACGGCGAGCATTTTACCACCCTCTGCGTTGTTGAAGTCACGGCCCCGTGACTGGAGGTGGTAGGTGGTGGAGGTGGATGTCTGGTAGGCCGGGGTGAGGTGTTGGGTGAGGCTGACCCAGTGGGTGGTGAAGGTGTTAGGCTCCTGATGGGGGTTGAGAGTGAGCCGGAGGGAGGATGGAAGGACGGACTGGCATATTTGTCGGAGAAGGTTGTGGGACCCTCGGATTCTGATGGGTGGGCGGTTGTGGTGGCGCCATAGCACTCTCTCAATTTTTGTTTCTGGTTGTAAGGTGTTGGTGGTGGGCGTAGCAGGCGGTGATTGAGAGTGGCGGGTTGGAGGAGGTGGGGTGGTTGGTGAAGGATCAGAATCGGAGGAAGGTGGTGGTGGGTCAGGCAAGGGTGACGTGGGGGAAGGGGTTTGTGGGTATGGTGAGGTTGAGGGTGGGGTGGGGGAGGTGAGCGAGAAGAGGGAGGCAGGTGAGGGTGAGGAGGAGGATGGTGTGTTAGAAAAGGCAAGTGAGTTGGCTGTGTAGGTGGGAAAAATGAGTGGCGGGGATGTGATGGTGGTGGGTGGTGCGGGGTGGTAGGTGGGAGGGAGTAGACAGGAGGAGGCACTTTTGGGAAGTAGGTTTGGGAAAGATGGGGTAAGGGTTCTAGGAGGCCTGCGAAGGGGGAGGCAGGCTTTGTGTTGGGAAGGAATAGGAAAGGGGGAGGCGGTAGTAGTGGAGAAAGTGGTGTGTGAGGTGGGAGGGTTAGGAATAGTGGTAGGAATGGAGGAGGGCAAAATAGAAGAGATAGTGGGAGGAGAGGAAATGGAGGTAGCCCCTGTCATTACGGTGAGATTCAGGGGCAGTGGGGGGGGGGGCGCCTTCTCTGACTTCCTCGTTACATTTTTCTTCTTTGAGGCTTGGGGCAATTGGCGTATGGTGTGGAGGCTTGTGGGCGCTCTTGTTTTGTTTTGCTGACCAGGGCAGCTTTTAGCTGCTCACGAATGTCGTGGATTGGGCACTCAGGGCAGCAAGGAGTAAATTCCCAAGGATTTACAGGGATGAGATCCGTGGGGAATTGGTTGATGATGCCGATGCGTTTGGGGGAGGAGTGGACGGTTAGAAGGCGCCTTATTAAGTTGATTTGTTTATCCAGGTCTCCCGTCGGTTCATGTATTATGAAGTGGTTTTTAATGAAATCGGGGAGGATCCTGAGGAGTTTGTGGAATATGAGTTGTTTGCAGGTTTTTGTGTCTGTGCCCGGGTACGCAGCGGTGACGAGCCGCCTAGCCTGGATGAAGGTGTCATCGAGGATTCCGTCGTATGTGAGGGCGTCTAGTTATGACAAGGGTACAACTGTGAACAGAGATGGTGTCGCCGCCTGTTTCAAAATTCGTTTGAGTTGATCCCATTTTAGTCTCGGGACGATTTTGGGAGTGACAGTGGTGATTATTTTCCCCAGGTTAGGTAGTGTGACTGCAATCTTTTCTCTGTCTGAGTCGAACCCTATGTCTAGGAGGGGTTTGACCATATCCTAATATGCCTCTATGTTGCACAGGTCCGGGTTGAACCTCGGCAATTGGATGTGTGGTTTGGGTGCCATTGGGTAAGTTTCCTTTCTTCGTTCCTCGGTGCTTTTACTCGGATCCAGAACCACCGCTTGCCACCAGTGTAATGCTGTGTTTTTAAGGCGACTTCTCTTCGTAAAAACACGAGCACTGAAACGGGGTCCTCTTGACTAGGCCGGATGTAAAGCACTAACAAAGGAACAGGACATAAAAACCAGGCAGTATACCGTATCACATCTATTACCTAGGTCCTACTCATAACAGTACACATAGAATGATGTTTAGAATACAGAGACACAGAGATGCAGAATTAACACTTGGCTTCACAGAATAATCATATATATTATCACTATTACACAGGAGATCGCGGGTATTCTTTAATGTCACTCGGAAGGTAATTATGCAAATGGGGTTGTTCACTTTATACTATTGTATGGAATTCTTATGTCACTTGGAGGTAATATATAACTGTTGTTGTTCACTTTAAGAATACACGAGGTTGGGAGTCTGGTTTAGGGATATTACTATAAAATAGGTAGGGTGCGGATAGCGACACTCGACACTGTCACCTGGTCACGGAGACACGTACACTTAACCTTCGACTCGCCCGTGCTCCTACCTCTAGACTCACAGAAAACTCCCTGGTTCCTTTTTATGGGGAGGGACTAAGACAATTCACAAAATGCACTTTCTGCCCTGGTAACACTAGATTCTTGTGGGCCACTGTTTACTATATTTTCTTGGGTAGTCACTGTCACTGTTTTCCTCTGTTTCCTGGTTACTGTCACTGTCAATGTTTCACTCTGTTTCCTGGGTATAGTCACTGTCACTGTTTCACTTACTGTACAGGGAGGCTCTCCCGTGTGGGGGCCTCGACCTGAAAGGCTGCCCTCGTCTTAGGGCCGCGCCTGTGGGGTGCAGGGAGGCCTTTTGGTCTGGGGGCCTCGACCTGATAGGTGGCCCTGAGGACTGGGGCCGAACAACTGGAGTAGTCGGGCCTGTTTCCTCCGACTCCGGGGAGTGAGGGAGCCTGGATCGCCTACGTCGTGGGTTGTGGAGTCGAGCCTGGGCGTCCTGGGACTGTGGGTACCAAGAGGGAGAGGCGCCGTCAGGACTGGACTGCGGCAGCGTCTCCTACAGGGCTCCGGAAGGAACAAGGAACTCCCGGGTGTGGGCGATAAGTCCACTATCGGGCCTTGCCACCACTCTAATGTCTCCTCCGGAGCTATATTCCCGGATGGCGACGACAGGCTCCCCGAAAGGAAAGAGGCTAGAGGAGGACTCACGTTGCCCGTGGTCCCTCGAGTGTGTCTGGAGGCCTGAGCAGGGGATCTCCTTCACCTATTACACACCTTGGCTGTAGCCGTGAACTTGCCCGACGTTCGGAGGACACCTATAGGGTGACTGGGGTCTCCCTTGCGCCTCGGCTCGGGACCGCCGGCGTGATGTTCCTCCCGTAGTAGGAGACAAGCCGGAGGGAGGGACACAGAGGCCGCACTTTCTCCAATACGGACTGATCCTACCTTCAGGGAATTCTCTACCCTGGTACGTGCCCCGGCCGGAGCGGAGTGTCTGCCCATACGGAAGACAACTACCGGGCGAACTGGTTCGCCCGCACGCTGCGGCTGGGCACCGTCCACGGGGTGTCGCTTCCGTAATAGGGAAGTACTACACGTACGGCAGCAGGGGCTCCTTACCCTGGTCCGTATTCTGGCCGTAGCCAAAGAACACCAGGAGAGGGATGCACTAAGGCAACTCTCTCTCCCTGGTGTGATAAGGCCGGAGCTTGGGGTCCCCTTCCCCTTTACACACTCTCTTAGGCCGTAGCCTAGGTTTGTGTTTCTCTTTTCACTTTTTGTTAGGCCGTAGCCTTGGGCCTCCTGCCCTTGGGTTTCCTGCCCTAGAGGGTGTAACAAAGCCGTCAATACGGTGTTACCTGGGACTGATTTAATTTCAGTCCCACCCCTATTCTGTCGATCACTGCTCCGCCCGCTCAGTAGTTCACTTCCCCTGATCACCTGGGGTTGGGGCACTTGCGAGGAATAGGGACCCAGGGCCGTGATGCCCTGATGACCCTCTTGCCCGGGGTCACTAACCTCACTGGTGTGTCCTCCTGTGGTGGTGGTGGGGTGGCGGCTCGGTGGTGGTGCGGGGGGTGGTGAGGTGGGAGGTCCTGCGGCGTTCACGGCGGGCATTTTACCACCCTCCTCGTTGTTGAAGTCACGGCCCCGTGACTGGAGGTGGTAGGTGGTGGAGGTGGATGTCTGGTGGGCCGGGGTAAGGTGTTGGGTGAGGCTGACCCAGTAAGTGGTGAAGGTGTTAGGCTCCTGATGGGGGTTGAGAGTGAGCCGGAGGGAGGATGGATGGTCGGTCCGGCGTAAGAGTCGGAGAAGGTGGTGTGTCCCTCGGATTCTGATGGGTGGGCGGTCGTGGTGGCGCCATAGCACCCTCTTAATTTTTGTTTCTGGTTGTTTGGTGGTGGGCGTAGCGGGCAGTGATTGAGAGGGGTGGGTTGGAGGAGGCAAAGTGGTTGGTGAAGGATCAGAATCGGATGAAGGTGGTGGTTGGTCAGGCAAGGGTGACGTGGGTGAAGGGGTTTGTGGTTTTTGTGAGGTTGAGGGTGGGGTGGGGGAGGTGAGTGAGGAAAGGGAGGCAGGTGAGGGTGAGGAGGAGGATGGTGTGATAGGGAAGGCGAATGAGTTGGCCGTGTAGGTGGGAAAAATGAGTGGCGGGGATGTGATGGTGGTGGGTGGTGCGGGGTGGTAGGTGGGAGGGAGTAGACAGGAGGAGGCAGTTTTGGGAAGTAGGTTTGGGAAAGATGAGGTAAGGGTTCTAGGAGGCCTGCAAAGGGGGAGGCAGGCTTTGTGTTGGGGAGGAATAGGAAGGGGGAAGACGGTAGTAGTGGAGAAAGTGGTGTGTGAGGTGGGAGGGTTAGGAATAGTGGTAGGAATAGGGGAGGGCAAAATAGAAGAGATAGTGGGAGGAGAGGAAATGGAAAGATGACGTTTTCCCCTGTCATCGACTGGGGAAGATGTGAGGTGGCCCCCGGCATTACGGTGAGATGCGGGGGCAGTGGGGGGGGCGCCTTCTGTGACTTCCTCGTTTCACTTTTCTTCTTTGAGGCTTGGGGCAATCGGCGTATGGTGGGGAGGCTTGTGGGCGCTCTTGTTTTGTTTTGCTGCCCCGGGCAGCTTTTAGCTGCTCACGAATGTCGTGGATTGGGCACTCAGGGCAGCAAGGAGTAAATTCCCAAGGATTTACAGGGATGAGATCCGTGGGGAATTGGTTGGTGATGCCAATGTGTTTGGGGGAGGAGTGGACGGTTAGAAGGCGCCATATTATGTTGATTTGTTTTTCCAGGTCTCCCGTCGGTTCATGTATTATAAGTGGTTTTTAATGAAATCGGGGAGGATCCTGAGGAGTTTGTGGAATATGAGTTGTTCCCGGGTTTTTGCGTCTGTGCCCGGGTACGCAGCGGTGACGAGCCGCCTAGCCTGGATGAAGGTGTCATCGAGGATTCCGTCGTATGTGAGGGCGTCTAGTTCCGAGAAGGCTACAACTGTGCCCAGAGATGGTGTCGCCGCCTGTTTCACAATTTGTTTGAATTGATCCCATTTTAGTCTCGGGACGATTTTGGGAGTGACAGTGGTGATTATTTTCCCCCGGTTAGGTAGTGTGACTGCAATCTTTTCTCTGTCTTTATCGAACCCTATGTCTAGGAGGGGTTTGACCACATCCAAATATACCTCTATGTCGCACAGGTCCAGGTTGAACCTCGGCAATTGGGTGTGTGGTTTGGCTGCCATTGTATAAGTTTCCTTTCTTCGTTGTCATTGGGTTTTTATATTAAAATAAATGCTTAAATATTATTTAATTGATAATAATATTCAATGAGATTGAAGAGCAGGGACAATGATTGTCTTGTTACATCAAGCAACGATTCTCTAAGAACGAGAATTTATAAACTTGCTCAACAGTACACAGCAGAGACTAATTACTCACAAATGCTGAATTAGTACTGTTAGCCTCTGGAGAAAGTTACTTCACCCCTGACAATAAATAACTAATACTAACATCAGGTTCTTGCCGATGCTTAACTCCTGGCACAACGGATTTTAAGTTAATACAACAAGACTGGTCTAAGTACCAGTTATGAATAGTAAAACGTGTATGCAAGCTAGGAGCTATGTGGGAAATAAGCTTAATTTGGAGAAATGAAACAAGATTTTACTTTACATTAAGCTCAAGAAAAAGAACTGTTAAATTTATTGATTACAAAATAAATTTAACGTTACAATTCAAGATCAAATTAATGAGACCGCACTCACTCACTCACGCAATAGCTAAATACTTACGCCTAGGAAAAACACCTTAACTAAGCTCTTAAAACTAGGATTATACAAAAAGGAAATACCGGTCGATGAATGCTATGTATCACCCGGGGGGTGGGAGTACTGGGCACTGTACTAGTGGAGCTTGGGTGCTAGCTGACCTCTGACACTTCTTGAGCACAGGACCTCTCTCTGTCAAAGCAAACACTCGACTGCGTAAGTTGTGGGAACAAAAGGGGAGCAGTAGGCCGCATTATTCTAACGGTCGAGTGAGCAGGGGCGAATAATAAAGAAACAATAGTATCGCTCAGTACAGCACTTAGTGACGTGCATTAAATCGGTCACTTTGAAAACGGTGACGAATGTTTTGAAAAGTATACCCCGAAATGGAGGGAGAAACGGTTAACTGAGCGATACACAGTGAGTTTTCCACCAATAGTTCGTGGCTTCTCACAAA
>NC_137029.1:20108333-20131474 GCF_032717465.1 Coenobita brevimanus | reverse complement strand
AGTTACTGTTATAAACATGTACCGTATTTCAAAGGGATTACGCAGGAGGTAAGCTTATATCTCAAACAAATTTAACCAGTCACGGTAAGTTTTTGCTTCTTACTGAAGGTAGGGGAAATACTGTAGCTAAAATGCATCAAGATGTAATCTGGAATTCTGCATTCTGCTTTGCAATGCTGTGTTTTTAAGGCGACTTCTCGTCGTAAAAACACTAGCTAGTGACGCGGGGGTCCTCTTTCTAGACTGGAAGTAAAGCACTACCAAATGGAACAGGACATAAAAACCAGGCAGTATACCGTGGGTCACATCTAAGCCACTCTAGGTCCTACTCATAACAGTACACATAGAATGATATTTAGGATACAGAGACACACAGAGATGCAGAATTAACACTTGGCTTCACAAAACAGAATAATCATATGTACTACAATTATCACACAGGGAGATTACGAGTATTCTTTAATAGGGTTCTTATGTCACTCTGAGGTAATATATAACTGTGGTTGTTCACTTTAAGAATACACGAGGTTGGGAGTCTGGTTTAGGGATATTACTATAAAATAGGTAGGGTGCGGATGGCGACACTCGACACTGTCCCCTGGTCACGGAGACACGTACACTTAACTTTCGACTCGCCCGCGCTCCTACCTCTAGACTCACAGAAAACTCCCTGGTTCCTTATTATGGGGAGGGACTAAGACAATTCACAAAATGCACTTTTCTTGTCTCCGGTAACACTAGATTCTAGTGGGCCACTGTTTATTATATTTTCTTGGGTAGTCACTTTCAACACTGTTTTCCTCTGTTTCCTAAGTTACTGTCACTGTCACTGTTTCCCTCTGTTTCCTGGGTATAGTCACTGTCACTGTTGCACTTTAGGGTACAGGGAGGCTCTCCCGTGTGGGGGCCTCGACCTGAGAGGCGGCCCTCGTCTTAGGGCCGCGCCGGTGGGGTGCAGGGAGGCCCTTTGGTCTGGGGGCCTCGACCTGATAGGTGGCCCTGAGGACTGGGGCCGAACAGCCGGAGTAGTCGGGCCTGTTTCCCCTCCGACTCCGGGGAGCAAGGAGCCTGGACGGCCTTCGTCGTGGGTTGTGGAGTCGAGCTCAGGGCGTCCTGGGACTGCGGGTAACAAGAGGGAGAGGCGCTGTCAGGACTGGACTGCGGCAGCGTCTCCTACGGGGCTTCTATGAACAAGGAACTCCCGGGTGTGGGCGGTAAGTCCGCGATCGGGCCTTGCCACCACTCCCACGTCTCCCCGGGGCCATATTCCCGGATGGCGACGACGGGGCTCCCTGAAGGGAAAGAGGCTACAGGAGGACCCACGTTGCCCGTGGTCTCTTTGAGTGTGTCTGGAGGCCGGAGCCGGGGATCTCTTTCCCTATTACACACCTTTGGCTGTAGCCGTGAACTTGTTCGGTACGGGGACAATTTCCTATAGGGTGAGACTGGGGTCGCCCTTTCGCCTCGGCTCGGGACCGCCGGCGCGCAGCCCTCCCGTAGTAGGCAGACAAGCCGGAGGGAGGGAGACACAGAGGCCGTGGACTCTCTCCAATACGGACTGGATCTCACCTTCAGGGAATTCTCTACCCTGGTATGTGCCCTGGCCGGAGCCGAGTGTCTGCCCATACGGAAAGACAACTACCGGGCGAACTGGTTCGCCCGCACGCTGCGGCTGGGTACCGTCCACGGGTTGTCGTCTCCGTAATAGGGAAGTACTACACGTGCTGCAGCAGGGGCTCCTTACTCCCTAGTCCGAGTCTCTGGCCGTAGCCAAAGAACAGCAGGAGAGGGATGCACTAAGGCAACTCTCTCTCGCTGGTGTGTTAAGGCCGGAGCCTGGAGTCCCCTTCCCCTTTACACACTCTATTAGGCCGTAGCCTAGGTTTGTCTTTTCTTTCTTTCTTACTTTTTGTTAGGCCGTAGCCTTGGGCCTCCTGCTCTTGGGCCTCCTGCCCTAGAGGGTGTAACAAAGCCGTCAATACGGTGTTACCTGGGACTGATTTAATTTCAGTCCCACTCCTATTCTCTCGATCACTGCTCCGCCCGCACAGTAGTTCACTTCCCCTGATCACCTGGGGTTGGGGCACTTGCGGGGAATAGGAACCCAGGGCCGTGATGCCCTGATGACCCTCTTGCCCAGGGTCACTAACCTCACCGGGGGGTCCTTGGGGGGTGGTGGTGGGGTGCCGGCGGGGTGGTGGTGTGGGGGGTGGTGAGGTGGGAGGTTCTGCGGAGGGCACGGCGGGCATTTTACCACCCTCCGCGTTGTTGAAGTCACGGCCCCGTGACTGGAGGTGGTAGGTGGTGGAGGTGGATGTCTGGTGGGCTGGGGTAAGGTGTTGGGTGAGGCTGACCCAGTAAGTGGTGAAGGTATTAGGCTCCTGATGGGGGTTGAGAGTGAGCCGGAGGGAGGATGGATGGTCGGTCCGGCATAGGAGTCGGAGAAGGTGGTGGGTCCCTCGGATTCTGATGGGTGGGCGGTCGTGGTGGCGCCATAGCACCCTCTCAATTTTTGTTTCTGGTTGTTTGGTGGTGGGCGTAGCATGATTGAGAGTGGTGGGTTGGAGGAGTTGGGGTGGTTGGTGAAGGATCAGAATCGAAGCGGAAGGTGGTGGTTGGTCAGGCAAGGGGTGACGTGGGGGAAGGGTTTTGTGGGGATGGTGAGGTGGGGGGGGGGGTGGGGGTGGTGAGCGAGGACGGGGAGGCAGGTGAGGGTGAGGAGGAGGATGGGTGTGATAGGGAAGTCGAATGAGTTGGCTGCGTAGGTGGGAAAATGAGTGGCGGGGATGCGATGGTATAGGGTGGTGCGGGGTGGTAGGTGGGAGGGAGTAGACAGGAGGAGGCAGTTTTGGGAAGTAGGTTTGGGAAAGATGAGGTAAGGGTTCTAGGAGGCCTGCGAAGGGGGAGGCAGGCTTTGTGTTGGGGAGGAATAGGAAGGGGGGAGGCGGTAGTAGTGGAGAAAGTGGTGTGTGAGGTGGGAGGGTTAGGAATAGTGGTAGGAATAGAGGAGGGCAAAATAGAAGAGATAGTGGGAGGAGAGGAAATGGAGGTGGCCCCTGTCATTACGGTGAGATGCAGGGGCATTGGGGGGGGGCGCCTTCTGTGACTTCCTCGTTTTACTTTTCTTCTTTGAGGCTTCTGGGAATCGGCGTATGGTGGGGAGGCTTGTGGGCGCTTTTTTTTTGTTTTGCTGACCCGGGCAGCTTTTAGCTGCTCACGAATGTAGTGGATTGGGCACTCAGGGCAGCAAGGAGTAAATTCCCAAGGATTTACAGGGATGATATCCGTGGGGAATTGGTTGATGATGCCGATGCGTTTGGGGGAGGAGTGGACGGTTAGAAGGTGCCTTATTAAGTTGATTTGTTTATCCAGGTCTCCCGTCGGTTCATGTATTATGAAGTGGTTTTTAATGAAATTTGGGGGAGGATCCTGAGGAGTTTGTGGGACATGAGTTGTTCCCGGGTTTGTGCGTCTGTGCCCGGGTACGCAGCGGTGACGAGCCGCCTAGCCTGGATGAAGGTGTCAACGAGGATTCCGTCGTATGTGAGGGCGTCTAGTTCTGACAAGGCTACAACTGTGCCCAGAGATGGTGTCGCCGCCTGTTTCACAATTTGTTTGAATTGATCCCATTTTAGTCTCGGGACGATTTTGGGAGTGACAGTGGCGATTATTTTCCCCAGGTTAGGTAGTGTGACTGCAATCTTTTCTCTGTCTGAGTCGAACCCTATGTCTAGGAGGGGTTTGACCATATCCAAATATACCTCTATGTCGCACAAGTCCGGGTTGAACCTCGGCAATTGGATGTGTGGTTTGGCTGCCATTGTGTAAGTTTCATTTCTTCGTTCCTCCGTGCTTTTACTCGGATAACAGTACACATAGAATGATATTTAGGATACAGAGACACAGAGATGCAGAATTAACACTTGGCTTCACAGAATAATCATATGCACTACAATTATCACACAGGGAGATTGCGAGTATTCTTTAATAGGGTTCTTATGTCACTTGGAGGTAATATATAACTGTGGTTCTTCACTTTAAGAATACACGAGGTTGGGAGTCTGGTTTAGGAATATTACGATAAAATAGGTAGGGTGCGTATAGCGACACTCGACACTGTCACCTGGTCACGGAGACACGTACACTTAACTTTCAACTCGCCCGCGCTCCTACCTCAAGACTCACAGAAAACTCCCTGGTTCCTTATTATGGGGAGGGACTAAGACAATTCAAAAAATGCACTTTCTGCCCTGGTAACACTAGATTCTAGTGGGCCACTGTTTACTATATTTTCTTGGGTAGTCACTGTCACTGTTTTCCTCTGTTTCCTGGTTACTCTCCCTGGTGTGTTAAGGCCGGAGCCTGGGGTCCCCTACCCCTTTACACACTCTATTAGGCCGTAGCCTAGGTTTGTCTTTCTCTTTTCACTTATTGTTAGGCAGTAGCCTTGGGCCTCCTGCTCTTGGGCCTCCTGCCCTAGAGGGTGTAACAAAGCCTTCAATCCGGTGTTACCTGGGACTTATTTAATTTCAGTCCCACCCGTATTCTGTCGATCACTGCTCCGCCTGCACAGTAGTTCACTTCCCCTGATCACCTGGGGTTGGAGCACTTGCGGGAAATAGGGACCCAGGGCCGTGATGCCCTTAAGACACTCTTGCCTGGGTTCACTAACCTCACCGGTGTGTCCTTCTGGGGTGGTGGTGGGGTCGTGGCTCGGTGGTGGTGTGGGGGGTGGTGAGGTGGGAGGTCCTGCAGCGGGCACGGTGGGCATTTTACCACCCTACGCGTTGTTGAAGTCACGGCCCCGTGACTGGAGGTCGTAGGTGGATGTCTGGTGGGCCGGGGTAAGGTGTTGGGTGAGGCTGACCCAGTAAGTGGTGAAGGTGTTAGGCTCCTGATGGGGGTTGAGAGTGAGCCGGAGGGAGGATGGATGGTTGGTCCGGCGTAGGAGTCGGAGAAGGTGGTGGGTCCCTCGGATTCTGATAGGTGGGCGGTCGTGGTGGCGCCATAGCACCCTCTCAATTTTTGTTTCTGGTTGTTTGGTGGTGGGCATAACGGGCGGTGATTGAGAGGGGTGGGTTGGAGGAGGTGGGGTGGTTGGTGAAGGATCAGAATCGGAGGAAGGTGGTGGTTGGTCAGGCAAGGGTGACGTGGGGGATGGGGTTTGTGGTTTTGGTGTGGTTGTGGGTGGGGTGGGGGAGGTGAGCGAGGAAAGGGAGGCAGGTGAGGGTGAGGAGGAGGATGGTGTGATAGGGAAGGCGATTGAGTTGGCTGTGTAGGTGGGAAAAATGAGTGGCGGGGATGTGATGGTGGTGGGTGGTGCGGGGTGGTAGGTGGGAGGGAGTAGACAGGAGGAGGCAGTTTTGGGAAGTAGGTTTGGGAAAGATGAGGTAAGGGTTCTAGGAGGCCTGCGAATGGGGAGGCAGACTTTGTGTTGGGGAGGAATAGGAAGGCGGGAGGCGGTAGTAGTGGAAAAAGTGGTGTGTGAGGTGGGAGGGTTAGGAATAGTGATAGGAATAGGGGAGGGCAAAATAGAAGAGATAGTGGGAGGAGAGGAAATGGAAAGATGACGTTTTCCCCTGTCATCGACTGGGGGAGATTTGAGGTGGCCCCCGTCATTACGGTGAGATGCGGGTTCAGGGGGGAGGGGGTCCTTCTGTGACTTCCTCGTTTCACTTTTCTTCTTTGAGGCTTGGGGCAATCGGCGTATGGTGGGGAGGCTTGTGGGCGCTCTTGTTTTGTTTTGCTGCCCCGGGCAGCTTTTAGCTGCTTACGAATGTCTTGGATTGGGCACTCAGGGCAGCAAGGAGTAAATTCCCAAGGATTTACAGGGATGAGATCCGTGGGGAATTGGTTGATGATGCCGATGCGTTTGGGGGAGAAGTGGACAATTAGAAGGCGCCTTTTTAAGTTGATTTGTTTATCCAAGTCTCCCGTCGGTTCATGTATTATGAAGTGGTTTTTAATGGAATCGGGGAGGAACCTGAGGAGTTTGTGGAATATGAGTTGTTCCCGGGTTTTTGCGTCTGTGCCCGGGTACGCAGCGGTGACGAGCCGCCTAGCCTGGATGAAGGTGTCATCGAGGATTCCGTCGTATGTGAGGGCGTCTAGTTCCGAGAAGGCTACAACTGTGCCCAGAGATGGTGTCGCCGCCTGTTTCACAATTTGTTTGAATTGATCCCATTTTGGTCTCGGGACGATTTTGGGAGTGACAATGGCGATTATTTTCCCCAGGATAGGTAGTGTGACTGCAATCTTTTCTCTGTCTGAGTCGAACCCTATGTCTGGGAGGGGTTTGACCATATCCAAATATACCTCTATGTCGCACAGGTCCGGGTTGAACCTCGGCAATTGGATGTGTGGTTTGGCTGCCATTGTGTAAGTTTCCTTTCTTCGTTCCTCCGTGCTTTTACTCGGATCGAGAACCACCGCTTGCCAGCAGTGTAATGCTGTGTTTTTAAAGCGACTTCTTGTCGTAAAAACACTAGGTACTGACGCGGGGGTCCTCTTTCTAGACCGATAGTAAAGCACTAACAAAGGAACAGGACATAAAAACCAGGCAGTATACCGTATCACATCTATTACCTAGGTCCTACTCATAACAGTACACATAGAATGATATTTAGGATAGTGAGACACAGAGATGCAGAATTAACACTTGGCTTCACAGAATAATCATATGAACTACAATTATCACATAGGGAGATTGCGAGTATTCTTTAATAGGGTTCTTATGTCACTTGGAGGTAATATATAACTGTGGTTGTTCACTTTAAGAATTCACGAGGTTGGGAGTCTGGTTTAGGGATATTACTATAAAGGAGGTAGGGTGTGGATGGCGACACTCGACACTGTTACCTGGTCACGAAGACACCTACACTTAATTTTTGACTCGCCCGCGCTTCTACCTCTAGACTCACAGAAAACTCCCTGGTTCCTTATTATGGGGAGGGACTAAGACAATTCACAAAATGCACTTTCTGCCCTGGTAAGACTAGATTCTAGTGGGCCACTGTTTACAATATTTTCTTGGGTAGTCACTGTCAGTGTTTTCCTCTGTTTCCTGGTTACCGTCAGTGTCATTGGTTCCCTCTGTTTCCTGAGTATAGTCACTGTCACTGTTGCATTTTAGGGTACAGGGAGGCTCTCCCGTGTGGGGGCCTCGACCTGAGAGGCGGCCCTCGTCTTAGGGCCGCGCCGGTGGGGTGCAGGGATGCCCTTTGGTCTGGGGGCCTCGAGTTGATAGGTGGCCCTGAGGACTGGGGCCGAACAGCCTGAGTAGTCGGGCCTGTTTCCTCCAACTTCGGGGAGTGAGGGAGCCTGGATCGCCTTCGTCGTGGGTTGTGGAGTCGAGCCTGGGCGTCCTGGGACTACGGGTGCCAAGAGGGAGAGGCGCCGTCAGGACTGGACTGCGGCAGTGTCTCCTACGGGGCTCCGGCAGGAACAAGGAATTCCCGAGTGTGGGCGGTAAGTCCGCTATCGGGCCTTGACACCACTCTAATGTCTCCTCCGGGGCTATATTCCCAGATGGCGACGATGGGCTCCCCGAAGGGAAAGAGGCTAGAGGAGGACTCACGTTGCCCGTGGTCTCTCAAGTGTGTCTGGAGGCCGGAGCCGGGCATCTCTTTCCCCTACTACACACCTTGGCTGTAGCCGTGAACTTGCCCGGCGTACGGGGGACACCTATAGGGTGATTGGGGTCGCCCTTTCGCCTCGGCTCGGGACCGCCAGCGTGGTGTTCCTCCTGTAGTAGGAGAGAAGCTGGTGGGAGGGACACAGAGGCCGCACTCTCTCCAATACGGACTGATCCTACCTTCAGGGAATTCTCTACCCTGGTACGTGCCCCGGCCGGAGCCGAGTGTCTGCCCATATGGAAGACAACTACCGGGCGAACTGGTTCGCCCGCACGCTGCGGCTGGGTACCGTCCACGGGGTGTCGCTTCCGTAATAGGAAAGCACTACACGTTCGGCAGCAGGGGCTCCTTACCCTGGTCCGTATTCTGGCCGTAGCCAAAGAACAGCAGGAGAGGGATGCACTAAGGCAACTCTCTGTCCCTGGTGTGTTAAGGCCGGAGCCTGGGGTCCCCATCCCCTTTACACACTCTATTAGGCCGTAGCCTAGGTTTGTCTTTCTCTTTTCACTTTTTGTTAGGCCGTAGCCTTGGGCCTCCTGCTCTTGGGCCTCCTGCCCTAGAGGGTGTAACAAAGCCTTCAATCCGGTGTTACCTGGGACTTATTTAATTTCAGTCCCACCCGTATTCTGTCGATCACTGCTCCGCCTGCACAGTAGTTCACTTCCCCTGATCACCTGGGGTTGGAGCACTTGCGGGAAATAGGGACCCAGGGCCGTGATGCCCTTAAGACACTCTTGCCTGGGTTCACTAACCTCACCGGTGTGTCCTTCTGGGGTGGTGGTGGGGTCGTGGCTCGGTGGTGGTGTGGGGGGTGGTGTGGTGGGAGGTCCTGCAGCGGGCACGGTGGGCATTTTACCACCCTACGCGTTGTTGAAGTCACGGCCCCGTGACTGGAGGTCGTAGGTGGATGTCTGGTGGGCCGAGGTAAGGTGTTGGGTGAGGCTGACCCAGTAAGTGGTGAAGGTGTTAGGCTCCTGATGGGGGTTGAGAGTGAGCCGGAGGGAGGATGGATGGTTGGTCCGGCGTAGGAGTCGGAGAAGGTGGTGGGTCCCTCGGATTCTGATAGGTGGGCGGTCGTGGTGGCGCCATAGCACCCTCTCAATTTTAGTTTCTGGTTGTTTGGTGGTGGGCATAACGGGCGGTGATTGAGAGGGGTGGGTTGGAGGAGGTGGGGTGGTTGGTGAAGGATCAGAATCGGAGGAAGGTGGTGGTTGGTCAGGCAAGGGTGACGTGGGGGAAGGGGTTTGTGGGTATGGTGAGGTTGAGGGTGGGGTGGGGGAGGTGAGCGAGGAAAGGGAGGCAGGTGAGGGTGAGGAGGAGGATGGTGTGATAGGGAAGGCGATTGAGTTGGCTGTGTAGGTGGGAAAAATGAGTGGCGGGGATGTGATGGTGGTGGGTGGTGCGGGGTGGTAGGTGGGAGGGAGTAGACAGGAGGAGGCAGTTTTGGGAAGTAGGTTTGGGAAAGATGAGGTAAGGGTTCTAGGAGGCCTGCGAATGGGGAGGCAGACTTTGTGTTGGGGAGGAATAGGAAGGCGGGAGGCGGTAGTAGTGGAAAAAGTGGTGTGTGAGGTGGGAGGGTTAGGAATAGTGATAGGAATAGGGGAGGGCAAAATAGAAGAGATAGTGGGAGGAGAGGAAATGGAAAGATGACGTTTTCCCCTGTCATCGACTGGGGGAGATTTGAGGTGGCCCCCGTCATTACGGTGAGATGCGGGGGCAGTGGGGGGTCCTTCTGTGACTTCCTCTGTTTCACTTTTCTTCTTTGAGGCTTGGGGCAATCGGCGTATGGTGGGGAGGCTTGTGGGCGCTCTTGTTTTGTTTTGCTGCCCCGGGCAGCTTTTAGCTGCTTACGAATGTCTTGGATTGGGCACTCAGGGCAGCAAGGAGTAAATTCCCAAGGATTTACAGGGATGAGATCCGTGGGGAATTGGTTGATGATGCCGATGCGTTTGGGGGAGAAGTGGACAATTAGAAGGCGCCTTTTTAAGTTGATTTGTTTATCCAAGTCTCCCGTCGGTTCATGTATTATGAAGTGGTTTTTAATGGAATCGGGGAGGAACCTGAGGAGTTTGTGGAATATGAGTTGTTCCCGGGTTTTTGCGTCTGTGCCCGGGTACGCAGCGGTGACGAGCCGCCTAGCCTGGATGAAGGTGTCATCGAGGATTCCGTCGTATGTGAGGGCGTCTAGTTCCGAGAAGGCTACAACTGTGCCCAGAGATGGTGTCGCCGCCTGTTTCACAATTTGTTTGAATTGATCCCATTTTGGTCTCGGGACGATTTTGGGAGTGACAATGGCGATTATTTTCCCCAGGATAGGTAGTGTGACTGCAATCTTTTCTCTGTCTGAGTCGAACCCTATGTCTGGGAGGGGTTTGACCATATCCAAATATACCTCTATGTCGCACAGGTCCGGGTTGAACCTCGGCAATTGGATGTGTGGTTTGGCTGCCATTGTGTAAGTTTCCTTTCTTCGTTCCTCCGTGCTTTTACTCGGATCGAGAACCACCGCTTGCCAGCAGTGTAATGCTGTGTTTTTAAAGCGACTTCTTGTCGTAAAAACACTAGGTACTGACGCGGGGGTCCTCTTTCTAGACCGATAGTAAAGCACTAACAAAGGAACAGGACATAAAAACCAGGCAGTATACCGTATCACATCTATTACCTAGGTCCTACTCATAACAGTACACATAGAATGATATTTAGGATAGTGAGACACAGAGATGCAGAATTAACACTTGGCTTCACAGAATAATCATATGAACTACAATTATCACATAGGGAGATTGCGAGTATTCTTTAATAGGGTTCTTATGTCACTTGGAGGTAATATATAACTGTGGTTGTTCACTTTAAGAATTCACGAGGTTGGGAGTCTGGTTTAGGGATATTACTATAAAGGAGGTAGGGTGTGGATGGCGACACTCGACACTGTTACCTGGTCACGAAGACACCTACACTTAATTTTTGACTCGCCCGCGCTTCTACCTCTAGACTCACAGAAAACTCCCTGGTTCCTTATTATGGGGAGGGACTAAGACAATTCACAAAATGCACTTTCTGCCCTGGTAAGACTAGATTCTAGTGGGCCACTGTTTACAATATTTTCTTGGGTAGTCACTGTCAGTGTTTTCCTCTGTTTCCTGGTTACCGTCAGTGTCATTGGTTCCCTCTGTTTCCTGAGTATAGTCACTGTCACTGTTGCATTTTAGGGTACAGGGAGGCTCTCCCGTGTGGGGGCCTCGACCTGAGAGGCGGCCCTCGTCTTAGGGCCGCGCCGGTGGGGTGCAGGGATGCCCTTTGGTCTGGGGGCCTCGAGTTGATAGGTGGCCCTGAGGACTGGGGCCGAACAGCCTGAGTAGTCGGGCCTGTTTCCTCCGACTTCGGGGAGTGAGGGAGCCTGGATCGCCTTCGTCGTGGGTTGTGGAGTCGAGCCTGGGCGTCCTGGGACTACGGGTGCCAAGAGGGAGAGGCGCCGTCAGGACTGGACTGCGGCAGTGTCTCCTACGGGGCTCCGGCAGGAACAAGGAATTCCCGAGTGTGGGCGGTAAGTCCGCTATCGGGCCTTGACACCACTCTAATGTCTCCTCCGGGGCTATATTCCCGGATGGCGACGATGGGCTCCCCGAAGGGAAAGAGGCTAGAGGAGTACTCACGTTGCCCGTGGTCTCTCAAGTGTGTCTGGAGGCCGGAGCCGGGCATCTCTTTCCCCTACTACACACCTTGGCTGTAGCCGTGAACTTGCCCGGCGTACGGGGGACACCTATAGGGTGATTGGGGTCGCCCTTTCGCCTCGGCTCGGGACCGCCGGCGTGGTGTTCCTCCTGTAGTAGGAGAGAAGCTGGTGGGAGGGACACAGAGGCCGCACTCTCTCCAATACGGACTGATCCTACCTTCAGGGAATTCTCTACCCTGGTACGTGCCCCGGCCGGAGCCGAGTGTCTGCCCATATGGAAGACAACTACCGGGCGAACTGGTTCGCCCGCACGCTGCGGCTGGGTACCGTCCACGGGGTGTCGCTTCCGTAATAGGAAAGCACTACACGTTCGGCAGCAGGGGCTCCTTACCCTGGTCCGTATTCTGGCCGTAGCCAAAGAACAGCAGGAGAGGGATGCACTAAGGCAACTCTCTGTCCCTGGTGTGTTAAGGCCGGAGCCTGGGGTCCCCATCCCCTTTACACACTCTATTAGGTCGTAGCCTAGGTTTGTCTTTCTCTTTTCACTTTTTGTTAGGCCGTAGTCTTGGGCCTCCTGCCCTAGAAGGTGTAACAAAGCCGTCAATACGGTGTTAATTGGGACTGATTTAATATCAGTCCCACCCCTATTCTGTCGATCACTGCTCCGCCCGCACAGTAGTTCACTTCCCCTGATCACTTGGGGTTGGGGCACTTGCGGGGAATAGGGACCCAGGGCCGTGATGCCCTGATGACCCTCTTGCCCGAGGTCACTAACCTCACTGGTGTGTCCTCCTGGGGTGGTGGTGGGGTGGCGGCTCGGTGGTGGTGTGGGGGGTGGTGAGGTGGGAGGTCCTGCCAAGGGCACGGCGGGCTTTTTACCACCCTCCGCGTTGTTGAAGTCACGGCCCCGTGACTGGAGGTGGTAGGTGGTTTAGGTGGATATCTGGTAGGCTGGGGTAAGGTGTTGGGTGAGGCTGACCCAGTAAGTGGTGTAGGTGTTAGGCTCCTGATGGGGGTTGAGAGTGAGCCGGAGGGAGGATGGATGGTCGGTCTGGCATAGGAGTCGGAGAAGGTGGTGGGTCCCTCGGATTCTGATGGGTGGGCGGTCGTGGTGGCGCCATAGCACCCTCTCAATTTTTGTTTCTGGTTGTTTGGTGGTGGGCGTAGCAGGCGGTGATTGAGAGGGGTGGGTTGGAGGAGGTGGGGTGGTTGGTGAAGGATCAGAATCGGAGGAAGGTGGTGGTTGGTCAGGCAAGGGTGACGTGGGGGAAGGGGTTTGTGGGTATGGTGAGGTTGAGGGTGGGGTGGGGGAGGTGAGGTGAGAAGAGGGAGGCAGGTGAGGGTGAGGAGGAAGATGGTGTGATAGGGAAGGCGAATGAGTTGGCTGTGTAGGTGGGAAAAATGAGTGGCGGGGATGTGATGGTGGTGGGTGGTGCGGGGTGGTAGGTGGGAGGGAGTAGACAGGAGGAGGCAGTTTTGGGAAGTAGGTTTGGGAAAGATGAGGTAAGGGTTCTAGGAGGCCTGCGAAGGGGGAGGCAGGCTTTGTGTTGGGGAGGAATAGGAAAGGGGGTGGCGGTAGTAGTGGAGAAAGTGGTGTGTGAGGTGGGAGGGTTAGGAATAGTGGTAGGAATAGGGGAGGGCAAAATAGAAGAGATAGTGGGAGGAGAGGAAATGGAAAGATGACGTTTTCCCCTGTCATCGACTGGGGGAGATGTGAGGTGGCCCCCGTCATTACGGTGCGATGCGGGGGCAGTGGGGGGGACGCCTTCTGTGACTTCCTCGTTTCACTTTTCTTCTTTGAGGCTTGGGGCAATCGGCGTATGGTGGGGAGGCTTGTGGGCGCTCTTGTTTTGTTTTGCTGCCCCGGGCAGCTTTTAGCTGCTCACGAATGTCGTGGATTGGGCACTCAGGGCAGCAAGGAGTGAATTCCCAAGGATTTACAGGGATGAGATCCGTGGGGAATTGGTTGATGATGGCGATGCGTTTGGGGGAGGAGTGGACGGTTAGAAGGTGTCTTATTAAGTTGATTTGTTTATCCAGGTCTCCCGTCGGTTCATGTATTATGAAGTGGTTTTTAATGAAATCGGGGAGGATCCTGAGGAGTTTGTGGAATATGAGTTGTTCCCGGGTTTTTGCGTCTGTGCCCGGGTACACAGCGGTGATGAGCCGCCTAGCCTGGATGAAGGTGTCATCGAGGATTCTGTCGTGATGTGAGGGCGTCTAGTTCCGACAAGGCTACAACTGTGCCCAGAGATGGTGTCGCTGCCTGTTTCACAATTTGTTTGAATTGATCCCATTTTAGTCTCGGGACGATTTTGGGAGTGACAGTGGCGATTATTTTCCCCAGGTTAGGTAGTGTGACTGCAATCTTTTCTCTGTCTGAGACGAACCCTATGTCTAGGAGGGGTTTGACCATATCCAAATATACCTCTATGTCACACAGGTCAGGGTTGAACCTCGGCAATTGGATGTGTGGTTTGGCTGCCATTGTGTAAGTTTCCTTTCTTCGTTCCTCCGTGCTTTTACTCGGATCCAGAACCACCCCTTGCCACCAGTATAATGCTGTGTTTTTAAGGCGACTTCTCGTCGTAAAAACACTAGCTACTGACGCGGGGGTCCTCTTTCTAGACCGGAAGTAAAGCACTAACAAAGGAACAGGACATAAAAACCAGGCAGTATACCGTATCACATCTATTACTTAGGTCCTACTCATAACAGTACACATAGAATGATATTTAGGATACAGAGACACAGAGATGCAGAATTAACACTTGGCTTCACAGAATAATCATATGCACTACAATTATCACACAGGGAGATTGCGAGTATTCTTTAATAGGGTTCTTATGTCACTTGGAGGTAATATATAACTGTGGTTGTTCACTTTAAGAATACACGAGGTTGGGAGTCTGGTTTAGGGATATTATTATAAAGGAGGTAGGGTGCGGATGGCGACACTCGACACTGTCACCTGGTCACGGAGACACGTACACTTAACTTTCGACTCGCCCGCGCTCCTACCTCTAGACTCACAGAAAACTCCCTGGTTCCTTATTATGGGGAGGGACTAAGACAATTCACAAAATGCACTTTCTGCCTGGTAACACTAGATTCTAGTGGGCCAGTTTACTATATTTTCTTGGGTAGTCACTGTCACTGTTTTCCTCTGTTTCCTGGTTACTGTCACTGTCACTGTTTCCCTCTGTTTCCTGGGTATAGTCACTGTCACTGTTGCACTTTAGGGTACAGGGAGGCTCTCCCGTGTGGGGGCCTCGACCTGAGAGGCGGCCCTCGTCTTAGGGCCGCACCGGTGGGGTGCAGGGAGGCCCTTTGGTCTGGGGGCCTCGACCTGATAGGTGGCCCTCAGGACTGGGGCCGAACAGCCGGAGTAGTTGGGCCTGTTTCCTCCGACTCCCGGAAGTGAGGGAGCCTGGATCGCCTTCGTCGTGGGTTGTGGAGTCGAGCCTGGGCATCCTGGGACTGCGGGTACCAAGAGGGAGAAGCGCCGTCAGGACTGGACTGCGGCAGCGTCTCCTACGGGGCTCCGGCAGGAACAAGGAACTCCCGGGTGTGGGCGGTAAGTCCGCTATCGGGCCTTGCCACCACTCTAATGTCTCCTCCGGAGCTATATTCCCGGATGGTGACGACAGGCTCCCCGAAAGGAAAGAGGCTAGAGGAGGACTCACGTTGCCCGTGGTGTCTCGAGTGTGTCTGGAGGCCGGAGCCGGGGATCTCTTTCACCTATTACACACCTTGGCTGTAGCCGTGAACTTGCCCGGCGTACGGGGGACACCTATAGGGTGATTGGGGTCGCCCTTTCGCCTCGGCTCGGGACCGCTGGCGTGGTGTTCCTCCCGTAGTAGGAGACAAGCCGGAGGGAGGGACACAGAGGCCGCACTTTCTCCAATACGGACTGATCCTACCTTCAGGGAATTCTCTACCCTGGTACGTGCCCCGGCCGGAGCCGAGTGTCTGCCCATACGGAAGACAACTACCGGGCGAACTGGTTCGCCCGCACGCTGCGGCTGGGTACCGTCCACGGGGTGTCGCTTCCGTAATAGGGAAGTACTACACGTATGGCAGCAGGGGCTCCTTACCCTGGTCCGTATTCTGGCCGTAGCCAAAGAACAGCAGGAGAGGGATGCAGTAAGGCAACTCTCTGTCCCTGGTTTGTTAAGGCCGGAGCCTGGAGTCCCCTTCCCCTTTACACACTCTATTAGGCCGTAGCCTAGGTTTGTCTTTCTGTTTTCACTTTTTGTTAGGCCGTAGCCTTGGGCCTCCTGCCCTTGGGCCTCCTGCCCTAGAGGGTGTAACAAAGCCATCAATACGGTGTTACCTGGGACTGATTTAATTTCAGTCCCACCCCTATTCTGTCGATCACTGCTCCGCCCGCTCAGTAGTTCACTTCCCCTGATCACCTGGGGTTGGGGCACTTGCGGGGAATAGGGACCCAGGGCCGTGATGCCCTGATGACCCTCTTGCCCGGGGTCACTAACCTCACTGGTGTGACCTCCTGTGGTGGTGGTGGGGTGGCGGCTCGGTGGTGGTGTGGGGGGTGGTGAGGTGGGAGGTCCTGCGGCGTTCACGGCGGGCATTTTACCACCCTCCTCCTTGTTGAAGTCACGGCCCCGTGACTGGAGGTGGTAGGTGGTGGAGGTGGATGTCTGGTGGGCCGGGGTAAGGTGTTGGGTGAGGCTGACCCAGTAAGTGGTGAAGGTGTTAGGCTCCTGATGGGGGTTGAGAGTGAGCCGGAGGGAGGATGGATGGTTGGTCCGGCGTAGGAGTCGGAGAAGGTGGTGGGTCCCTCGGATTCTGATGGGTGGACGGTCGTGGTGGCGCCATAGCACCCTCTCAATTTTTGTTTCTGGTTGTTTGGTGGTGGGCGTAGCGGGCGGTGATTGAGAGGGGTGGGTTGGAGGAGGTGGGGTGGTTGGTGAAGGATCAGAATCGGAGGAAGGTGGTGGTTGGTCAGGCAAGGGTGACGTGGGGGAAGGGGTTTGTGGTTATGGTAAGGTTGAGGGTGGGGTGGGGGAGGTGAGTGAGGAAAGGGAGGCAGGTGAGGGTGAGGAGGATGGTGTGATAGGGAAGGCGAATGAGTTGGCCGTGTAGGTGGGAAAAATGAGTGGCGGGGATGTATTGGTGGTGGGTGGTGCGGGGTGGTAGGTGGGAGGGAGTAGACAGGAGGAGGCAGTTTTGGGAAGTAGGTTTGGGAAAGATGAGGTAAGGGTTCTAGGAGGCCTGCAAAGGGGGAGGCAGGCTTTGTGTTGGGGAGGAATAGGAAGGGGGAAGACGGTAGTAGTGGAGAAAGTGGTGTGTGAGGTGGGAGGGTTAGGAATAGTGGTAGGAATAGGGGAGGGCAAAATAGAAGAGATAGTGGGAGGAGAGGAAATGGAAAGATGACGTTTTCCCCTGTCATCGACTGGGGAAGATGTGAGGTGGCCCCCGGCATTACGGTGAGATGCGGGGGCAGTGGGGGGGGCGCCTTCTGTGACTTCCTCGTTTCACTTTTCTTCTTTGAGGCTTGGGGCAATCGGTGTATGGTGGGGAGGCTTGTGGGTGCTCTTGTTTTGTTTTGCTGCCCCGGGCAGCTTTTAGCTGCTCACGAATGTCGTGGATTGGGCACTCAGGGCAGCAAGGAGTAAATTCCCAAGGATTTACAGGGATGAGATCCGTGGGGAATTGGTTGATGATGCCGATGCGTTTGGGGGAGGAGTGGACGGTTAGAAGGCGCCATATTAAGTTGATTTGTTTATCCAGGTCTCCCGTCGGTTCATGTATTATAAGTGGTTTTTAATGAAATCGGGGAGGATCCTGAGGAGTTTGTGGAATATGAGTTGTTCCCGGGTTTTTGCGTCTGTGCCCGGGTACGCAGCGGTGACGAGCCGCCTAGCCTGGATGAAGGTGTCATCGAGGATTCCGTCGTATGTGAGGGCGTCTAGTTCCGAGAAGGCTACAACTGTGCCCAGAGATGGTGTCGCCGCCTGTTTCACAATTTGTTTGAATTGATCCCATTTTAGTCTCGGGACGATTTTGGGAGTGACAGTGGTGATTATTTTCCCCCGGTTAGGTAGTGTGACTGCAATCTTTTCTCTGTCTGTATCGAACCCTATGTCTAGGAGGGGTTTGACCATATCCAAATATACCTCTATGTCGCACAGGTCCGGGTTGAACCTCGGCAATTGGATGTGTGGTTTGGCTGCCATTGTATAAGTTTCCTTTCTTCGTTGTCACGGGGTTTTTATATTAAAATAAATGCTTAAATATTATTTAATTGATAATAACATTTAATGAGATTGATGAGCAGGGACAATGATTGTCTTGCTACATCAAGCAACGATTCTCTAAGAACGAGAATTTATAAACTTGCTCAACAGTACACAGCAGAGACTAATTACTCACAAATGCTGAATTAGTACTGTTAGCCTCTGGAGAAAGTTACTTCACCCCTGACAATAAATAACTAATACTAACATCAGGTTCTTGCCGATGCTTAACTCCTGGCACAACGGATTTTAAGTTAATACAACAAGACTGGTCTAAGTACCAGTTATGAATAGTAAAACGTGTATGCAAGCTAGGAGCTATGTGGGAAATAAGCTTAATTTGGAGAAATGAAACAAGATTTTACTTTACATTAAGCTCAAGAAAAAGAACTGTTAAATTTATTGATTACAAAATAAATTTAACGTTACAATTCAAGATCAAATTAATGAGACCGCACTCACTCACTCACGCAATAGCTAAATACTTACGCCTAGGAAAAACACCTTAACTAAGCTCTTAAAACTAGGATTATACAAAAAGGAAATACCGGTCGATGAATGCTGTGTATCACCCGGGGGGTGGGAGTACTGGGCACTGTACTAGTGGAGCTTGGGTGCTAGCTGACCTCTCACAGTTCTTGAGCACAGGACCTCTCTCCGTCAAAGCAAACACTCGACTGCGTAAGTCGTGGGAACAAAAGGGGAGCAGTAGGCCGCATTATTCTAACGGTCGAGTGAGCAGGGGCGAACAATAAAGAAACAATAGTATCGCTCAGTACAGCACTTAGTGACGTGCATTAAATCGGTCACTTTGAAAACGGTGACGAATGTTTTGAAAAGTATACCCCGAAATGGAGGGAGAAACGGTTAACTGAGCGATACACAGTGAGTTTTCCACTAATAGTTCGTGGCTTCTCACAAAAGGGTAATGTCGCGAATTTGATTTGTGACATTACGCCCCTACAAAATTAAATTTTTTCCTTATGGGAAAAAATTTGTGGATATATATATATATGTACACATCCTAAGTCATTCACACAAGATTCACACTGTGGTGTGTGTGCTATCCTGCTACAGGAGAAAGTCGCAGTCGCCAGTGAGCGAAAAAACCTCGTATTTACGTTAATAGAAGCAAGCTTGAGGGAAAAACTCCGTGACGACGGTTAAAATCCTGTACTCAGGTGAAACTGAGCGAAAAGTCGCTACATTTACACTGACAACTAATTGTTGTGTAGCGTGGTGTATGTAATACACGGTGTAGGTGTGACAGTTGTAGTGTAACTGTACCTACGTTTAAAATGACACAGTAAATAATAATATGGCGACGACGAAGGCAGAGGAGAAGAGGCGGCAGCGTGTGGCAGACGATCAGCTGGTCCGCACAGCAAAACTGCTACACCCATTGCTGAACCTGCAAAACCAATTAAGGTGGAGCATCAAAAGTGTCAATGAGACAAAATTTTATTATGTTACAATTACTCTCTCTGCCTAGCAGTCAGTGCTACGACGTACATTCGAGGTCGCCATTAATTATAGCACACGATTATGGTCGGCAAGTTGAGAATCCTTGTGCAAACCTGGGTCTTCCATAGCCTCGAACTGCACACGGGTCCTCAACCTGTGCCTTAACCTACACTTCTTATATTAATATCGGGAAGCTGAGAATCCTTGTGCAAACTCGGGTCTTCCATAGCCTCAAGTCGCCTCTGTGGAGTTCTCACTTCCCCCTTAACCTACAGTACTTATATTAGTATCGGGGAGCTGAGAATCCTTGTGCAAACTTGGGTCTTCCATAGCCTCAAGTCGCCTCTGCGGAATTCTCTCTCAAACTTCCCCCTTAACCTACAGTACTTATATTAGTATCGGGGAGCTGAGAATCCTTGTGCAAACTCGGGTCTTCCATAGCCTCAAGTCGCCTCTGCGGAATTCTCACTTCCCCCTTAACCTACAGTACTTATATTAGTATCGGGGAGCTGAGAATCCTTGTGCAAACTCGGGTCTTCCATAGCCTCAAGTCGCCTCTGCGGAGTTCTCACTTCCCCCTTAACTTACGGTACATAATATGTATGTACAGGCCCTGGACATACTGTGTCCTGTGGGGCCAATGGGCGAGACGTCAGGTCTGCACCCACTTCACCACTACCCTGTCTCTCAACTGTCTCAGAGATTACACGTGTGGTTATGAACGGCACAGGGAGGACATATCCCTGATTAGTGGTGTTACTTTGACACACACTGCAGGAACGGACAAAACTATCTATGTCCCGTCCCATCCCTGGCCAGAAAAAGTCAGCTCGGATATGGCCCTGGGTCTTCCTTTTGCCCATGTGACCTCCTGAGGCTGAACAATGACCCCATTGTAACACTGCTAGGCGGTACTTGGCGGGAATGACAAACTGCAGTCGAACCTCGCCCTCGGGTGTTCGTGACTCACGGTAGAGCCGTCCTTGTTTACGAAGGAACTTGGCTCGACCTCCCCATGAATACTTTATCACTCGACCCTTTTGTTTGTCCCGCACGGCAGCAAGTGTCGGGTCAGAATGTTGTTCTTGCACAACAAGTTGACTACACATCAGATCTTGCGGCGATTCAATGATCACTGGGGTGACACAGTCTGGAGCCTCAGTCATGGCTCGTGTTACCGCAGCAGCCGAAGTCTGAGTAGCGCCATCATCGGAGCAACTATCCTTGGCTCCTTGAATATTGCCTACTATAAGGTCAAATAGAGGCTCTGGCATGACAACTGCGAGTGTCGTACCAGTATAAAATGGAGATGCCACCTGGATACATGCCTCAGGGAACAATCTCACTGATCCATCAATAAGGTTTGCATGGATCTGTCGACCTGTATACTGCTCAGGCCGAACTAAACTCTGCTTAACAGAGCAACCTGAGGAACCATTATCTCTCAGGACCTTCACAGGAATGCCTCCCACAAACCCTGGCTGAACAAGGAAGGTACTGTCACCTGTGGGAGGGCCTGTGGAGGAAGCAGCTAGCCACTCATGAGGCTGCTGAATTGATGCGGCAAACATTGTGCCTTGAGGGTTATATACTTGAGAAGATGGAACATTGGCCATCTGTGGAGGGGGGTTCACTGTCACTGTGGGACTAGTGAACTGTGGGGAAGTACCCACACTGATAGGGACGTGACCACTGTATTGTTATTCAGGTTTGAATGAACACTGCAGTTCTGCGGTGTCGGATCCGTTTAATGATTCAACCTGGTAAATACAGCTTCATAAATAATAAACCACAAAAGAATGAACTCAGATTCACTTCCGAGCAATAATCGCAAACACACGTCATATATATATAATTACAAAGAACCTTAGTATGATATCAAATAATAATATCACACTATACAATGTGACCGACCATACTAAATATGCAAAATAAAATGGACAATTATTCATGAACTTAAGCATAATTTGAAACTTTAAAAAATGCAGTAAACTTACAACATGGCCGCACTGTCTTCCAAACATCCACCCGAATAACATCAGTCCACATACAGTATAGACAATTTCACACAGGACAGCTGCCAGACCTAAACTCGGGGCCCCTCTGCTCAGCTCCTTAACCTCGTACCAACTGACCCCAGGACTCCCGGTCCGGCTGTGAGCCAGGCTTGAAATATGGCCACGTGACTGGCTACTAATAGTTTATCACAAACTGCCGCCATTCGGCTTGTTTCACACGTTAACCGTACAGCTTAAATTTAACCATTCATAAACAAGTATCAGTTAAAACATTGAACCTCGCAAATACAACATTTTCAAGACATTCCAATATTAACTAATATTAACAGTACACTATGATTATACATAAATGTAACTTAAGCTTATATCACTAACAGTACCAAATCACCCAAGGGTATCAACATACTCCTCGTTATTCCAATAAACAATCAGTGAAATCTTAATACATACAATATACAGTATATACAGTATTTACACATAAATAATCCTACACATATACACCCACAATTGTGATAGACAAATATGCATCTAAATAATCACCATAGAATAGTAATACAAAAATATCGTGATTTCTGATAATCACGATACACTCCCCGCCTGACATTTAAGCTATCTTGATTACTGCTCCTCCACCGGAAGAAGTACAACTAAGCTATGAACTGATCTGGTTACATTTACATCCCGTTGGCCTGAATATTTGCCTCCTGGCTTATTAATTTTATACCGGAGCAACACATCCCTGACCTTTCCATCTTTACTTCTGAGAGCACTTACGACCTGTGCCATTTTCCATTCCCCTTTCAATACATTAGAATCCTTTACCAAGACTATATCTCCAGTCTGGACATTCCGTACATCTACATGCCATTTCTGCCTAATAAGCAGACTAGGGAAATAGTTTCGCATCCATTTCTTCCAGAATGAATCAATAATTCTGTTCATGAATGCATGCCTCTTACTAAAATTGCTACTTTCATCCCACATCCCACTTGGCACTGTGACTGTAGAACGACCCAAAAGAAGATCATTAGGACGAACAACAGAAACATCTTCGAGGTCAGATACTTTGTTACATCCAATCGGTCTTTCATTGAGAAGGTTAGCTACCTCAAACATTACTGTTTGTAACTCGCCATATGACAAGACACTGTCCCCAACAATTCTACACAGGGATCTCTTAACCAACCTAATCAAGGCCTCACTGCATCCGTTCTGCCACGGTGCATCTGCTGACTTATTAAACTCCCAAGAAAGACCCTCAAATCTTCCAAATTCAGTTAATTCCTTAAGATTCCACTTAGAAACCATGTCTCTCAACTCCTTGTTTGCTGACACCAACTGAGCACCATTATCTGAGAACACCTTTCTTGGAAAACCTCTAATAGATGTGAATCTTTTAAATACCTTAAGAAAGCTGCCAGTATCATAGCCTTCTGCAACATCTATATACACAGCTCTGGTAGCCATACAATTAAATATGACTCCATATACCTTCCTTTTCACCCTTCGTTTTACAGTATCACAAACAGAATAAGGTCCAAAAAGATCAAGTGATACATTGAAAAATGGTGGTGAAGGTTCAAGTCTCTCTTTTGGTAATTCGCCCATGCATTGAGAGGTCACTTTCTTGTCAATCATACGACAGGTGGTACAGTGCCGTTTCACAGATTTAATAACTCTTCTAGCACCAGGCACCCAAAATTTTAACTGCAATTTAGCAAGACAAGCCTCTACACCATCATGATTTTCCTGATGTATCTGACTAATGTATAGTTTTGTGAATGGGTGGTCTGATGTTAAAAGAATGAATTCATCACGGTTCCAATTAGCTTTCATCCACTTCGATATTCTGGTTCCTACCACTACTACTTTCTGATCATTTAGCGTGGGCCCCAGTCGTTTGAACCTAGTCCTCCAATCTGGATGGATTGAGACTTGAACTTGTCTGATCCAGTAATTCTCTGCTGCTTGTAGGCATTCTGCGGTAGGCTCTTCACACAATCCTTTCAATGACTTTGCCTTGACAACTTGCATTACCCTAGCTGTGACTGAAAGCAGTTTCTTGTAGCTGCTAAACCTACCAATATCT